>NC_088931.1:19617500-19817500 GCF_038396675.1 Hydra vulgaris
TTTCAAAGAAGATGATAAATAATATATTTTCTTAACGTTAATTAACATGTTAAATTACCATATTTTTCTCCCATGCATGTAACAATGTAATGTAGACTGTAACAATATAATGTAAACTCATTTAATTAATATATTTTTGGTTAAAAATATATTGTTTTTATTCAATTTAATACTATGTAGGCGTTATATCTGTTTTTCGTCCCAGGAAAAAAGTTCTATAGAAGTTGCTATAAAAATTTTTTTTTCTATAGAAAAATAAGTTTTATAGGAATTTCTATAGAAATTAACAGAAACTCTATATAAATTCTATAGAATTTTATAGAATTTCTATAGGCCATATATATAAAAAGTTTATAGAGATTCTATATAACTTTTTTTCCTGGGATTTCCGGGATTAAGACAGACATCCGGGATTGCAATCCCGACAATCGGTTGAAATTTTAAATGCAAATTAAACTAAGCTTTGCAATTTTGTGCAGTTGGATTTTTGTATTGCTTTTGATTAGTATGAAGAAAAAAATAAAGTTGGAGCAGATTTTTACCTTTTCTATCATATTAAAAGCCTTACTTACACTTAACTCAATAAAATTACCTAATATCACTAATATATATGTCTGAGAGTGAAAAAAGAAGTTTATAATGGAAAAAAAGGAAGTTTTTGTCACTTTATTGCCTCTGTAAGGCATAGTTTATTGTTAATACCTATGCTGCTGACTTCCTTACGTAATGATAAAAATTTTGAATCAGACCACCAAAAAATTTATTTTTTTGGAATAAAAGAATTTAAAAAAGACGTTATTTTTAACTATATCACAACAACTCTTTCAATCGAAAGTCTAAAAAGTTAATTTTAAAATCACATTTTACTTGAAAAGCTGAAATACTATGGAATAAATAAACAAGTGTTAAGGTGGTTCAAAAGTTACTTATCGAATAGAAAACAATTTGTTATTGGTAATGACAGCTATCAAAACAATTGTCTAAGTATAACATGCGGGCTTCCACAAGGTTCAATCCTTGGACCACTACTTTTTTTAATCTATATAAACAATCTAAATAAAGCAACTAATCTGATGAGCATCATGTTCGCAGATGATACTAATTTATTTGTCTCTAAGAGTGATATTAACGAACTTTTTGCTACAGCAAATAAAGAACTTGAACATTTATCCCACTGGTTCAAATCTAATAATCTAACACTAAACACCGAAAAACTAAATGGACACTTTTTCATTCGCTTAAGAAAAAAAATTCCTTTCCCTCAAACTTGCTTCAAATCTTTATTGACAATATTGAAATTAAAAGAGATCCCGTCACCAAATTTCTAGGTGTTTATCTCGATGAGAACATTACTTGGAATCAATACATTAATTATATATGCTCTAAAGTCTCTAAAAACATTGGAGTTTTATACAAAGCTCGAAATTATCTCAATAAGATAAACTTAAGACAACTCTATTTCTCATTTATTCATTGTTACTTAAACTATGCAAATATTGCCTGGGGAAGTACTGAAAAAAGTAAACTACAACGTCTTTATCGCTGTCAGAAACGGGCAATTCGCATAATTAACTTTGCTGATCGTTTTTCTCATTGTAAACCTTACTTTATTGAAATGAGAATTTTAAATATATATGAACTCAACGTCTTGAAAATTTTATGTTTTGTTTATATGTGGAAAAACAATCTATCTCCTTCAGTCTTTAAAGATCTCTTCAATTTAAAACCAACCAACAAATACGAACTTAGAAATATAAATTTTTTAGGTAAACCTTTTTGTCACACAAATTTTATTCAATTCTGTCTTGCCTATCGTGCGCCACACCTGTGGAATAAACTTGTTTTGCCAAATTTTGATTTTGATCTAACTAATTCTCTTCATCTTTTTAAAGACAAAGCAAAAAATTTTATTCTTTCTCAAGATAACATTTTACAATATTACTAATCACTTGAAAAAATTTAATTTCTTGTTATTTTAACTTAACTTGTGAACTTTTTTTTTTTTTTTTAATTTTTTCTCACGTTTTGTATTTTATATTGTTTACAATATTTTGCTAGTTTATATTATTTACAGTTTAACTCGTGTAAAAGATTAATAAATATGTATTCTTCATAATACCTTGCACTTCACAATTATTTTAAATAAAAAATTATTAAAAAAGATGTAAAAAACTATATATTTTATTATATTTTATGAGGTCCCGATGACAAGATCCTTGTGATCTTCTTTCGGAAACCTAGTTTATATTGTTAGTCTGCTATATTTATATATTTGTAAAAGTATTTTCATAGTTTATTTTATTGTATAACGATTGACTTTGTAAACTGAAATAATAATAAAAAAATTAAAAAAATTGAAGATTTGTTTATATACTTTTGATAATCTTTCTCTATTATCCTCTTTTCTTCCTCTTTTTCCCCTTTTATTAATCAAAAAAATTTCAATACTCACCAAGAACATTTACATGAAGTTTATCTGCATTTCTAATCTATATAACGAGTAGGGGAAGTTTGTGTACCTAGGGCCAGATTTTTCAATGCCTAATTTCAAAGCCTCAGACTTGTCTAAAAATGGTGAAAATGCTATGATTGCATCTCTATAACTAATTATTTTGTATTAGTATAACATTATTTACTTAAACTATAATAGTCCGTCAAGTAAAAGGGCTTAAAAATTAGTGGCCCTAGGTACAATGAGGATTTTTAAATTGTATCTAGGGCCTCTAGCTATTATATCTAGGCCGCTCTCTGAAAATTAGGTTTAACATCCGCAAGAAAAAAAAATCTACCTCGTTATCAAGCAAATTCTTTACGCACATATGACCAAGGTAAAGCAAAGTATATTGCCCTAGATACAAGAGATAATAGCTTCATGAAAAATTTCATCAATTAACAAACCCCGATTGAGTGAAAACTTATTAAACATCACATCTAGTACTTTTTTTTATTTTTTTATTGTCATATAGATTTATTAAAGTCGTAAACCATATTATAAATACAAATAACAGGGGCAAGAAGAAGACATAATTGGTCTTACCATCAAGGCCTTTAGTCTATACCGTAAATATAAAATAACAAAAATTAAAAAACGTAACACTATATAATATAAAACGTTTCTCTAAAGACTTAATAAAATAAAAATCATCGGTCCTTAAATCCTTCTTTAGCTTTTTGTTTTTGTATCGATTAAAAAAAATTTTAAAAAAAGAAAAAAAAAGGAATCAGTACAAAGAAACTATATTACTAAAAAGCATGCAAGCAAATACGCATATTCCTGAAGCTTTCCTTTTACACCAGCATATGCCTTGAAATATGCGAATAATTCTTATAAACCATAATTTTTTATATATATTAAAAAAAAAAAAATAAATAAAAGAAGAATTGACGCAATAACAAGCGGCAATATCATTTTCTAAGATCGTCAAGCCGATAACGACAAACCTCTAATTGTTGAGTAAGTTTAACTGTAGCAATCATTAAAACTTCAGAAAAAGCTAAGCGCTATGTCGTTCATCAGTAGTTTTTGCTTCAATTTATTCTTAAACTCATTAAGCGTAACAATTGTTTTAAGTTCATTAGTTAATATTTTATTTCATAATTTTGGCTTTCTAGTAAAAATTGAAAATTCAGTCGCCGCAAAATAACTTTTGGATATCTATTCTGATTTATTTTGTATAATGGGTAAAATATTTAAGGAGACATATTTTTATTAATTTTGAACATAAATATAAGAATTTAATAAACATTTAATTGATAAAGATTTATTACACTTGAATTAACAAATATTGCTTGAGAGTGCGTATAACGGCACATTGAAAATGATTCTGATTGCATGCTTTTGTTTATTAAATAATTTTTTTATTTTATTTTTATTTTTACGGCACCAAGCAATGTTTGCATTAGATGGCAATTTTTACGGCACCAAGCAATGTTTGCATTAGACGAACGAGAAAAATAAAAGCTTTAAGCAAGTTGGATTTAAAAAAGGCTTAGCTCTGCATAGTAGGCCAATTATGTTCCTTGAGATTGTATTTTCGAGATATTGTATGTGATCTCTCCACGTCACATTTTCATCAAGAAGCACGCCAAGAAATTTTAAAGTAGTTTCTCTTTTTATATCCTGATTGGCAAATACAAAGTTAAAATACAATGCAAAGTTTTGGAAGTTTCAAAGGAATTTTATCTCGGTCATGAAAACGATGGAAAAAAGTATATTTTGTTTAGGTTACATTTAGAGATAATTTGTTTGCATTAAAACCATTCAGTAAGGTTTAATAGACCGGGTGAATAAAAATAAGCAATTGCTTTTACTCAGTATTTGGTCAGCTTTACGTGAATAAAATCTTTATAAATTATTTGTAAAGTTTTTATTCACGTAAAGCTGAGCAATTACTGAGTAAATTGCTTAACTTTACGAGAATAAAAATTTGATCAAAACTCCTAAAGTTTTTATTCACGTAAAGCTGATCAATTACTGAGTAAAAGCAATTGCTTATTTTTATTCACCTGGCCTAATAGCTATTTGTTTACTGACTTAAACAGCATATTTATATCCTTATATGTATAAAATAGATTTGTGTTATCTGCAAATAAAACTGTATCTCAGTACAAGGTTTGCTTAAATCATTAATAAAAATGAGAAATAGGAGTGGTCCTAATATAGATCCCTGAGAAACCCCACTTAAGTAGCGAAAAATATAATATACAAAACGTATAGAAAAACATTTTCTCTAGGATTGTAAAACAATCTAAGGTGTCAGCGTCAAAAACTTACTTAAGACCATCAAAAACGTTTCCGATTATAGCTTGCCGTATCAACGCTCTCTGAGAATCAAAATAGGATTAATAAGTAAATATTGTTATAACTAATCACCTCACTGAGAAGTATTAACAAGAACTTTATAGCTTTCAAATAAAGTGGGTGGCCCAAGTAAATCGAGGTCGTAGGTACACGAATTTTCCATACATAACTTCACAATGGTTTCAAACGCATCAGTTATGAACAACTTAGTAATTGGTTTAGTTTAATTTTTTAATACATAATTGTTTTGAATTACAACTTTTAAGTATGTGCAGCGTTCTAAATTTAGATTTTGGCAATAACTTCTGATTCGAAATTATTTATATAATTATTATATATAAAATTTTTAACTTTTGAAGCCGGAGTGAAAGTCTGCAACATCCCTAATGTATATTTAAACGGATATTTAATATTATATGGAAAATTTTTTTATTTGTTTGTAAACCACTCAAGTTTTTAATACCTTTTATTAACCGCAAAAATTTTGTAAGACAACTATTATTGCGGTTCTCGTCAAGACCTTACAGTTTTCAACGAATCTACGCGTTGATTTCTTTAATTGTAACTTTTCAATATTTTCATAACTTGTAATAATTTTTAATATTTTTATAATTTGTATATTTCTTAATTGTAATTTTTGTTATAGTTTAAACAATTTATCTTGTAAATTTTATGCAAGTATACATATATATTTTTGTGGTTATTAAGATGCTCCGAGAAGTCCTTACAGTCCTTATCAAAGAGCACCCCGGATGGGCATTTAATTAAGAAGCCCATGCCATCTTCCTTACCTTATGTCGCAAATGTGGCTGAAGCTGGTATCGAAACTCGGATCTCCTAGTTCTGGGACATCCAAGAATTACTCTAGCCATTACACCACTGTTAAAATAGTAATAAAGAACAGGAGAAAAAAGATGTGTCAATGTGATTTGTGTTAAAAGTTCTCAACGCAAAAGCATTTAAAAATTTTTTAGAGACTTATTTCATCCCATTTCAGAAAAAACTTGAAAACCAAAAAAGACACATTAAAAAGTAAATAAACCTCAATAAGAAAATAAAATAAAAATGTTATTTTAATAAATTTTATTAAATAGAAATTATTATTTTTTTGGAGCCTTTAAAATCTCAAGATTTGCATGATCGAAATTTAATCAATAATGACAAAATTTCGAAATTATTCACATTATTCAACGCAAAAATATTCAAACAAAAACACGTTTAAGGAAAATCGTAAATTATGTCAAACGGTAATAATAAAATATATAAACTAATCGGGAACATCATAAAAATTTAAATAAGTTATTAAATACAAGAGTAACCTTTTAATAAATAATAAATTGCATTAACGTAGAAAGGAATTATAAAAACAAATAATAATTTTTTTAAGTCAAACAAGATTTGAGATGTAAAAAAAACTTATCACGTGATTAACTAAAAAAAAATTTAACACGTAAAAATCTGCTACTAAAATAATTTAGACAAAATTTTTGTCCTTCAGACAGCGAATTTTTGAAATAATTTATATAATTCTCTATAAATAAAATATAAACACACGCCTAAGGCTCGAATAAATAAAATATAAATACACGCCTCAGGCGATAATAAATAAAATATGAACACACGCCTCAAGCGCAAATATCAACTTCCCCCCCCCCCCCTCTAAATATTTGAAAATAAGTTAAACTTAAGACTGGTTTGAATTATTGTAGAAACGTCGTACAACAAAAAACAGCTGCACATTAATTAGGTTTTAATACAAAAACATTCTCTTGCGTAACTCGCACAACTTAATGTCTGTTGTTTAACAAATTTTGTTGTAAAATAATTGTAGTAGAAATAGAAACAAATCAATTACTACAACAATTGTTGTACAAAAAAAAATTGCACAACTGATGTACAACGTTTCTACAGCTATTGAAAAGCAGGCTTTAAAATTTCAACAGTTCGTACTAAAAACATTCAGATGTAAACCTATTTTCGATTAATCATCAAATTTCGATTCGTTGATAATGGTCGCCTCCACTTCTTCATTAGTCCGTCTTCGGCTAGGATCAACTCTATATGGGTCAGGATGATATTCCTTAATGTTCGTTAATTTTTTTCGAATATTTTTTAACCATAAGGATGGATGTTCAATAATGTCTTTAATAATGAAAAAAAATATCGGTACTAAGGATGATAAAATAAAAATAAAAATGATAAATAACGCCCAAGGAGGATATTCAAATTGCGCAATGGAACCATTAACACCTTTGCCAAGCGGTGATATATCATGCTAAATATAATTTTTTTAAATGTTTTAAATACTTTAATAATTAAGAAAAAAGAAAACATACAAAACAAATATTTTTTATAAATGAGTCAACGAAAATCTCATGATTTATCTAATGTTGGTTAATACCTTGACTTAAAGATATATAATCCAGGAAAGAAAGTGATCCAAAATACTTAAGACTTATACCATATTAAAAATTAAGCAGTTAATTTATACAAAAACTTATGCAGTGCAATATATTAAAAAAACTAAGACTAATACACCCTTATAACATATAATATACATTATATCATATACAGTGAGAAATATGAATACTATAAATGTGGAAGATATTTGAATATCTGACAATAGCAAAAATATGTAAAAAATATGGATAATATAAAATGTGGGAGATATTTTGAATATAACCGACAATAGCAAAAGTTTTATAGTCAATAAATTTTTACCTAGGTTTTATAACAAAAACACAAAATACTAACTTCTTGTTGAGCACATCCCACATATGCAGAGTATTTCAGGCTATTTGAGACAAGTTGATGGCAGTTAGAAACAAAAATTATAAAAATGGCCAATGGTGAAATATATTTCCAGCAAATCATCCAAAAAAAATAAGGGCGTTTTCCAGTCATATATTCTATATCATCAGCAAATCTATTTCAAAAATAATTTTTATAAACAAGCATAATGTAGTATTAAAAAAAAACAAAAAAAAAAACAAGCATAATGTAGTATCAAAAAAAACGAGCATAATGTAGTATCAAAAAACAAAAAAAACAAGCATAATATAGAAAACATTAACAAGATAATAATTTTCTCAATATTTTGTGTGCAAAAAGTTACTTGCTTTGATGAAATTTCAATTGAACAACTTAGACTGCATCACAGTGGACCAGAGAGACCGCCAGGTTTTATGTCGTGTCAATTGAATCAAACCGTTTTTATTCAAGAGTATTTTTAGTTTATATGTAGAAAAAAGGGTTTTTGAAATTAAAATAAAGTGCTAAGGGCCAAAAATGGGCCAAAACAGGGTGTTAAGATAGTTTCCACCTACCCATTTTTTCAATTGATTATGATTGAAAATATTATACTAATTAGAAATCATATAAAAACATAGGTCTGAAAGTTACTAAAAAGTGGTCTTTTTTACATTAGAAGTTAAAAATATTTGAATTAAAATATAAAAAACCAACTTCTTTTTAAAAATTCCTTTTTGCGCCTTTAAAAATTTAACAGAAATGAAGTAACTATTTATGGTGTCTGAAAAAACTGGTTTTTATTATCATCAATTGCTGAAAAATATTTGAATAATTATTATACAGAAGAAATTTAGAAGCTGATATTTTTTAAATGATGAAAATAACACTAAATTATAAAAATATAAAATAAATGATAATTTTTATTTATAAACAAACGTTAACTAAAAATAACAAATTAGGCAACATTAAAAGTATAATTCTTTCGCATAGCAAATAAAATCCAGGGTGCGCGATTATATAAAGAATTTTATATAATCGCAAAAAAGATAGCTTAAAAAGGGTTTTATATGTGGATATTGTGCTTTTATATTACTTTTCATAAATATATATATATATATATATACATATATATATATATATATATATATATATATATATATATATATATAATTTATTTTTTATTATCTTAAAGATACCTATAAATTTATATTTTATTATTTTTAGTATAATATCTTATATTGCAGATTATAAAAAATATAGCGTATCTAGTTCTTTTTTAACTTGTTTAAATGGAAAATATTGTTTTTCAACGAGATGCTGTATGCTGCTGTTGTTGGCAAATGTTTGGAGCCAGATCAAAGTCTTTAAGTAGTGTAAATTCAACTGTAGAAGAAATGATGAAGTTGTTTGTTTATTCAGGATATTCTCTGGATGTGTGCAGCTATCCTAATGTTATATGTTCTGGTTGTCAGAGAAATCTCTACCTACTAAAGGCTGGAAAACCTCATCGAGGTTTATGGGGAGAAAAGATTGCTAAAGTATGTAAATATTAAACAAAACAATAAATCTCTAAAATTGATATATATATATATATATATATATATATATATATATATATATATATATATATATGTATATATATATATATACAAATATATATATATATATATATATATGTATATATATATATATAAATATATATATATATTCATATATTTATATTTATATATATTTATATCATTAATTAATAGCTTTTAAATTTGATTTAAGATTGAATGGAGGATGATGACAAGAACAGCTTCATCTTCAATAATTCATACCAAAGAAGTTCCTAATATATTAAACTCAAATGTGTCTTCCAAATTATGTAGTAGATGTTTTTCAACTGTTGCACAAGGATATTTACACAACTGCTCTTCTTTATCTGCAGTAGAGAACCTGATCTTATTAGCATTAAGTCTAGGAAATTTGCAAGCAGAGCAAGTTGCGTCTGGTATAATAAAAGCAAAAATGAAGACTGACAAAATTGCAAATGGGGAACAATTTATTTTGTCTTCTGGCGGAAACCCATTGACGATTACAGTTGGATGTCCTGATAACAAAGCAAAGAGAAGGTACATATATAGACTGTTGAATACATATTTATCAAATGAGAAAATATTATTATTTTTTTCATTTATATCTAGGTCAGTAAAACAAGTATCTCTTCAGATGATTAAGGAACTTCAAATAGTGTTAGAACTTTCCCTGAATAAAACAGGGGTATTGATATCTACTCTTCGAAAAGGAATGGGAAGTAAGTCAGCAGTAGAAAACAACATTTTTGGAAAAATGAGTGACCTAGAAGAGTCTTTATCTCATTTTTATCAAGTAGAAAAGGTAGCACTAATATATTTTTTAGTATTAAAAATTAATTATATCGTTTAAAGTTTTTTTTTTACTTATTGTTATTTTTCAGGTCAACTTCCTTGATAGTACTGATGGTACTTCTATAAAAGACCTTGTTTTTGTTCAAAACACATCTAGTTTTATTCTAGATTTAATAAATCAACGTAGTCTTGATCCTCAATCAGCTTTTGTTCGTATTTCTATGGATGGAGGAGGTGGTTTCATGAAGGTCATTGTAAATGTTTTTGATGTTAATGAAAATACTACTTCAAATTTATACTTAAACAGTGGTGTACAACGCTGTCAAATCCTCTCCATAGTTGAAGATGTGCAAGAATCAAACTTCAATTTAAGAATAATTTTAGAGAAACTAAATTTACAAGATGTTAAGTTTTCAGCAGCTTTTGATTTGAAATGTGCTAATGCAGTTTTTGGAATTTCAAGCCATGCAGGAAAAAAAGCTTGTCTTTGGTGTGAAGGAGACTCAAGTGAAGTTTGTGGTAAACTGCGAACACTTGGAAGCCTTGACTATTGGTATCAAAGATACACGGTAGAAAATAGTTCAAGGAAATCCAATATGAAACATTTTATGAATGTGATATATCCAAGAATTCTCTACCTCGATGAAGATCCAGAAACACTAATCCAACATTTAGTACCTCCACCTGAATTACATATCCTGATAGGAATAGTAACTACACTGGGATGTTTATTAATGGATCTTTGGCCAGGATTTGATAATTTTTTGAAAAATAATGGTGTACTACAGAGAGGATATCAAGGTAGAGGTTGGGATGGGAATAATTCAAACCAGATACTAAAGTGTGTTGATGAGTTGGAAAAAGTTGTTTTGTATGAATATCCTGATCTTGTGCCAATTGTTCAGTGTTTAAAAGATTTTAAGGTTGTAAAAGATTCTTGTTTCGGTAGAACACTTGAGCTTGAGTATCAGCAGGCCATTCTAAAATTTAAGAACTCCTTTTTATCTGCTCAAGAAATTGCTGACATACTTGGGAAAAAACTTTCAATTAGTTGGAAAGTACATATACTCTTATGTCATGTGCAACCTTTTGTTGAATACCACAATTGTGGCTTGTCTAAGTTTGCTGAACAATGCGGAGAATCAATTCATTCAAAATTCAAACCAACATGGAACAGGTTCAAGCGAAAAGTTGCAAACAAAGAATATGGCAAAAGACTCCTCTCTTCTGTGATTGACTTTAACGGAAGAAGAGTTAGTTATGTTTAGTTGGTTTATGTTCCATATATCAGTAATATTTGTAAATATTATTCGTTTTATTGTTTTAAATTTTATTCAATTTATCTAAATAAATTAAAGAAAAAAGATTGATAAATAAAAAATAAACTAAAAAAGTAAAAGAGTTTTATATTTTTTATTAGATCCTGGGGGCACTGTATCTGACTAATGAAATATAATAATTTTAAAATAATTTTGCAAATATAAACTTCTAAACTAAATGCAGGGAGAAAAAAAAAATACAATTGAAAAAAAAAATCTTAAATGGGTTTGGGGCCCCTCAATCTTCCCTTTTGCTCCATTTGGGACCCTTAGCACTTGGTTTAGATTTTAAAAACAACTTTTTCTATTATTATAAAATAAATACTCTTAAATAAAAAAAGTTTTGTTTAATTGACACGACATAAAACCTGGCGGTCTCTCTGGTCCACTGTGAATCATTTAACAAAAAATTATCATTTTAAATTTTATTGCATAAATATGAAAATTTTTAACAAAATATTAGGAAAGAGCCATTTTTACAAAATTTAAAATAAAAAATTTTTTAAAATTTTTTTTATTAAGTGATTTATATTCTAATGTTGGATCTCAATCAATAGGAAATTTTTATATAATTTCCTACCAATTGAGACCAAACACAACATCAGGAAAACTTTTTTTTCTATATTTTATGGACCTGAAAAAAAAAAATCTAGTGTTATTTTATCATATAAGAACATAATTGGGGATGCCAGCAGATATTTTTTCAAAAAAATTGATTTTTTTAAATGCTTATGTTTATAAATATCAAGAAAAATTATCAAATATGTTGAACACCATCATGCATGTATTTAGTATCATCAAGCATTTATTTAATGTCATCATGCATACATTAACAACATATATTTAGCACCATCAACCATATATTCATTGTCATTATGCATACATCAACAATGCAATTTAGCATCATTGTGTATATTTTAACAAGAGTAATTTTATCACCATTTATTTAATTCAAGTATTAAATAAACTATATATCAACAACATTATTTATTACATATGTAATACAAAATAAATAATAGCTCAAATAAATATACTAATCCATTTGAACACTTTAACTATAGGTTTGACTATGAAAACTTTAGAGAACTTGACAAATTTAACAAATTTGTAAAATTTAATAAATCTATAAAATCTAATAAACTTATGAAATTTAACAAACTTATAGAATTTAACAAATTTATAAAATTTAATAAATATTTAGAATTTAATAGCTTTACAAATAATAACCTTAAAGTTATTAAATGTATGACGAAAATTTGTGTATATTTGCAATATAACTTAAAATCAATAAACCATTTTTTGAGAGCAACTCTGATTTGATAGAAACTTATAAGATTTTGCAACAATTCGTCTAAAATTAGCTACTTAAATTTAACCTGTAGCTAAATTTAGTAAGGATTTAAAATAATTTTAGCCATTTGGTTTTTAAAAAATAAAAATCAACAGGTTATAAATGTAATTAAGAAAACATTATGTTAATAAATGCTCATAGAATTCAATAAATTAAATTAGAGTTAAAAACAAAAATTTTTACTTGTCATTGCCATATACCCATGATATTGATATTGTTTGAAAGAACGCTATAAACAAGAGGCCAAGTGAAACAGCATAATCATCAAATATCTGGAAGGCATAAAAGCCACTTGAAGATACCAGTGAAATTCCACACAACAACATACAAAAAGCCACAATACCTAATAATATATTTCTTAAATGAATAATTTCTCAAATGAATAATTAAAGTTTGAATGCAAACAAAAATTAATATGTGCATAACAAATTATTAAATCACAATTAAATGCTTCTAAAACATTTTTAAAAATAATTAAACAAAGCTATAAAATCTTTTTCTAACTATTTTCATTATTTAAATAAGGAAAAAAAAATTCAAAAATAAGGTTAAAAAATTCCCTAAAAAAGTAATTTTTTGCTTTACAATACAAAATTAGAAAACAAAGCAAGGTTGAAGGTATTTGAAAAACAAAACTTTTGACTTAAGAATGAGTACAACCAAAAATTTGCCAACTCTTTGAGTATTTCTAAATTTTAAACTTTGAAAATTTTAAGTATAATTGAGACAAGTGAGTCTATTAAATTTTTTAAAAACTTATTTTTTATTTTATAACTATTATGTTATTAACATATTTTATAACTATTATGTTATTAACATATTCCAACCATGTGAATTGCAATTTGCAAACAACCAACTACCTTCTGGTCAGGACAACCAGACTGGGCACTAATTAAAAAACTATTTTTTAATTTCTGATTAGATTTGATGAAAACCAGAAGCATTTTGAGACAATCAGAAAAAAGTAAGCCAAACATCATAACTGAAGCCAGATGTTTGATCTTGAATGTATACTTTACATGCTCTGAGACTGCTTGGGCTTGTTGATGACAAAACAATTGGTTCTGCTGCTTGATACAGAATCAACAGTAAACAAATTCTCATTTGAAAAGAAGATGGTTGTTGGTCTCTTCTTCAGGAGGCTAAAAAGTTCCTTTGATCTTTTTACTTCAACAGGTTCTTAATCCTGGCTCCTGACTTTGCCTTAAGATTCTTTCTGATCATGTTTCTGATGGTGTGCTAACTTATTGAGAGCTCTTTAGCTATTTTCCTCATGGACTTTACTAGATTCATAGAAATTTTACCCTTGACAGCCTTGATCACTTGAGGAGTTGGAACTGACCTCTTTACACTATTGCCAAGCTTCCTCTTAACATGACTAGCCATTTGAAAACAATTAATCACTATGTAGACAGTACTTAGAAGCTTGTTTAGCATCTTGGAAATATCTTCTTATTTTTGCGTGAGGTGCCATTCATTGCTTGCAGCCATATTCACTTCTCTTCGTTAAACTTCGATCCCCACCATGTCCCTGGTAGTACTGCGCTCAACTTGTTTCACCGCGCAGCGGCCTTGTTCGTCGAGGTTCGTGTTTCGGAGTTATAGAGTTGAGAGAGGGTTATATACACTATTAAGTAGCCTCCTCATCTGTAGTGGCCTTCTTGGCCTTGAGGAGGTGAATAACAAAAAAAAACAACAACAACAACAAAAAAAAAAAACTAATAGAAAATTAGAGTTTCTGTTACGAAAAAAACTCTAAACGGTTGGTTTTAAAATGGAGGGAAATAAATAGTATTTTAATCTTGCTGTTTAGGCTCAAAATTATTTTATTTTTAAAATAACCTTTTCTTAGGCTAAAATGAACCTTTAGTAGGAAACATTGGTTTTTAGAAAATATTAAAATATAATTAAAACTTATTCAAGTTTTAATTATATTTTAATATTTTCTAGAAACCAATATTTCAAAAACATCTAAAAATAACTTTTAAATAATATTTAATATTATTATTACACACAAAAAACATGGCATGGGTTCAGCAGAGAAAGTTTCATGTAACCTCTACAGGGTTTTGTCTTAGAGCATATAAAAAGCTTTATTGCCCACCCAATCCATGTTTTGTTGCTACAATAAAATGTTGTTCCTGTAATACAATGTACATATTATACAGTTATATGATACAATCCTACAGTGTGTGATTCAAAAATATGGATTGGAAAAGCAAAAACAAATTTGAAATATCAAAAGTGTTTCTTTAAAGTAGCACTTAATTTAACTAAGAATTTATCATTTTAAGATCATAGTTTTGATCTTCATATCTATTTGTGCATCAAAGTGCATTCATATTTACTTTTATACATAATTAAACACTTAAGTGTTATACAGAAACGCATGTATTTAACATGTATTTAGTATATATTATAGCTTATTTATTATAAAAGTAAATTTACTTGTTTATGCTTGTTTTGCTTGGATACCATTTTTTTTTTTCTTTATATTATAGAAAATTCCTTAGATAGCAGTTTTTGCTGTACGGTATAGCAGAGTTAGACACAGGGTTTAACACCTTTCCAATAACCAAATTTATTCTTGCCATTAACTGAAGGGAGGCGAGTGGTTTTTCAGTTTATTTTATCGCTGGCATTAAAAATTGCCGTTTTACTTTTAACCAGCCGATAGCTTATTGCAAGGCTTAATGGAGAGAAGTGACTATGGCTGCAGGACAACAATTATTTTGTTTTTACAACTCATTTATAATTTTTGCCTGTTTTTTTCGAATTTATTTTTATTTTCAACAGTATGTCAACAAATGTGTCAACAATAATTGTTATGTTAATTTTATTTGTATAAAAACGTTTGAAATACAGCCACTTAAAATGTTTGATTTCTCAAAAATAAAACCAGTAGCAAATACATGTTCAAAAGTCATATATATTTATCATAGACCAATCTAGACTAAGTCTTCTAAAATGTTAACATTTTGATATTATATTTTTTACATATACCATAACCTGAAAAACCACTAATGAATTAAAAAAAAACACTCAGCTAACCAAAAAGGTATGGAATTGAAATGATGCCTTTTTTAGATTTTATATATGATAGACAAATTTTTTTAAATGTACTGCTTTATTTCAATTTAGTAATTATGAATTCTTCAAAATGGCTCAGCTAAAAAAATTTCGTCCTCAATTTAAACCATTTATAAATTTTTGTAGTGCTTATATATGCAATAAGCATTCATCACTAAGTATAACTGTATAAAATTAATCCCTAGATAAAATTTTAAGAAAATAACTTAAATCATTTTCAAAACTAAAGATTTCAGACGCCTTAGGATATTTTGAATGACTTTAATTTTTTTTTTGTTTTATTATTATAGACATAAAACTTAAAACGTAATATTTTACTTGGAAATAGTAATTATAACATTTTAATTTCTAAAACTTTGATTTTAGATTTATAAGATTAGCTTTAGGAGATCAAAATAGCAACTTTGTTAATTCCAACTTGTTATTGACAGTTAACCATCTGTTATTTTTCATACCGTGGTGCCATATCTTTCTATGTATGATGTACATCTTTACATGTATGTATGAAAATGACACAGTTTCTATTTGGCTACACTAATAGTTAAAAGTTTTTTTTTATAAACATTAATTTTAATTAAATTTGGAACTTACCTGTAAAAACTTCTTTTCTCATCTTAACCCACTTCATATCATAAAAGGGAGCGATTGCACCTTCTAGAGTTCCAAACTCAGAATCAATACCCAATAAAATCAGCATAAAAAAGAACAAAACTGACCATACTGGAGAAGCAGGCATCTGCAGAAATGCATCACAAAACGTGATAAAAGCCAAACCTGGCCCTCCACCAATCTATAGATAAAATATTAAAAAAAGAAGCAATATAAATCAAAAAAATAAACACTACTAATGTAAGCATAAATAAATTTATTAATAGGGTAAAAGATTTGTTTTTTAAGGTATGTGTTTTTTGCGGTATACACTTTTTTATGAAAGAAAAAAAACCTATAGAGTATTTGAAATGTTCTGACTAGCTCACAAAACCTGTAAAAATTTGTACAAACCATTTTAAACAAAAATTAAACATTGTCTACATAACTCTAACTACATAACTAAATTTTAAGGTTTGAATCTTTCCTTTGTAAAACAAAATTTTAGGTGATACAAATTTTTCATTTTATTCTACGCTTAATGGAAAAGTTTAAAATTTTTAAGAAGTTATTTTTTGATTAAATAAAGAAATTAATGTGATTTATATTGTATTTATGGTTAATTGCAATACTTTTGATGAAGAAAAAACAGCAATTGCTGTTTTATCTCAAAAATATAAAAAATATAAAGCTGTTTCTATGCAGGAGGCCTTGCAAAATATTTCCAAAAAAACATTATCAATTTACCCTGCCTCCAAAAAGTATGACATACCAGAACAAACAATTAGTTAGCATTAGAAAACAACAACAAAATAGAGGAAGTCTGTAGAAAACTGGTCCAAAAAATGTGTTAACTGAATTTAAAGAAGAACAATT
Source organism: Hydra vulgaris (assembly GCF_038396675.1). Taxonomy (NCBI): domain Eukaryota; kingdom Metazoa; phylum Cnidaria; class Hydrozoa; order Anthoathecata; family Hydridae; genus Hydra; species Hydra vulgaris. The sequence continues at coordinate 19,634,646 of NC_088931.1, forward strand.
AGTTGAATGGCTTGCTATGCCATCTAATTTAAGCAATCCTAAAACAAAGGATGATTTAATTAAGGCTGCTTCAGATGTGCGGAAACTTTGAAATTCTTCAGATACTCCGCAGTTCAAAAATGGAACATTGGGTAAGATCATTCCTTACAAGAAATCCCAGAATAATTCTTTGTACCCCTGAATCTATTAGTAAAGCGACGGCAATGGTTTCAGTCAGCAGAATTACAAGATTTTTTGACAACTTTCTCCAATTTTTTAAGAAGGAATGGTTTACTTCATGTCCTTGTCGTCCAGATGCTTTTTACAATATCGATGAGACAAATTTTTAATTAAATCCAAGTGTGAAGAGAGTTCTCTCAAGAAAAGGTGCAAAAACAGTTTATAAAGTTAATTCATCAAGGTCTAAAGAAAATATTACTGCCTGCTATTGCTTTGGAGCTAATGGTTATATGTTAAAAAGGCAGGATATTTTGAAAAAAAAAATCAAACGCATAGAAGATTGCATATGCTTCTGGAACTATCAATAGCAATTTTTTTTTCACTCAAACTTAATCTGGATGGTAAAACCAATGCTCCTTTAAAGATTATATTTAAACCAATTACAAGATGTTGCAAATCCTGTTTTCATATTCTTAGACAATCATCCATTGATTTTCATTTAAATTTTAAAAATAATTCATTTAAATGGTGCAAGGATCAGGGAATTCACATAGTGTCTTTTCCTCCAAATCACAAGAATGTGAGTGCAAATTACATCAATTTTTGGACCAGGCAAATTAGGATGGAAAAAGGAAATTAATAATTGGAAAAGAAAAAATGGTTGCAAGGAAGTTGATGAGATTGAGTTTATAAAAATTTTAAAACTGATGAATGATAGAATTATTACAAAATCAGAAATAGTTAATGGTTTCCGTGGTACATGAACTTTTCCACTAAATAAAGAGAATGTTCATCTTGAATGATGTATTGGAGTAGATAATGATTCTAAATCAGCTTCTGATTCAGATGCATAATTAAATTCTGAATGTTTTGAAACTCCTACTTTTTCAAATGCAGCTTCATCTAATAAAAACATTATCAGTAATGAGCTAATTGCTCCTGCTCAAGGTCATCAGTATAAATAAAGTTGCTTATTTTTTTTGATGAAATATTATTTCATGTAGAATCTTCTTGTATACCAATTGATAAGGCAATACCTATTCTTCATTATGTCTCAAAAATACATTTTTAATATTTTATGTAATAAATACATTTTCAAAAAAATTGCAATAAAATCACAATTTAAAAATTTTTTAATAAAATGTTTAATATCAACAACAAGAATAACACTTAAACACTATATTCGTGTGGTTTATATTAAACTAAAAAGTCTTATTTAATGGTTTAAAATAAACTTAAATTTTTTATTGCAACTCACAAACAAGCCATTTACATAACCTTTTGAGCTACATTCCTGATTACTATGTTCTGAATTCAAATACATTTAATCTTAATGTTTCTTTATAAATTTATGGCATTTTTTTCAAAGCAAAAAATATATTGGTTAAGTAACTTTGTTTTTAAGTGAAAACAATAAGGTAAAATGAAAATGGGATAGTAACATGAATAATATTTTCTTTACCTAATTTTGCTGCATATTTCATTAGAAGAGAGTATATGAGTAAAAAGTTGTAAGTAAACAAAGTTTCAAAGAGCAGAATAAAGCAAAAAACAAATCTCGAACCCTAAATATGACAGAAAATGACAGAAAATCAGTAAGAAGTTCTTTTATTTTGTCCAAAAAAAAGGAAACATTTTTTATTATTGCTAATACTTAACTAAGCAATATGACATCGTACTAAAATAAGTTGATGTAAAGGCTTCAGTACATACATTTGAAAAAAAAATTTCTGATTCACTCCCAACAAGGCTGCAAGCAACCACTATTAAGTTAGGAGTTACTAGAAAAAAAGAATAGAGTTATAGAGCAAGTAAACGGTTGACAGTAGACTTGAAAAGTTGAAGGTTGTATGAGTCAGGAAAACATGAAGATGGGAGAGAATTCCCAAGGGTTAAAGTGTGGAGAAAAAAACTAGACTAATAAAAGTTTTTAGATCATGCAGAGCATGCACAATTACAGAAAAAGAATGGGGCTTTGCTGAATGATGAGTCAAGTGAGAATGAATTTAAGTTGATAGAACTAGAGATGATAGCTCCTTTGAGCAACAACCATGGTAGTACTTGTAGAAAAGACAAAGAAATGCAATTTTACAACAATGAGAAAGAGGCTTCAGCTTAGCAGATAGAGCAGGCCCAACTACGTTTACAATACGCTTTTGGACCTTTTCAAGAAGAGAAATAGCATCATTAGAAGAACAATCCCAAATATGACAACAGAATTCTGTAAGGGACGAATAAGAGATTTGTAGAGAGAATGGAATCAGGAGAGAGAAAATAGCGAGCACAATAAAGAGAAAAAACATTGACTAACTATCTAGATAGAACAAGCAAGGGAGTTAATGCAGTTACATTAACTTTTTTTTTTTTTAATTCTGATTCACTCCCAACAAGGCTGCAAGCAACCACTATGAAGTTGGGAGTTACTAGAAAAAAATAGAACAGAGTTATAGAGCAAGTAAACGGTTGACAGTAGACTTGAAAAGTTGAAGGTTGTATGAGTCAGGAAAACATGAAGATGGGAGAGAGTTCCAAAGGGTTGAAGTGCAGGGAAAAAAGCTAGACAACTAAAAGTTTTGGGGGCATGCAGGTACAGATACAGTAAAAGAATGAGACGCTGATAAATGACGAGTCAAGCGAGTATGAGTTTTTGGTCGATGGAACTAGAGATGAAAGCTCCTTTGAGCAGTGGCCATGATAGTACTTGTAGAAAAGAGAAAGAGATACAACTTTACTATAATGCAAAAAAGGCTCAAGCTTAGCAAATAAACTGGGTCCAACTACATTTAGAATGCGTTTTTGGACCTAGTCTAGAAGAAAAAGAGTATCATTAGAAGAACCAGCCCAAATATAACAACAGTATTCTATACAGGCACAAATAAGGAAATTGTAGAGGTAGAGAATGGAATCAGGAGAGAAAATGCCAAGCACGATAAAAAGAAGAAACCTTAGCAGATGCTAATTTAGCAATAGATTGTATATACGGTTTCCATGAAAGGTCAATAGTAAATCATAAACCAAGAAGGTGTAAAAAGAGGACTTAGTGAGAGGGTTGCAATTCATCAATATAGGAATATTGACAGTACTGCGATAGTTGTTTGCAGTAAATAATTGAGTTTTGTTGGAGTTAAAATTTACAAGCCACTGTGAGCCTTTTCAATCAGTTACAGAAGTGAGATCAGATTCAAGATCAGCTGGCTGTTCTAAGCAATTGAAAAGAAGAGACTTTTTGTCAAGACAGGAGTATAAATTTGAGTCATCAGCAAAAAGAGCTACTTTAGATGTAAGGTTGTAGGGAAGATCAATAGTGTAGATAAGAAATAAAACAGGACCAAAGATAGAACCTTGAGGTACCCCAGAAGTTACTGGAAATAAAGAAGAGTGTTGGCCTTCGAGGATGACTTTAACAAAGCAGTTAGAATGAAACGATTTGATAATCTCAAAAACTTTCCCAGATACACTATATGAAACAAGCTTATGAAGAAGACCACCATGCCAAACTTTGTTGAAAGCCTTAGATATGTTAAGAGCGATAGCCCTAGCCTTTCCACCTCCGTCTAATGCATAATAAAATCTTTCAGTCACAGAAGTTAGCAAGTCAGCCGTAGAGCAAGAGGATCAAAAACCATATATATATAACCATAAGTTATTTGACTCAAGATGGGATGTGAGAAATTTTTTTATCAAAGTTTCAAAGACCTTGCTAATAACAGAAAAAAGACTGATTGGACGATGATTGGAGAGGTTAAAATGTTCACCAGAGTTTTTGAAAGTTGGAACAACAGATGCCTTTTTCCAGCAGACAGGAAAACAAGACTAAGTCAAGCACTTATTAAATAGTTTAGAGAAAATTGAAGAGGGTTCTGGAGAACAATTTTGAAAACTATTGGGTTGGGTTAAGGCAGCAATCACTTTTTTTTATATTTCTATTTCATTTTTTTTTTAAACATCTTCACTTCTAACAAGATGACAAGCAACCACTATTAGAGTCTATTAGAGTTACTGTAAGAGAAAAGATGAAGATTATAAAAAATTTACTAATGTATATTGGCTATAGCAGATCTTCGCATACTTAGCCTAGTATGATTATATAAAATTTATATTATATAAAATCAAAAAACTTCTTTAAGTAAGTTGTTGCTAATTAAATTGTTATAAAGTTGTCTCAATGTCAGCTGTTTGCAAGGTCACAATATTTAGTAATAAAAAAAACTTACTTTATTTGCAGGTGCACCTAATGTAAATTCTCTATGTCCCAAGATTGAAAATACAACTATTCCAGCAAACACTGAAGTACCACAATCCAAAATCACAATTGTTAAAGCATCTCGAACACAATTATTTTTTATCGGCATGTAGCTAGCAAAAGAGATATGTGCACCAAATCCAACACTCAGCGTGTAAAACATTTGAGTTGCTGCATCCATCCATATTGTTGGATCTTTAAGTTTTGAGAACTAGAGAAATTTAGATTTTTTTTAGAGATAATCAAATTTAGATTTTTTTTACAAAAAAGCTAAATTCTAATATCTGCTAATTTCATTAGCTTCATTTCATAGTTTCATTTCATAGTTTTTTTTTCATTTCCATTTTTTTCATTTTCATTTTTCATAGTTTCATTTCATAGTTTTTTTAAACATAAAACATTCTTAAAATGCAAACAATAAGTTTTAAGAATGTTTTATGCTGCGACTTAATAATTTTTTATTGAAAATTGTTTTTACTCCGGTTAATAACAAGTTTTTGTATTATCTAAATAGAATAAGTTTTTGTATATCTTGATGTGACAATTCATATTTATAACAAGCAGGATTTTAACTATTTTAACTTTTAAAAAAAACTAACTTTTAATGTATATACCTTTTACCATTATACTTCTCTTAAACATTTGTCAATTTCACATGAGTTAATCATCTTAAACATTTGTCATACTAATTTCACATGAGTTAATCATCTTAAACATTTGTCATACTAATTTCACATGAGTTAATCATCTTAAACATTTGTCATACTAATTTCACATGAGTTAATCATCTTAAACATTTGACATACTAATTTCACATGAGTTAATCATCTTAAACATTTGTCATACTAATTTCACATGATTAATCATCTTAAATAAATATTGACCACTCTTATTTTGAGTGAAAAACATTGTTCATTATTAATAATAAATGTGGCAGCAATCTTTTTTTGAAATATAAAGAAGTTGCTATATTTTAAATAAAAACAAAACAATGCAACTAATTGATGAAAAAATGTTCTATTTGACTACAATAATATTTAAATGGATTATTATTATAAACATTAATTTAGATTTTGAAGAGAGAACACTTTTCTCTTTAAAACTAAATTACTTCATGTTTGATGCTGATCAATCTAAAAAATCTTTTGAGAGAAAGTTGAAAATTTAAAAACAGAAAATTTAAATGGTGTTGGACACCAATAACTGTAGAAAATGACTCAAGTAAGACATTTGAAATTTGTTGTCTAATCATTATTATTATTTTTAACAATCAAAGAAGCTTTCTTTATATTTCTTTTCAACTTTTACTTTCTTTTTACAAAATTTAAACAACTATAACAAGATTGAAATGACATCGTTATGACCTGCTTTGCACACTTTTTTACAAATACCCTGCATTAGACCTAAACTAAATTTGCAAATTTGTCTGTATTTTCCACTGCAACAGTGGAAAATACAAACAAATTGGTTGGTTTGGTACCCAACCAATTTTGTATACTTTTACTTTGAGGAGAGCCCAATCAGACAGAGTTACGGAACATTCAAGAGGTTGAATCTTTTCAATGCAAAGCTTAACCCTAATTTACATAAGTGTCAAAAACTAATGAGGTTCTATATGAAACCTCGTTTGTTTTGTTTCAGTACTTTTTATAAATTCGGTAAAAACAAAAGTTTCGTTCGGAAAACATACAGAAAACAGAAAAATTTGTAAGATTTTAAATCTTTATCTAATCGAGAAAAACATTTATTTTTGAGAATTTTCACAAAATATTTTAAGAACTTTCACAAAATACCTTGAAAAAATCTTGCTTTGCAGAGAAACCTTGCTTTGCAGAGAAAATCTGCCAGTTGTTAACTTTCGCTTTTAACTTATATCACCAACTTGTGTATTAAATCTCAATTTGTGATACACATGTAATCAATTTTTACATAATACATTTATAAAAAAGCAATAAATGTAAGATTTCATTTTTAAATAAATTTTTCTAATGAAATAAATTTTAGCCGAAATGTTGATGTCCGTTTTGGTAAAATATTTGCCGAAATATCAGTTTTTGCACCAAAGGAGATTACTAGCAATTTTAGTTTAGGCTTTTTTTTCTGTTTCAGTTGATCACTATTCCTAATACTTTCTTTGATATATATTTCAGCATTGACAGCTAATCTCAAAAATTAAAAATAAGGATACAATATACTAAATTTGCTAATCTCAATCCAGAACAGCAAGGGCTGTTGAAATTTCTTCCAGCAATAATACTTGATAACTTTTATTGAGTAGTAATAAATTGAAATATGGAGGATCATACTTATCATCTTTCTTTTGATTGAAAAATAAATCTAAAAATATTTTGAATTTTTAAAAAGTTTTCTACTTACATCAGGAGTAAAAAGTGCTTTTATTCCAATGCTAGCACCTTCCAGTGTCACACCAACAAAAAACAAAATTATGAGAACAACATAAGGAAACGTTGCAGTAAAGTAAACCGCCTGTAAAAAAAGCATAATAGAAATTTTCAAAAAAACTCAAGATGCAGTACATAAACATAACATATATAAAAAAAAATTGTCAAAGTTATTAGCATTAAGCAAACAAGATTTGTTTGGGTTAAAATTCACCAGCCATTGCAAAATCTAAGCTGTCAACTGTAATTTACCTGCCACTGCAAGACCTAAGCTATCAACTTTAATTTACCTGCCACTGCAAGACCCAAGCTATTACAGAAAAGAGATCACACTCAAGATTGACTGTTGAGTAAGCAATAAAAAAGTTATAACTTAGTAAAAAGTAAAAAGTACAATGGTGGGTAAATCTTATGTAGAAGAAGTACAAGATAAAAGTATTAGTGAGATGATTGCATGATCCTGAACCACCTAATGAAGATCTTATGGAGAATGATCCTGAACCACCTAATGGAGATCTAATGGAGAATGATCTGAACCACCTAATGGAGATCTAATGGAGAATGACCTGAACCACCTAATAGAAAACAATAAGAAACATGAGCATGAGCAAGAATCCTAGATGAGACACAAAATTAAGTATTAAATGTAAGCAATTAGGGTTATCTGGAAAATGAGTTAACAAACACAAGATTAGGTATCTGAGTAAGAAATTTAAAAGAGAAAAATTTTGAGTTTTGTAGCCAGCAGGTTCAGTAGGAGTAGTGCCAAGCTATTTAGTGTGATGATCATTATGGTTTCAAAAAACAGTAAAATTGATGGATAAAAAGAAAGAGCTTAGCCAATTTAAACAGCATTGAAAAGAGGGCAATCTTGGGAAGAAAGAGAACAATAAAGAAAAAAAAGATGATTGGGTGAAGAAGTGCTAAACGAAAGATAATAGCTACCAACACTTGAGATCCACTGATATTTTTGTTTACAATCAAAATACTAAATGCTGAAAAAAAGACTTAGTATCTTTTACACATTGCCATATTTATATTAAAAAATGACATTATGGAAACCTGTTTAAACCACACAATTAAGGAACCATGGACAGTAAACATAATAATAATAAAATTTAAAATAATAACATTTATAAAACCCAATAGTTTAAAAAAGTATTACCCTTTTAACTAGATTTTTTCAAACTATAGATAATAAATTTATAACTAGCTTTTTCACTAGACTTTATCAAGCTATAGATAAAAATAAATTTACAACTAACCTTTCCACTAGATTTTACACCTTTCACAATGCAAGCATATGCAATAATCCATGACAGCACTAAACACCCAAATAACTTCCATTGAATTCCATCACCAAGATCTGTTATAGAAGGAGAAATATTAAGTGCTTTTCTATAAAAATAATACAACTGTGGATCATGCACACAACAATCAGGAAATCTTTCTTTTAATAAACACATATCATTTAATGTCTTGTTAACTGCACACAATGCTGATATGTTACTGTACTCCAAGTATCTAAAATAGCATAATTTGTAAAACAAAATTATTATTTTTTTGTTCTGCAAAAAATGTAGGAACAAAAAGTTAGGCAAAAATAAAATTAGATTTTTTAATGTTTCTTTTCTTTAAATAGAACAAAAAACAAGTTAAAATTTACTGTGGGCAATTCTCTAACTGCCATGGAAGTTTTGATGTTAATGACGCAAATAAGTAATAAAAACACCAAGCAAGAATAGCAACATAATAAATGCATAAAAGACAAGAGACTACAATACAAGATATGCCTATTCCCATTAGAGCTGGGTGTATTTTCTTCCAACAACCAACAGCACTTCTCCTAAAACGTTGACCAACAGCAAACTCAAGATAAAATAAAGGAATTCCTTCAATTACCATCATAATAAAGTATGGAATAAGAAATGCACCTTAAAAATAGAAAAAATATAAAACAAACAAACAAAAAAACTCAAATCAAATACAGGATAACTACCTATAAATGAATAAAATAAATTTAAAGTTTACACTGTTAATCAAATATTACCAAGAAATAATCTATTCAACCTAGTAAACAAACTTTTAAAAAAACAAACCTCCGCCATTTTTTTGACAAAGATAAGGAAATCTCCATACATTTCCTAACCCTACTGCAAGTCCAATGGAAGCTAAAATAAACTCAGCTTTATGTCCCCATGCTTCACGTTTCTCATGTGGTGCAATCTTAACATCTACTTCAACTATTTCATCTTTTAGTGGAACCTTTTCATATTCTTCACCAAATATGACTTTACCATCTCCACCTTTTAAATAAAATGAAAATTGAAACTACTCTAAACAAACTTGTCTAAAAACAAACTAATAAAAATATATTTAAAGAAAAATTTAATTTATATATATATATATATATATATATATATATATATATATAAATAAACATGTACATATGTATATATGTGTGTGTGTATATATGTTTGCATGAATGTATATACATGTGTGTGTATATATATATATGTATGTATTTGCATGAATGTATATACATGTGTGTGTATATATATATATATGTATGTTTTTAAAAACATTCTGAATGTTTTTAAAACATTCTGAATGTTTTTAACAATATAAACAATGTTTTTATTTTTATTTTTTTTAATAAAATGTTTTTATTTTTAGAATTTTTACAAAATTTTCACTTCCTTTAAGACCCAACATGATATGCTTTTAAAGAACTTTTTTTTTCAAAATATCAGGGACCTGTCTGATGTTTAAGGGTCTTGAGCGACCCCTAAAATTTTTTTTATTTAAAAGTTTTTTAAATTTAGTATTAATTTATTACATAGAACACATTTAGGGGGTGGCAGCAGACAATTTCAAATAAAGTTGTTTTTAGAATCACCGTAATATATATATATATACATATACATATATATATATAAATATGAATTATGTTAGTGTATTTTACAAATAGAGTGCTAAATGTTCTTAAAGAACAGAGCAATAATAAATTAGTAAAAATACTTGTCTATTTTTTAGTTGTCTTCTAAGACAACTAAAAACTAGAAGACAACTAAAAATCAGATAAGTATTTTTACTAATTTATATATATATATATATATATATATATATATATATATATATATATATATATATATATATATATATATGTGTTAAGCTTTTTTAAAGACATCAAGATGTATAAATATTCTTCAATTATGGATCTAAATAAAATATTGTTGGTAACAATATTTTAATTCAATCAAGCCAAGTGTCAAGTGAGCCAAGTGTGGATTTTTGTACTTAATCTCCTCCATAAAAAGAATTTTTTTTAACTACTGGAGCTAGGTAAACATGACAATAAAATGTGGGAATCAATTATCAAACCTTTTATTATGTGGTTATTTTTGTAACCATATTGTAGAAGGGTTGTAATTAGTGCCTGATTAGATATCTTATATAAAGAACTGACAGGGCTCACTCTGATGTTGCTATCTACTTTAATAGATTGTAGATTTTGCAATCTACAAGCTCTTTATAATGAACAAAAGTTGAAAATGTATAAAAGTTTGTTCATCAATCAATAAATAGAGTATCTAGATAAGTGTAGTTTATCATTGAAGAGAGATTTATGTCATAATATATTTTTTCTATAGTTAGAAGTTTTTAAGTTCTTAAATTAAAGACAAAATATTCATCAATAAAACTGTTTTTTAAAGTTTAAACTTGATCCTAAAATAATCAACTTTTATTATTTAAATTCAAAATAATATCAAAGAACTTTTAGTTTTTATTTTATTGCCATATATACATTTTCCTCTTTACAAAGTTACATCTTTTCATTGTGTACTTGTGCGCGCATGCATGTGTGCATGCATGCGTGCATGCATGCGTGTGTGTATGAATATGAGTGTACATATAATATATATACACACACACACAAACACTTACTTTAGCAGTTTAGGTTGCACTGTTCTATATTTATTTTGCAATGCCAACTTAAAACCAGACAGCTTTTTTCATAAAAAAAAAAATATAAAAAAGAAAATAATGAAAAAATCAAAATTTTTTGTACTGTAATAAAAGTTTATATCTAGATAGTACCTGCTCAAACTCAAACCGCCAGTCAATTCATGTACAAAAATCTCACAATTGGCAATACCAGTAAGACTAAGCGAGCAAAGATATTTCTATAAACATACAGGGATGCACAGATACAGATGTATTCAGGGTAGATTGTTAAAATGTTATTTGGATGGAATTAACATCTTCATTCACTAGGCTCTAGTACATACATTGACTAACGGCTTTAATTTGGCTAAGTACAATCTCTATATGAAGAACATTTATTACAGTAAAAATATATACAAATAATCTATTCTTCTACTTTTTTCTTCTTTTTCTAAAAAAAACTGACTGGATTATAGTCAGCATTTTGACTTAAAGTGCGCAAAATATATTAGGACAGTGCATACCTAGGTGCACTAACTAAAGCATGTGTGCATGTGTGTGGGTTAGTACAGGTGCACGTGCATGTGTAAACATTTAGTTTGTGTACTTAGTTTGTATTTGTACAAGTTTATGTTTTAACACGTGTTAAAACATAAACTTGTACAAATACAAATTAAGTGCACAAATTAAAGTGAGTGTGTATGTATGTGTGTTTGTGAGAGTTAAAACATAAATTATTACAAACAACAAAGAAATTCTACCTACATCCATTGTTTAGTGACAGCACTTTAATATTTTCTTCAGCCATTACAAAACAAACATAAGGCAATTTTCAACCTCTTTATATTTCTGAGAGTAATATTATATTTATATCCAAGTAAAAGTTCTGAACAATTTGATCATATTACAAACATATTCACTTTTCACTTTTATATTCCAGAAAAAATAATTTAATCAAAACATATATTTTTGTAATTAAAAAAAATATATATTTTAACATCTGGAGAGAAATCGCGTATAAAAATTTTTAACATCATCAACACAAAAGTAACGACAAAAACAACAATTACAACAACAACAAATAAATAAAATTAAATGATTACAGCATAATACTAAAATAATTGCGAGGAAAGTGTAACTGACAAGTTTCTATTAAAATATCATTAATTCTTATAAAATTAAATAGATTTCTTATAAAATTAAATAGATTTTTTTTAAGATTGCTTTTAATATAACTGATATTGATACAACATAATCCACTTAAAGTATCTATAAGAAATAACGTTAACGATCTAATAAAATATTTTAGTGTTCAAAAGCTTAAAATTCCGGCAACAAAAAAGCAATCAAAACATTATGAAAAATATTGAAATGCCCGATTCAAGTGCCTCATTAAATTATTTATTTTTGATTAAAAATACACGTAACAACATTGCTTATGAGCGTTTATTTAAAATGACCATTCAACATGTTTAAGCTTCAATCAGACAAGTTAGTATTTTTTTTTGGACTCGATCCAACTTATGTTGGCTTAAGTCCAAAAAAAACAAATCAATTTTTTTTTATTAGCCTCGCCTAAGTTATTTTTAATATAAAAGAAAAAGTAACGCTACGTAAAGATTAAAATGTTATTAATGCAAATATACAAATCTTATTAATCCATAACTAATTCAGCTAAATATTTTATTATATTTTATACTTTCCAATATAAGCGCAATACCAAACCATTTAAGAAACTGTCTGTACTAGAGCAGTAAAACTATTTGTCGAGACCGTCATATACTTTCCGTTATTTTAATTTTTTTATGTTTTCTTTTTTTTTTTTCATTTTGAAATAAAGAAGTTCTATTCAATGTGCAAGTAGTAAATGAATAATTTATTTAAAAAAATATCTTTTCAAACTTTGTTAGAAAAGTAAGCTGTTACTAAAAATAAATCTCAAGAGATATTTAAATAACAGCGAGAAAACATTTTTGCTTTATATCTTTTTTTCCCTTTGACTTAGTAAGAAAAATGATGTGATATGATTCAATTTAAGACCCGACATTACTATTTATTTCTAATCTGTCAATCTTCGTGTCAAATGTTATATTTTTATAATATAAAGTGTAAGTCTTCTTTTTTCAAAGTTATGTTCTTAAAATTTTAGTACTCAAGCTAAAGAATTTAAACTAATTCTTTAGTAACACAGTTGTAAGCCTTACTTTTCACATCTGTTAAAACTTTTTTTTAATACAGCACATTACAACTAAAAAGGGACATACGCCCTTGATATTTCTTCGCTCAAATTTAAAAAACGCATAGTTTTATATTTGCGAAAATGCCTAACGTTAAATTAAGCTATTTGTTAATACAATTAACTTTAATAAAAGAGAAATTTAAAATTAGGATTCATGGATATATATTATTTGTACATAATATTTCAAACTAATAAAAACTTAATAATATATTTATAATTAAACTTTATTTGAAGAGAAAATTTTAAACTTAAACTTATATAATAAGTTTAAATAAAAATATATAACAAAAAATATATAATAAATGTAAAACTAGTATATATATGTATATGTATATATATATAAGTATAATTATATAATAATATATTATATAATTATATAATAATATATATATATATAATAAGTATATGTATAATTTAAAATTAGTATATATATATGTATATGTATAGTTGGTATATATTAACATAACTACATATACATGTATATGCATATATATATATATATATATATATATATATATATATATATATATATATATATATATATATATATATATATATATATATATATATATATATATATATATATATATATACAAAATGACAACAAAACAAAAGTTTTTAAAACTATTTTATAAAATCTATTTAATGAAAAATGAACAAAATATAACAATAATCTAGGATCAGATTAAAATCGCAACGTGGATAAACATAATAAAAAATGTCTGAAAGTATAATAAAACATGTCTGAAGTGAAACTGATATCTATGTTTTTCTTTTATAAAAGTTTAATCAGTAGGCAAAAAAAAGTAGAGCTTGCAATTTTTCTCAAAAAAAAAAACAATTTTTTTGAAAAAAAAATTCTTTTCTATGATATTCTAGAGAAATAAATTTTAGCACAAATTTGTTAGTGACAATAAAATTAAAATGTATTTATTGAAACCCTAAATTAAACAAAATAAACAAATGTAAAAAATAAATAAATAGAAATAAGCAATTTGAATAAAATGACTTTTTAAATTTTTATAAAGTTTTTAGAGATTTTTTCATATCCTTTCAGAAGAAAAAACCTAAAAATTGAGGCTATAATTTCGAGTTAAGGCGATTTAAAGTTCAATAAAATTCTTTAGTTTTTTATACAAAAAAAATTATGTCTTTGACGAAGACATCTTTTGTATATTTGCCTTTTATAAAGACAAATATATAAAATATGCATCTTTGGTAAATTTATTGTCTTATAAAGGTGCATTTTAAAATTCTTTTAAAATGCACCTTTATAAAAGACATATATTATGCGTTTAAAAAATATCCGATTTTAATAAAGTTTTTAGACGTCCATAGAGGTCTTCAGTATGTTAAAAATATTCGAGTAGTATATATATAAATATATATACATATATATACATATATATATATTTATATATATATATATATATATATATATATATATATATATATATATATATATATATATATATATATATATATATATATATATATATATATATATTATTCAATACCACTATTAGAGTTAGTTTTTTTTTTGCTTATTGAAAAATCATGAATTTTATATATATATATATATATATATATATATATATATATATATATATATATATATATATATATATTAAAATGTTTTGTTCAGAAATGTTAGGAAAAACTCTCAAAACATAAAAATTGAAGTTAAATTTGAAGTATTAGCTTTTACGTCGCTAATTTTTTTATAAAATGAGCTTTTTAAAACCACATTATTTCAAAATGGGGCAAGTTGAGACAGGTAACTTTTTTAGTTTCTTATAGAATAATACAAACTCTTTTTTAAAAAGAATTGGCTTCGCAAAGGAAGTCTAAGGTGAAAAGTCCTAGCTTTATAAAAATCAGTTTTAACTCGTTAAAATTGCACTTTTTAAATGCATTTCTAACAAGATGTATACATATTCAAATATTTTTATAAATTATGATAAAATTATCTATTATTTTTGTATATAATGAAAATTGAAATGAAAGGTTTTGTATTTAGAGTGAAATTTAAGTTTTAATAATGATAAAATTTTAACGATAAAAAAAGGCTGTTTTTGGTCTACTTTCAAACGTAAATTAACGTTTAAATTTATTATTTCAGTACTTTTTTTTTATACCATTAGAATTATAAGAAACTGCAGAAAATAGTGACATTGTTTAAACTGCACTACTCAAAAAACTGTATTCTGGCTAAATTTTAAGTGTTTCTAAATAACTGTGCAGGGGGCGAGAGGAAGACTAATATGTCTTATCGCCAAGCCCTTGATAAATTCCTTAAATATAATGTTTAATTTAAAAATAAGCAATTCTGTTAACTATATAAAATAAACAAGCGTAAAATTGGTAAAGTAATAAATAAAACATCTATTATTAAAAAATAACAAGAAGCCCTGTTTACTTAAACATATTCTTCTAAAAGCACGGAAATATTTAATTTTTACTTATTGAAAAATCATGAATTACTGTCGTTTTTTTTTTTAATGTTAAACTTCAGAACATAAAACAAAAGTCTAAGGATCAAAAAATAAAAAGAATTACAACACATCAAATAACACATTAAAGACATAAATAAATTTGAAAAGTTACCAAGTGCACCTAACTCAATCTTTTCTAAAATGAATAAACTTTTTATTTCATTAATAGATCAATCACAAGGGTATTTTTCAATTTCAGAAATAGTTTTGTGGTAAATCATTTTTTAGTAATAACTGTCTAAGTTTAGCCTTAAACTCATTTAACATTGTAAGAGTTTTAAGTTTAGTTGTGAGTATTTTATTCCATGCCTTTGGTCCTCTAATTGAAATTGAAAACTCATTAATTTTGAACATAAAAAATAGAAGATGATAAATATTTATTTGGTAGATATTTAGTATATTTAACTTAGTAAATAAAGATTGGTAGAGTGTATAGCGGGTTTCATTGGATATAATTCTGATTGCATGTTTTTGCATATTAAAGTGTTTTTTAAATTTATTTTTACTAGTACTACACCATGCAACGTTACACCTTGCAACGTTACACTATGCAACGTTGCACCATGCAACGTTATATAATGCAACGTTGCACCATGCAACGTTACATAATGCAACGTTGCACCATGCAACGTTACATAATGCAATGTTAGCGTAATTAAGATGAGAATAAAAAGAGTTTTAAAAAACTTCAATTTAAAAAAGGTTTTGCC
Source organism: Hydra vulgaris (assembly GCF_038396675.1). Classification (NCBI taxonomy): domain Eukaryota; kingdom Metazoa; phylum Cnidaria; class Hydrozoa; order Anthoathecata; family Hydridae; genus Hydra; species Hydra vulgaris. Next base: position 19,650,842 of record NC_088931.1, read on the forward strand.
CTATAAATTAGACCTATAAAAGGTCTATAGACCTAAAAGACCTATAAAAGGTTTTGCCCTATAAACCTATATAAAGTAGCGCTATAAAGTAGGACAATGTATCTTGATGTTTTACCTTTAATATATTTTATATGATCTCTCCATGTTACATTTTTGTCAAGAAGTACTCCTAGAAGTTTTAATGATACTTCTTTTTTTAATTTGCAATTGTTAATACAAAGATTTGGAAATTTTAATGGAATTTCGTCTCGTTTAATTTAAAGATAATTTGTTTGCTTTAAATCATTCAGCAAGGTATAGTGGTTCTGTGTTTACAGTTTTAAATAACATTTTTATATCATTGTGAGCATAAAATAGATTAGTACCATCTGCAAACAAGGTTGTGACTAATACATTACAAGATTTGCTTAGGTCATTGATGTATACTAGAAATAAGAGCGGTCCTAATATAGATCCTTGTAATACTCCACAAGATATATTCATATTGTTAGTTTTTCCGTAACTATGAGAAATATATTGCTGTCTATTTGACAAGTAGCTTTTAAACCATTTAAGTTTCGAGTGTTTAATACCGTAGTTTTTTAACTCGGTTAATAAAATATAATGATTTATAGTGTCAAAAGCCTTCCTAAGATCAATAAAAACGCCTAAAGTATATTTATTTTCATCAAAAGATTTAAGAATATTATGAACAAGATGAACAATTGCCTGATCAATAGAGTGACCTTTTTGAACCCAAATTGTTTATTATAAAGAATTTTATTAATATCTAAGAAATAGTACAAAACCTTATACATAATATGTTCTAATATTTTTGAGAAGCATGGTAGAAATAGGTCTATAATTTGCGATACAAGTTGCATCTCCAGATTTTAAAACTGGTATCACCCTTGCAACTTTTAGTTTATTAGAAAAGATTTCTTGTTCTAAAGAAAGACTGAAAATGTGCAAAAGCGGAGTTTTTAAATAAAACATTGATTTTATTATTGTATTGCTACTTACATCATCAGGTTACGTATGATTCAAAGCTAGTTTCACTGTTTTTTATTTTTGAATCCAAACTTGGGCGTGTATTAACAAAAGCATGATAAAAGAATTAGAGATTAAAGAATTATGAGTAATTTCACGATTATTTATAATGATATTTTTGGGAAATCCATTAGTGCTTATGCTTTTTTTACCTATGACATCTTTCATTATGCGCCACATTTTTTGCACATCATTTTTGCAGTTAAGTAATTGATTAGTATAATACTGCCTTTTTGAATACTTTATAACTGTTTCGAAGGTAATGGAGTTTGTAATTTTTATATATATTGTTTCATTTTCATAAGCTGTTTTTTTTGTAAACTTTTCGTTTAAGCGTTGTTGTTTTTTTTTTTTTATGACTTTATTATTCTCGTTGTTATACAAGGATTTTAGTGGGATTTGATTTTGATAAACATACTTATAATTGGGAAAGCTTCATTAGAGTTGGATGTAAATGGAAGAGAAAAGATGAAGTTTATAGAGCAAGATAATGATTGACAGACAACTTTGCAAGATAATGATTGACAGACGATTGCAAATTATATGAATCAGGAAGCAAGATGAAGGAAGCGAATTCCAAAGCACTGATGTTCGAGGAAAAAAATAAACAAATAGCAATCTTTGGAGCACTTAGGAACAGTCGCAGTAAAAGGATGAGACTTCATTGAATGACGAGTAACACAATAAATAAAACAAAATAAAGAAAAGACAAAGAGAAGCAATATTACGACGATGTGATAATGGTTGGAGGTTAGCTGCAAGAGCAGGTCTAACTATGTTTACAATGCGTTCTTGCACCTTGTCTAAAAGAGAAAGGGCATCATTGGAAGATCCGCCCCAGATATGGCAACAGTATTGTATACAAGGACGGATTTGAGATTTATAGCGATATAAAATAGAATCCTGAGTAAGATAGTGGCGAGCACGATAAAGAGATGCAACCTTAGCAGATACTAATTTTGCAATTGATTTGATATATGGTTTCCCAAAAAGATGGTCAGAGTTAATCTTGAAGATGAAACGCAGATGAGGTGACTCATCAAGTAAATTACCGTTCATAGATATAGGAAGAGCTAGATTATGAGAAGAGAAGATTATGGCGACAACAATTACTTAAAAAAAAGAGAATATCTAAAATAATGTAAATTAAAAAGAGTATAGGGCCAAGGACAGAACCTTCAGGAATCCCCGAACTTACAGGATATGAAGAGGAGTGCTGTCCATCGAGGGCAATTTTTATACTACAATTTCAATAATATTAAAGATGTTACCTGAAACACCGTAAGAGGAGTGCTTATGGAGAAGACCAGCATGCCAAACTTTATCATAGGCTTTAGAAATGTCAAAAACGATAGCTTTAACCTCTCCACATCTATCTAATGCACAATAAACCCTATTAGTTATTACTGATGGCATATCAGCTGTAGAATGAGAAGATCGAGATCCATATTGGTGATCAGTTATTATAAGTTCCACTGATGCCTCCCCCAAAATAAAAAAAAACAACCTATTATTAGGCCCCTAATTCATAAAAATGTTTTACTGAAAGAAAAAAAAAGCTCCTTAAATTTGTAAAAGGGCCATTAAATTTGGGCAAATATATAACAATATATATAAAAATGGGCAAATATATAACAATATATATATATATAACAATATATATATATATATATATATATATATATATATATATATATATATATATATATATATATATATATATATATATATATATATATATATTCCTATACTTTACGGCTAAGAAAACGTGTTAAAAAATGGCTCTTCGTTTGTTTGCGTTTTTAAAGTTGACAAAATTAGGGTAAGATTATGTCAAAACACATTAATTTAATTGCAGGAAATAATTAAACCACAAAACCACAAATTAAAAAACTAGTACGTTTTTAAAAACATTCTGAATGTTTTTAAAAAAGTTCTGAATGTTTTTAAAAAATTTTTGAATGTTTTTATTTTATTTTTTAAAAATATACATTCTGAATGTTTTTTTTTTAATTTTTAACTGTAAAACATGGGCGGAGTGTTGCTACATCGGATATCATATAGCCTGACTAGCAACGGAGTGCTGCTACATTGACTGACAAATAGCCTGGACTCGCAACGGAGTGCTGCTACCTCGACTGAGGGTTTGGTTTGCGCATGCAATCTTTCAAGTAATTAAAGAAAAGAAAGAAAAATTTTTTTTTTTTTTCGGTCTTTAAAATTAAAAAAAAACCTAAAACTGTCATTTTATGGTAAAAACTTAAAGACGACGACTCTAGAGTACTCACACACACACACACACACACACACACACACACACACACACACACACACACACACATATATATATATATATATACCTACTTATATATATATATATATATATATATATATATATATATATATATATATATATATATATATATATATACATATATATATATATATATATATACATATATATATATATATATATATATATATATATATATATATATATATATATATATATATATATATATATATATATATATATATATATACATATACATAAACATATATATATGTAACTCACAGTATAACGTCCAGTCATTCACTCTATAAAAATGAAAACATCGCGATTACCTAACTAAATATCGCATTTGTAACTAAGCGCTCCCGATTTCTTGTCTATTTATCGAAATTTACAGCATTACCGAAATTAATCGATTTGCGGTAACGTCAGTGCTTAGTTTCAACATCCTAAATCACAGGCAATAGTTATATACAATTGTAACTTACAGTTTAAGTATTTACATTATAATATTTGAATAAAAAATGTTATAATTGTTAATATTGCTAGAATCATTACATATTCATAATAATATAATCAAATATTAAATTCTTCGTTAGTAAATTTCATTATGTTATCATTTTTTTTAAATATAAAGCACAAAGCTTTTGTAATCAATAAATGATTAATGCCAGAGCCGGCCTTAAATAATTGAAGGCCCTAGATAATTTGAACTTTATGGTCCAAATATAAAAAATAAAAAATACTGCTACAAAAATAGAAAAAACTATTAGCCAAGCTCAAAGAAGCGCATTGTGTAAAAAGCTATAGAGTGGTTGCTAGAAGGAGGCTCATCTTCGCTTCGCCAAAGGCAAAAAAAAATTCTATAAATTGATCGAAAAAGTTATTAATTTAATTATGATTCTTAATAAACTCCTTGAACATTTGTATGTCCAAGATTTTGCGGAAATCAAGTTTTTCACACTGGCAAATTTCACATTTATGCAGATTTCATAAAAGCTCAACAAAAATCAACTTTTCGTGCCTTGATGGAAATAAAGTCTTAAATTAATTGTGAATAATGCAAAGACTAGATGATATCTTGTTCAATAGTTATCATTATCAGACTGTTTAGGCGTTCTAGAACACCTGAATACTGCTATTCAAAATGCTTTTATAGCTCTTCGTATAGCTTTGACGATTTCGATCATTGTTGCATTGGATGAAAAAAGTTTTTCCAAGTTTAAATTAATCAAAATCTTTTTGAGAATGACTATGAAGCAAGCCTGGTCTATGGTTGTTTTTATTTAAATTTTATCGTTATTGAAAAAAAACTATGAAGCAAGCTTCATAGTCGTTCTCAAAATAGGTTTTGATTAATACGTACATAGTCGTAAGTCTTATAGATGTTATCGTTATTTGAGAACGGCTACGAAGCAAGCTTGCTTCATTAATGTTCAAAAATAGATTTTGATTAATTATAACTTGGAAAAACCTCTTTCATCCAGTTCAACAGTGATTGGAGTCGTTGAAGTTATAGATAAAGCGGTGTTTGGAGGAGCAGTATTCAAACCATGATAAAGAAACGAAACACTACCTAGATCTATGTTGTAAAAATATTATAATTCATTAGATTAATGCTTCAACATAATCAATGCTTTTACATAAGAATGTTATAATTTACAAAAAATATATGTACAGTCTACAATCTAAATGGTTCACTCTCATATAGCTAGGCTAAATCGAAGAGCGACCATGAACAAAACAAAACAAAAAAAAATGTAAATAAAATAAATAATGCACACGGAGAAGGTTGATTTTAGTCGACATTCATATTTATATCGTATACGTTTTCTATGGTTATATATCTTCTATCATCAGTGATACAACTGTTGTTTCTATTTATCTAGATGTAACAACTAGTATTTTAATTTGATTTTGAGGACATATTTTTTAATGTTGTTAAAAGAGATTGATTTTAATTTATTTTGAATATGATTCTAGTACATTAATACAGAGTATTTAAAGGAATGTTTACCGTAGGATTTTGTATTATATATTTGCACATTCAGTGCACGTCTACAAGAATTTCTTGTAAGTTGACAGCTAATTGCACTGCGTAATATAAACCATTTATTCAATATAAGTGGTAGCTTTTTGTTTAGACAGCTGTGAATAAATAAACGATTTTTATTTTGATTGTATCATGCACTTTTAAAATTTGAAGTGCGTTAAAAGATGTGAATGTATGTGAATTTTTTGGTAGGAATTCAATAATCCTGACTGTTTTTTTCTGCATGATAAATAGGCGATATAGAATGCTTATGCTTTGACTCCATAATAGAAGGCAATATGTGAGGTGAGAGTGAAATAAAGCATAGTAAATAGATTTTAAATTTTTTGTTGTGTGAAATGTCTTAGCTTTGACAGAATGGCAAGAGATCTATTGAACTTATTAGATAAATCGTTATAATGGTACGTCCAGGCTATGTTTTTGTCTAGCTTTATATCCAAGAAGTTTAAATTTTTTTTTGCAACAAAGTGTTTTCCCATTTAATTTAATTTTAAGATGCTGATCTAATTTTTTGTGACGACTTTTAAATAATATTAAACCAGTTTTTTTGAAGTTAAGGGAAATTTTGTTGGCATTTAGCCAGTTGCATAATTTTTTAAGGCCATAGTTAACATATTTGTTGATTTTTTTATAGACTTATTAAAATAGAGAAGGTTTGTGTCATCTGCAAAGTGTTGGAGTCTATAAAATTTTAAAGCTTTAAACATGTCATTTATATAAATAAGAAACAGCAAAGGGCCAAGGACAGATCCCTGAGGAGCACCTACTTTGATATTGTTCAGGTTTGAGCTCCCACAAACAAATACTAATTGAGTTCTATTAGTAAGAAAAGATTTGAATCAGAATTTTGAAACTCCTCTAATACCATAGTAGGACAGTTTATGAAGTAGAATGTCTACATCTACAGTGTCAAATGCCTTTTGAAAGTCGATAATAATACCACATCCAAACATTCCTTCATCCAGAGAATCTTTAATTTTTTCTGTTAGACTTAGTAAAGCAAGTGGTGTAGAGCAGTTTGTTTGAAAACCAAATCGTAATTCAAAAAACAGTTTTTTTCCATTGAAGAATTCGTATAAGCGGTAAACATTAGCCTTTCAAAAATTTTATCAATATTGGAGAGGAGGGAAATGGGCCTATATATTGACATTAATAGTTTTGAATCAGTTCTAAAAATAGGTATAACTTTGGCAGTTTTTAAGTTTTCTGGGAAAATACCACTTGAGAACGAGATATTAAAAATGTTAGAAAGAATTCTTGAAAGTTCCGTTTTTAATAGTTTTAGAGCTTTAAATGGTACACCGTTTAGTCCAGAAGCTTTGCATGCGTCTAAAGAGTTGACAATTTTTGAAATTTTATGTTCATCAGTAGGTTTTATAAAAAATGATTTTTCAGAAGGATTTGCTAAGTAATATGTAAAATGATTCATGGATAAAGGAATTGTTGCCTGGACATCTTTACCAATGTTAGTAAAGTAGTTGTCGAAAACATTACAAATATCAAAGGGGTTTGTTGTTGTTTTATTGTTATGTATAATTAGAAGTTGTTTGAGAGTTACTTTTAATATTAATAATGTTTTTGATACCTTTCCAGGTTGCTTTTATATTTTTTTGTGTTTTCAGTAAAATAATTATCATAGTAATTTTTTTTGCTTTCTTTGAGTTTTGATTGGAGGTTGTTACGAAATATTTTATACTCATTATGAAATATGGTTTTATTTGTTTGATTTTTAGACCTAATATATTTTTTAAGGAGATCATTTTTGTGCTGTATAGAGTGCTTGAGTTTATCCGATATCCATGGTTTAGTCTTGAATTTAATATTTTGTTTGTTAAGCTTCTTAAAAGGCGCACGGATTTCAAGCAGTAGATTAATGTTGGAAATGATATTCTCAAGAGACTGAGTACAATTATCAGGCTATATTTTTGGTTCTCTGTCTAAACTAAATTTGTGAAAATCGTTTCTAAATTTCTTTTCATTGAAACTTGTTCAGTTTTTTTCCTGGATTAAGAGCTTTTTGTTAGGTGGTGGTTTAAGAATACTATATGCTATCAGAAATTGGGGAAGATGATCTGAGATTATGGTAGTAGGATTCCTTGCTTTATATTTATTTGATTTAACATTTAAAAAGATGTTGTCAATTAATGTTTTTGATGTTTTACAGATACGATTAGGGTGGATAATATGAGGTAGAAAGTAATTTGAGGGGAGTGAGTCTAAAAAGTTTCTAGTATACGAATCTGCGTCGCACTTTAACAAATCAATGTTGAAATCCCCTAAAATAAATACAGTTTTATTTTCTTTTGTTAGGTTTTTTAGTAAAGTATGAAGGTAGAAGGACCAAGGAATAAAATAGAAGGACTTCAGACCAATATCTGAATCAGACGCATCTTGGAGATATTTTCGCAATATTTAAATCCTCGCAACATTTCATCAAATCATTTTGACGTAACTCTGAAATTTTTCTGCTACTATGCAGATATCCAATCAGACCAAGGTGACGTTTCATATGCTCGAAACATGTAATTAATGACATTACTGGTTGATCTAACAAACATTAAAAAAATCAACTCGATATTTTTCCTTTGGATCTGTCAATAACTCATCTATGCTTTCATAACCACACTGTTTATACATTTTCTTTCTTCTCAAGCTTATTGCAGCTGGAAATTTAATTTCATCTGGTTTCATTTTTAACTCTCGATCCAATACTCTGGCTGAAATTGGAGCAGATACAAACCTATTTTCTTCGTACTTTTTAAAAAACTTTTGGTTGCACTTTTTATACATTCTACTGCAATTTGCACGTTTTTTGATTGCATTAGTTCGCTGACGTTATTGATTTGAAACAATAAATTGCACCATCTGGCTAAAGTAATTAAAACGAAAACTTTTTGATTTTTTTTCCCGATCCAGTTGTTTCAGTCTTTGCTTTTAGATCATTAACATTTTCAGCCACTTCCAGCAATTTATCGTAAACTGCTGTAATTTTATAACGAGCTGCTTTCGTATTATCTATTCTGCATTCCCATCGTGTATCGGAAATCGCTTTTACTGTCAGATTGTACATGAGTTATTAAGATCTGGCATTGCTATGTTGAAGCGCCAAACAAAAGATTTAATGCAAAAAGTTTGATTGTAGTTATTTAAAAATTTGTTATGTCTCAAAGAATTAGAGAGTTAGATTGAAACTGTGAAATCCAAATGGCACATAAAATGATTTTGGATTGAGTTCAAGCATACGTTTTCGTATACCATGACTGTAAGCATGCTTCCACAAAGCCTGAATCAGTGCTGTCATAGACAGTTAGGAATCTCACAAAATATTCATCTATATCTACTGGTGTACTACCTATGTTGCATATTTGCAAAATCATAGTCATTTGCTTTTAGTGACCAGCATCAAGTGTGCAGTCCAAAATGATGAAATAATATTTTTGTAAGGCAGCATTACCGATCAGATTAAATATCTCATTTTAACTTCTTTTGCCTAAGTTATAATCACGAATTTCCTTTTTTTCTATACTCCGTAAATGATCTTCTTGACATGAATCGTACTTTTCTAACAATTTGAATAATTCCAGAAAGTTTCCATTATTTGGATGAAACAATTGATTCAAAGTGCCACAAAGTGCTAAACTTCGTTCTGCAAGAGCTGCACAGTTGAAATGATTCTTTTTGAAACTTTTTTCCAGTGCGGAGTTGCTTTTTGGGCTAGTTTTTGTGTTTCTGTGTCAATTATTTCTGGTTTCTTCAATCGACTTTCCAGCTCAATTCAAGCGCTGATAACATGAATGTATTTCATGTTATCAGTTATTTCATGGACGATTCATGATCAGCTAGAACACAAGAAATTCTTTTCTAATTTCCTTCAATCGTGATTTTAATTTTTAGACCTGAGAAAAATCAACAGCAAAAAAAAAATACAGCACTTTTATGGTTCGAATAAGCCAGCTAACAACAATCCATGCAATAACCATTTCATAACTTTCTGAAAAAAAATTCAGAGAAACAGAGAAATTTCAGAATTCTAATCTTGCGGATACTTTGTTTCAGAATTGCAAAACGGTCCTTTTTCGACAAGTAAACGTTCTTCTTTATCACTAATTAAAGATGGCCATAAGTCTGTATCTTTTCAATTAAAGTCATTATTTTGGCTCTCATTTGCATTGCTTGAATCTGAATCTTCCATGCTACATTTCTTTCTGTAAACTAGCCGATTCATTGAACACTACTTTTAAAGCCAACTGACTACTTTGACCGCATATCGGCAATTTTAAAATAATCGTGTATTCTCTTCATTCTGGGCATCTGAAGTTGATGTTGCCGAATGTGGTGGCAAAATTGAAATTTAATAAAGTATTGAAAATTTAATAATGCAATTTAAACGCAGCGAAAAATATTTTCGCCAAAAGAAAGCGATAAGAATTACTTCTAAGTTTATTATATTGATTCAATTTCATACTTTTAACTTTGTTATATTTATGGTAAAAACAAACAATTTTCTACTTTTTGTTATATGTCTTTTCAATACGCTCAATGACGAATTTGTTAAATAAATTGGAGGCATCCATAAAGTACGTACGCAGTAAAACCATGATTTAGGATCTCACCCTTTTTTCTACGCACCTGTATGCTTTCAATCCCCCCCTCCCCTAACTGAGTACGTACGCATTATTTATTGCAAAATCATCCCACTTTTCTCAACCAAAATATATTTCAAAACATTAAAAACAAAAAAACTTTCAAAAAATCCAATATTTCTCTATTTAATATTGATTTTTAAACTCGTAAAATTCAATGCTTTTGTTTAAAAATAGTAATAATAAGTTTTAATAGAGAGAGATAACGAGAGATAATCAAACTGGGTACGTACTCACCAACTTTTTATACTCAGCCCCCCCCCTCTTGTAAACATTCGTACGTTTTTGGATAATCCCCTCTTCTGCCCCCATACCTGCGTACGTATTTTATGGAAGATCCTTGTAGATATTTTTCTATTAATATTAAAGAATTTATATAACTATAAAAACCTTTTGGGAATTGCAATGAAAAACAAACTTTCATTTGATTACAACTTATCTATGTTTAAAGAATTTATACAACTTCAAAATCCCTTCGGGAAAAATAACTTTCTTTTTGTTATGAAATTTCATTAAATTTAAACTTCTATCAATGTTCAAATAATTTCTAAAACTATAAAAGCCTTGAAGAAATTGCGATAAGAAATAAGATTTTTTTCGTAAATAAACTTTAGAAAATCTTTAAAATTTCTAAAACCTCTTGTGCAACTGAAAGACCTTGAACAATCGGAGACCTTCGGCAGCAGCCTAGTTTGCCTATACCTCTGGCCGGTCCTGATAGCATGTCTATGTGGTTTATTTACTTTTGATTTAAAACATAAATATAATTATGGTTATGTATTATTGATTCAGCTTACATTTATCAGTACTGATAAATATCGGTAGATTAAGAAATACTGAATATATTTATAATATATTTATAGATTTGTTAAAATATCTCTCATAAAAACAAAATGTAAAATTAAATTTAAACATTTATGTTTATTATTGTTCTATTTTATTATTTTATAAACAAATACTTGAACTAATATTTCTGTACAAGGTAATCCTGCAGCTAATGAATGAATGAATTGCAACAAATTACTTTATTATTTATCTAAATTAATTTCCGCATTCCGCATTTTTTGCATTTTACCAAAGCTTGATTCAATTTTAAAATGCTTTAACTAAAACTTGTTTACAAACCGTCGTTTAAATCATAAAAAGTTTAACTCTGAATAGAAGAGAATATTTGTGACGTCTAAACTAAAATTGTAATGCATCTTAACAATAACCAGTTGCTACAGTGGTTGGCCATCACATTAAGACCACACGTTTTTTTTACAATTTATATCAAATAGATGGCTCAAATCTACATATGATAAAATAACAATGATATTATTTTTTGTTACATGCCATGTTATTTCTACTATTATTAATATTTAATAAAAATTTTATCAATTGGCAATTCTGGCTGTTATCAATCACCTGTCATAATCAAATAGATGATTGGACAATTTTTAAGGTTATTTTTAGTTGTTAGTTTAATTGATGTTTTAATGTGATTTATTTTAATTTAAAGCTGTGCTTTATTTAATTATTTTTTTTAACTTAATAATAATCATTAAGTCATTATCTTTAAATAAAATATTTATGTTTTTTTTTTCTGTTTATGTAAAGACACCAAAGTCTAATAATTTTTTTAAGTTCTTTATTTAAATTTTCAGCTATGGAAAAACAATGTGATACGAAATCAACAAAAATTAGTCAAATCAGATGCTTTTACAAAATGCAAAATATTCTTAGTGAAAAATTGCACAAATTATTTTCTCATCAAACTGTAATGCAAGTGAGAAAATAAATTGATACGGGGGAAGAGTTTGGTCCGAGGAGACCACCTTCTAAACGCAAAACAACACCAAGAGCGGACTTTATAATGCAAAATATCTGTCTGGAAAATAGAAAAAAGCCACAAAAAGTATTGACTAAGCCTATCCAAAATAGAAAAAAGCCACAAAAAGTTGTGTCAGACCTATCCATGAAGCTGGTATTGTTGTGTCAGACCTATCCATGAAGCTGGTATTGTTGTGTCAGACCTATCCATGAAGCTGGTATTGTCAGACTGGACCATTCACTCATGAAAAAAAAAAGATTGGAATGGGTTTGAAACTGTTGTGACAAGTCTGTTGAGGATTAGGAAAAAGTATTTTTATCCGCATTCATATTCATAAGTTATTTTAAGATATTTTATAAATATTATAACTTAAAATAGGCATTCTTTATAGATTTGCTTCTCAGATGAGACAACCTTTTAAGTAATGATAGACAAAACACCTTTTGTTCGTCGCAGAACAAACGAAAAGTTTCATTCTAACTGCGTTGTGGAAACAGTCAAGCACAGTGGCGTAGCTACCATATAGCAAGAATAGGCAATGCCTAGGGGCCCAAACAGACAGGTGGCCTTTTGCCAGGGGCCCTTTTCCCTAAGTTACTTTGATTTTTTTCGAAAATTATGTCAAAATTGGATTTAAGTGATGTCTGTAACTGTAGCCACTGCATCTTGCTAAAATTAGATTATAAATTATTGACATCCGTAACCGTAGCCACTGTATCTTGTTAATAACTTTTAATCAAAACTTTTTACACTTGCATTTTAATAGTTTTTGCGTATTCTGTTTGATCATTTGTAGACAGATTTTGTAAATTATAAAAAAATAATTGTATCAAACCCCTACTTAAATATGGATGATTTAAAAAAATCAAAAACGGTGAGTGGAGCATATAAAAGAAAACTTGAAAAACAAAAAGAAGAAGAATTGAAAAAATTACCAAAACTTGATTTTTTTTGCACAGAAAGAAAAGGCAGTGTTGCAAACATGTCAACGGCAGACAACAATGATGGAATGGCCGAGTGGGGGCATGATGATAACATTGAATTAGCATATGCTTTAGAAGAGCGTCAAGAGACAAATAGGAAAGTATTAACAGAAGTGCAAAGAGTCGATTTTATTTAAACAGAAAGAAATGATGTAATTATTACAACTGATCTTGGGCAATATCAAAATCAAACTATTTCTTATGAAAAAAGAGATCAATAATAAATCATTCACCCCATAAACCAAAAGGACCGTTTCTTAAAGATCCTCCCCAACAAAATAGATGTTTTAGTGAAACTTATTATTATTCTATGGCAAAATATGGTCCAATAGCACGCATGTGGCTTTGTTATTCCACTGTTTTTAACGCTGCATATTATGAACCTTGCTGGCTGTTTTAAAATATCAATAGCCAATGGCGTTTTGGTATAAGAGATTAGAAAAATTTGTCCCCAGGCATAAAAACATATAGTTGTTCCCAACAACACGTTGAAGCATGTGCAGTACACGAAATGTGGAAAAAAAAAATGAAACCATCGATAAAAATGTTGAAAAACAAATATGATATAAGGCCTATTTTTGGAAGATGGTTTTGGAACGTTTAATACCCAAAACACATATGCTAGTTAAAAATTCTCTAGCATTTCGTGGCCATCGAGAAAGATTTTCGGACGACTATAATGGAAATTTAATATCACAAGTTTAATTAATTGCCAATTATAATAATGTTATAAAGTAGATACTAGACATGCCATCCGGTTCAATTAGATGTTTAAGTCCAACAATTCAGAATGAACAAATAGAATGTTTGGGAGAAAAACTGTTAAAGGAATTGACATCTAAGATTAATGCAACACCATTTTATACTCTGATGCTGGACACAACACAAAAAATTACAAAAGTTGATCAGCTAAGTATTACTATACAACGTGTCCATATTATTTGGAACAATAATGAACTGTAAACAAATTTCAAAGTTAGTGAAACCTTTCTAGGACTTTATGAATTAAAGGACCACTTAGCAGAAGGTATGACTGATCAGGTAATGCAGATTCTGAAGGAAATGAATATTTCCATAGAAAAATGTTATGGGTTGGTTTACAATGGGGCTAATGTCATGAGTGGTGTGTACAATGGTGTACAAAAAAAAATTAAAAGGATCCAACCAAACGCAGAGTATGTGCATTGTGCCAGTCACAATCTCAGTTTGGTTATTAATGACTGCGTTAATGGCTGCCGTGAAGTATTGTCATACTTTGCCACTCTTCAGAATATATATACTTTTTGGAAACAGCATAAAGAGGTGGGGTTTTCTATCTTTATTCATTGGCGAGTCAGAGACTACCTTAAAAAAGCTGATGCCGACTCGCTTGTCCGGTAGATTACGATCTTTAATAGCTGTTAAAGTTCGCTATATTGATATATTGAAAGTTTTGACTGAAATCAATCTGAAATCTAACAAAAAGAATATGAGAGATGAGGCTATCTAAATACAAAAAAAGATGGCGACATTTGGATTTGTTTTTATCAGTGTATTTTTATATAACGTGATGTGCGAAACTAATTATGCATCAAAAACACTTCAGAACAAAGACATTGACTTAGATGAAGCTGTTCTTGTATTAAATCGTGTCAGTGAAAATATTCAAGACTTTAGACAATCGTATGAACAACTGAAATTAAAAGCTGAAGAACAAGCCAAAAAATGGGGAATTGACACTAATTTCAGGTAAAAAGACAACTACACACAAAAAAAATATTTTGACAAGTTGGCCTCAGATTATCGCGTTGAAGTATTTTATTTTATTTTGGACAAAATAAATGCTCAGCGTTTTATAGGAATGCAAACCATTACAAACTGTTTTGGATTTCTTGAACTCAAAAACATTGTTAGTTTACCAGAAGCAGTGCTTTTAAAGTTATGCGCCAACCTCAAAAAAAAAAAGTAACCAAAAATTGATATCCACTGAGTTTCAAACTTAGTTTCTACACGCAATTTCTCTAATAAAAAAAAGAATTAAATGAAAAAATGTCTATAAAAACTTTTTCAGAATTGCTTCTCACAGAGTATAACTGCTTAGAAAGTGAATTTTCTGAAATCTTTACTGCTTTCATGTTGTTCTTTACACTTCCAGTTACAGTAGCCACTATTGAACGGTCACTTAGCAAACTTAGAAAATTATAAAAGATTACAAAATAAATTCTATGGGCAAAGCAGGTTACGAAATCTTGCAATACTAGCTATTAAACATAAAAAGACAGCAAAACTAGATTATACTGATCTTTTCAATGATTTTGCAAACGCAAAAGCGAGAAAGAAAAACTTCTAACAACAAATAACTTCTTACTAACAACTAAACTTGTTACTTTTAAGTTGCAATATTGTATTTTCATGAACGACAAACTTTTCAGCGTAGAAAAGTTCGTGTACCTCGGGCCACCTCTCTTTATTTGAAATCTAAAAAGCTCTAAGTTATGCTTCTCAGTAAGGGGATTAGTTAAAAAAAAATTAATTTTTAATCCTATTTTGATACTCAGAGAGCGCTTTCACGGCAAGTTATAATAAGAAACGCTTTTTGATGGTCTAAAGTAAAGTTTTGCTGCTTTTATCTTATATTGTTTTACAATCCTAGAGGAAATGCTTTTCTATAGGTTCTAGTAGATAATATTGTTTGTTACTTAAGTACTAAATGCGATGTTCAATAAGTTTACTCTCAATGCGGATTTGTTAACAGATGAAGTTTTGCATGAGGCTATCAAGTCTTGTACCTTGGGCCATATGTTTGTTTTTCTGATAAAGAATTTGTTTGATCACGAGGTAGATTGCTAAATTCCAATTGGTGAAGAGCATTTTTTTTTCGCGGCTGTTTTGGTAGCACCATTTAACGCGTACAAATGGTAATTTTGCTCAGAATTATTAATCAATTTTGTTATTGATATACGTGTTGCAATCAAATTGTGTACTTGATGTTTGTATACATATCTACTTTTTTAGATACTTTACAGTGAAGTATATCTATGTGATATTTATATTTTAATTATGAGAGTTGTAAAGTTTGCTACTCACCTTTTGTTATCTTTTGTTATCTTATGGTTTTGCTTTTGATATATTTATATTAAATCTCTGTGATTTTTATTATATTTTAGTAGTCGTAGTCGTAGTCGTAGTCGTAGTCGTAGTCGTAGTCGTAGTAGTAGTAGTAGTAGTAGTAGTAGTAGTAGTAGTAGTAGTAGTAGTAGTAGTAGTAGTAGTAGTAGTAGTAGTAGTAGTAGTAGTAGTAGTAGTATTTTTTTGTTATTATTTTAATATGCCATATTTACTTTTTAAATTAATAGGCATTCAGGTATTTTGATCAAAATAAATTTTGTTTATTTTGATAATAACTTGGTATTTATTAAATTTATTTGTTCACATTTTAACAATGTGAGCCAATGCTAAAAAATATCCAACTTCCTGAGATAAAAATAGTAAAGCCGGTGAGCAATAGTATTCTGAATTTATGAAAAGAAATATAAAGTTTTTTTCATTAAGAAAGCCGCAAACCACAAGTTTAGCAAGAGCCACCAGTTTCAACAAAGCAAATATTTCTTTTTTTTTTTCAAAATATCTTGAAGTCTTTTCAAAATATATGTTTTTGCCTGAATGCGTCTTTAATGTGGATGAAACAGGTATTAAAAATGTGCACACACCTGTTAAGGTTGTAGCCCCGAATGGCAAAAAACAGATTGGTCGCTTAACTTCTGGTGAACGAGGAACTAATATAACTATTACTAGCTGTGTGAATGCAATCGGAAATTCCATACCCCTTATGATGATTTTTCCAAGAGTGAACTTCAAAAATCATATGCTGAAAGGAGCACCTCCAGGAACTAAGGGAACAGCACATATAACTTAATGGTCAAATGCTGAAAAATATTTAGAGTTTTTGAAACATTTTATTTACCATATCAAATGTTCTGTAGATCAGCCAGTATTATAACTATTGGATAACCATGAAATTCATGCCAGTATTGAAGCAATTACTTTTGCTAAAGAAAATGGTATAATAATGTTTACTTTTCCTTCACATACCAGCCATAAGCTTCAGCCATTAGACAGAGGTGTTTTTGAACCTTTAAAAAAATATTACAGCACAGCTGGTTGTGATTGGTTGCTGTCAAATTCAGGAAAGCCAATCACCATATATGACGTTGCAGAAAACATTGGCAAATGTTATCCTTTTGCTTTTACTCCTTTAAACATTCTAGCAGGTTTTCGTGTGTCTGGTGTATAGCCACATATTTACTGATGATGAATATTTGAGTTTAAGTGTAACCGACAGACAAGATCCAGCGTTAACTTGTCCAAATAATTCTATTTCTGACAAAAATTATGAGTTAGTCAAAGATTCATCAATAAATTCACAAAACAATTATATTCCTGAACAAGGCAACAATTTGTCTGCAATGGAAATAGACTTTTCTCTATCAAAATCTGTTTCATGTATAATGCCAGAACAGGTCTGTCCTTTTCCGAAAGCAAAACCTCGCTTATCTAAAATAGGAGGTAGAAAACCAGGTAAATGTCGAATTCTTACTGACACTCCAGAAAGAAACGCTATTGCACTTCAACGTGCAACAAAAATTGAAAAAAAAAAAGAAAACTTGTTTAAAAATCTTTGATTTGAATGGAACCAGCAACATTAAACATTTTTAAATGTTGAAAATTTTAAGATTCTATATAACACTAGATAAATTTTTTGAAAACAATGCTAGATTAAACAAATTTTTAATAAAATTTAAGTGACTATCTTTGTAGTCTATTGATTATGGAGTTAAACCTAATTTATAGAGAGCAACCCTAGGTACAATAGCTGGTGGTCCTAGGTACAATTTAAAAAAAAGCTTGTTCTACCTAGGGCCACTAATTTTCAAACCCTTCTACATGACGGACTTTAATACTTTAAGTCATTATATCTATATTAATACAAACTAATTAGTATAAAAATGTGATCATATCAGTTTCAACATTTTTAGACAAGCTGGAGCCTTGATTTGGGTCATTTAAAAAATCCAGCCCAAGGTACACGAACTTCCCCTACTTAGTCATTTATTTTTAATTTCAATTTGTTAATATGTTCAAATATTTTATCGATTTTCAACAAGAAACAAATGTAAAACTACGAATACAAAATTACGAACACAATTTTACTTTTATAAATTATATTATGCCGAGTTAGGTCATGTAGGTGGGGACTAGGGGCCCACTGCAGGTTGTTGCTTATGGGCCCAAAAGTTTTAGCTACGCCACTGGTCAAGCATCCAGCTTCAGTAATGATCTGTCATCTGTGGGCAAAGAGCAGGGGGTATCTACAAAGTGGTTGGGACAATGAGGCAGGACCAGTATAAAGAAGTTATGGAGAATTAGTTGCTTTCCCAAATGACAGATTGGTCTAAAAATGTAAAAAAAATTCAAAAACAGTCAAAAACCTTACATTTATGTAACATGGTGCAACTTACCACTCAGTAAAAACTGTTATGGCTTATTTAAAGCAAAAAAAAGTTGATGTATTGCCATGGCAAGGCAACTCACCTGATCTTAACCCCATAGAAAACATTTGGGAAATAGTAAAGCGAGAGATTGGAAAAAAATTTTTACTAACAAGCAAGATCTTATGGAAGAGATTATCAGGATCTGACACAATAAACCAGAGCTGACAGAAATTATAAAAATCAAGTGCAAGCATGCCACAACGCATCGAAGCAGTTATTGCAAGTAAAAGCGGTTTTACAAAATATTAATACTTTATATATATTTTATATAATTTATCGTATTAACCAATAAATATTCAAAATGTTTAATTTTTTTTTTATCAAGTATAACTTTATAAATAAAAGATCAAGCTTTAAATCGCACCATTATTTTTCTTTTTGCCTAAAAAATTCATTTTTACACGATATTTACAAAAAATTACAGCTGGCCCTAATGTGATGGCCGACCACAATAGTTCTTTAACGAAGACAAGTGTTAGTTTCATATTTGATAACCTTATACAACTGACGATCTTTTGTGTCTAATTTTTTGATAAAGCCAGATTTTATAATAATATTTCCATTTTTTAATTCAATATGAAAATAGACAGTTGTTTGTTTTTGCATTATTAAACATTAAATCATGATATTGTATAATTTTAGTTATCAGGCAACCAAAAAAGTTCGTGCGGTTTTGCAGATCCATAAATGAATACACATAAAAACAGTTTTAATAAAGTTTATTCTGCAAAGTAGTCTCCTTCAGCAAGAATAACTTTCTCCCATCGTGAAGCAAGCTGGTATATTCCATTTTTATAAAAGTCTTGAGTTTGGTGGCTAAAAAATTGAATTAACTCATTTTCGAGATCTTCTCTATTTCAAAACTGTCGATTCCCCATATGATTATCCAGGGCCAAAAACAGGTGATAGTCGCTTGGCGCAAGGTCTGGTGAATACGGAGGGTGAGGTAGAATCCCCCATTGTAAACGTGCTAGAGTTTCCCGCGTGATTTTTGCGGTGTGCGGTCTGGCGTTGTCCTGGTGGAATACAACACCTTTTCTGTTTGCCAAAGCTGCTTGTTTTTAGCAACCGAAACTCTGTCCAATTGGGCTGAGTATATCTAAGCAGTAATGGTTTGCCCACATGATAGCAACTCATAGTGAACGATACCTGCTGTAGTCCACCATACACACAGTAAAACCTTTTGTTGGTGAATGCTTGGTTTAGGAGTCATCGGTACTGGATCGTTACTGGTTAGCCAATCATATGTTCGTTTTTTGTTGCAGTACATAATCCATTTTTCGTCGCACGTCAACATCCGGTCAAAAAATGGCACTAAATTGTGGCGGGAAAGCAATGAAGAACAAATGGTTAAGCGCTGTAGCTTGTTTGTTTCACTCAACTTATAAGGTACCCATTTGCTCAACTTCCTACTTTTTCCAAGTTGGTGCAAATGTAAAAGAATAGTTTCATCACTCACATTAAATCTTGAGGCAAAATTCTGACATGTTTGACTGGAGTCCTGCTCGATTGCCAGCTTGATATCCTCGTTGTTTACGATGGATGGTCTTCCAGATCTTGGTTCATCTTCAAGGTTTTCATTTCCAGAAGAAAATTTTTTAAACCACTTTTGACCCGTCCGTTCTGCTGTGGTACCTTCCCCAAAAGCAGCGCAAATTTTACGACAAGCTTCTGCAGCTTTGGCTTCAAGTTTGAACTCATAAAGTAAACAGGCGCGAATTATCGCATCTGACACAGCCATACTCCACTTAAGACTTTTAAATTTAAAACGCACTAATAAAACTTATGAAACACACTGATTGATTCTCCTTAAAACAAGCTTTAATTTATATGCAAAATCATCCCCCCACCACAACCAGTTTTCTTAATACATTTCTTAGAAATAGGTAATTAGGATAAACCGCACGAACTTTTTTGGTTGCCTGATATAATCTTATGATATAACTTCACAATATAATTACATAAGTGGGTCAAACAAAAGGAAACTAGCGATGGAAAAAAAAATTAGTTATGCTGCTGATTTAGCAAATAATCCGAAACTGATTTTATTTTTTCAGGGGTCTCTTCCCCCATCTCTATCATCAAGTGAACAAATCGAAATTGTCAGTAATAATTTGTAAGAAATTAATTAATACGTAGAGTATGTTTTATCAAATTCTAAGCATTTTGAAATGCTTACTTATAGCAGATTCAATCACAAGTAGACAAAATTTCAACAGCATGACATAATCATAATCAACAGCAAGACGTAATCTTAAGCAACTTATTAGTTACATAATAGTTAATTGATAATTAGATTTGATTATTTTTCTTGCAGAAATGAATCTAACATCAAGGACTACATTCATTCAACTGATCCTGGAAGACGAAGTGATTGGAATAAAAATGACGTAGTTTTTTGGATTATCTCAAAATCATTGTGGACCATTTAAAGTGGTCTCGCAAACTTTACAATACTGAATCCAGAACAAAGTATTATTTAGAGAGCACATTTTATGAAAATTTGCTTGCTGAACAGTACTTTGTCCACCACTAAGTCCACCACTTGTCCACCACTAAGACCGCTGTGGACGGGCAGAAACTTATTAACATACCAAAAAGAATTTTTCTTATCTAACCGAAACTCTCAAATATTAATTAGAGCAATAAAAAAAAACTTTTTTTAAATTGTTTTTCATGGTTGCTTTTGATCTATTAAAATTAATAACTTTTATAAAATCTTTCCTTGTCAACGGTATTGCAGAGCAAGGTATCAAACTTATAAGATACATCAAAAAATGTTTCCGTCTAGTGAAGAAAGAACAACATACTCAAGTTATTAGGAGGGATCAAAATATTCTCAAAAGAAACTATTGGAAGAAAATTTTCAACAAAAAAATTTTAGTAACACGACTAATTGATAATTTGTAAATGTTTTAATGAGTCTTTTGTGTGATACGTAGTAATAATTGTAAAATAACCAATGGGGGATTAAAAAGTTATCCTAAGTTCCTAAGTTTTAGTATTCAACGTTTTTGCATCAAATTTCATCACTTTTAAAAACTCCCATGTAAAACAAAATTTTAAATTTTATACGAAGGGTAAATTTTACGAGGCGATTTTTTGGTGAAGTATATCACAACCCCCTCCTCCCCCAAAGAAGGAGAAAGTTATAGACGGTTTTTGAGAAATATAGTCAGATACTTGACACATTTCAGTCGGGTGAATTTTAGTTTTGAGTTTCTTTCTCTTTTTTTTTTGTAGGAGTCAGTAGGTACTTTTTAAGGATTCACTCTCTCCCCCCCCCCCCCACCTTCCTTTATTTTATTTGTAGAATCACCTCTAAGTGGGTCCTTTAAATTTAAATTTTACAAGACCCACTTTAAGTTAACCATCTATTTAAAAAGATAAAAAGGAAACTTTATACTTTTAAAATATTATGAATGTCTTGATTTGAAGTTTAAAATTTTTAGTTTTGTTACTTGGCAACCATTTTTTCCCAACCACTTGTGAATGATAATAACTACAATGAGCTTATTTTTACATTTTTTCAATTCTTTTACTAACATATAGGTGGTTAATATGCATAAATTATAAAAAAACGTTAAACAAAAAATTTAATATTTTATATTTCCTGACGAGACAAATGTTAATTATTTATCTTTTTTGATTAAAATTTCAGTCTTATGTAATTAAAAAACAAAAAACAAAACAAACATATTTATTTAAAATATACTGTTTAACCACTTTAAACGGGTGTCCTTACAATTATGTTCTCAGCGTTCCTAAAATTATTGCTTTAAATATATTCTTTTTATGTGACGGTTTTATTTTCTTACTTTAACGGTACCTTAATTTAATGATACAAAATGCCGATACCTTTTAACCTTTTATGAACAATAATGAAAAAAAAAAATTATATAAGGACACCTGTTTAATGTGATTGTACGGCATATGTTTAATAAATATTTTTATAAAATCACAGTTTGATTTAAGTTTATTAAAACCAATAGTAATTATTACAAGTTTCGAATGAATTGAAACATATACGACCCTGTTAAAGAAAGTTTTAAAATAGAAATTATTATTATAAATGTGATTGAAAATTTATTGATACTAATTTAAAATAGAATATAAAGTTAAAAATAAATAAATTTAAAAATGAGAAAAATTAATAAAAAAATTAAAAAGTTAAAAAAAATCCAACCTCAATTTTACAAATTTACGATCTTTCATAAAATAAGGAACGACCTTAAATAAAAATAAAATGTCAGCTATTTAGAAATTTTCATGTGGGAAAATCTAATAACAAACACGCATAATTTACATTAGCAAAATTTTTTTGATTAGAATGCATAATCATGTACTTGATACCTGATGTGCCTGCTGTTAAGTTACTGTTTTTTAGATCAAGTTATTTTCATCTTATTACTTTAACAAGAAATATTTGTAAAATGTAATTAAATCATAAATACTTTATATATGTCTACTTTATAAAAACTCTTTGAACTTGTTTTTTTTTTGATTATGCTTATCTGGTTTAATGGATACAGTTATACTTAAACTTTAATAAACTTTTTTCTATTAGTGTTCTTTAGTCTTTACGGATTTTTTTTTTTTTTGCTCGTTTACATTTGTCGTATTTTACAAACAAACAAACAAGGTATCTGAAAGAAGATCATAATGATCTTATCATCAGAACCTTTTACAGCTTTAGACAAAAAATTTTTACAGCAAAACAAAAAATGAATAAAAAAAAATTTCAGTAAACAGTGTAAATAAATCTGACGATGCTATATAAATAAAATAAAATTTCGTGTAAATAAATCTGACGTTACTATATATAGAATCTATATCATTTATATATAAGATAAAAACAAAAATTAAAACGTTTCATAAAGCGTATTTTTACAATAAAATAAAAGTTCTAAACAAAGATTACAAAGTATCAATTAGAAGTACTTGGCTACGTCATCAATAGATAAAAAAAAAATTTCAGTTTATATTTGAAAGAGGGATAAGTGTGAAATATATCAAAATTTGACAAAACAATCTTATTCCAAAGATACGGTGCACGATAAGCAATACAAAACTTATTAAACTTGGTTCGACAAAAAGGTTCATATATGAGAAAATTATTTTTAAGTGTATTTTTATTTATTGGTTTTTCACAAAAGAGATCTTTAAAGACAGATAAGGATAAGTCATTTTTCCACAAAAACATAAAGCATAAGACATTAAACACATTAAGCTCATATATATTGAGCTTAATGTGTTTAATGTCTTATGCTATATTGTAACTCCATTACATTTTCCTTACTTTACATTTATAAGCAATATGATGCCCTAAGTTTATTCTCAGTTTAAATAGCATAAATAGCAAAATAGAGTTAAAAGTATCCAAGAAAAATAAAAGGATGCGTGGAAAATATAATTTTTAAAGACATTGTATTTTTGTATTTATGTAGTAGATAAGATTTGCTAGATTAAAAATATAGTCGTTCACATGCGTATAAATAAATAAAAGCTTATCAACAAATAAATAATTGTTGAGAGGTTTAAGATTTCGATACTTTTTTTTTCATACATTTTTAAAATCTAATGTTTAAACAATTATATATTATAGAAAAAACACATATTCTAATCTATATAACATGTTTTATGCATTACGTTACAATCTTGTAATCTGTTATTCATGCATTATCAAAATTCTATTAACACAGCAATTAACTTTGATATTATCAATAAAACCATTTTAGAAATATATTACTTTTAAGTTTTAAAATCTTTTAAACAAAATATATTTTAAAATTTATCTAAAAAACTATATTAAAAACATAGGCGTAGAGTTTTATTTCTGCCGAACGGTTAAGTTTTACTCCTCCTGAATAATTCTCTTGAATGAGGATCAATAGGTGAAAGTTAAATAGTGTAAAATTCTTTTTCAACAGACCTAACTGCACGTAATTCATTTTCTCAAGTAAAACGAAATCATCATTCATTGGTGGGGGTCCTTAATTTGACAGGGACCCCTGTGCTACAGAACACCCTGACAATGCCTAAATCAGGACACCTCTGTTTTTTCCAAAATTTTAAAATTTTGGAAAAAACAGAGAGAACTTTATTCAACCGAATTTAATCATCTCTCTGTAAATATCTATAACAATCAGTACGGTTTTAGAAAAATAACTCGTGCATTAGTTCATCTCGCTTAATGCGTTATAGGTTCCTTTGAAAAGTTACATATTACGTTAGGTATTTTTATAGACTTATCTAAAGCTTTTGATACGATCGATCACATTAATCTAATAAAAATAACTAAAGTATAATGGTATTAATGGTAACGTCTTAACATTATTAAAAAGTTACTTAAAAAATTGTAAACAATTTGTTGAAATTGATGCATCTTTTTCTGTTTTATAAATACCATGTGGAGTTCTACTGAGTTCTATATTCGAACAACTATAATTTCTTATATATATTTCATATATATATATATTAATGATCTCTATAGAGACTTCAACTTAGTAACTATAACGTTTGCTGACAATACTGATCTTTTTATATCCCATAATAACAACAAACTATTTCATGATATGAATATTGAATTGAAGGGAAGTTTTCAACTGGTTCAAATCATGTATGAACGTACATAATATTTTTTGATAAATAATACTGGAAATAAGATTATTAATAAAAATAAGATTATTATTCTATTTTTATCTTTTTTTTGTATTTTGACTTTTTCTTTTTAACTTTGAATTTATTTCTTTTATTTATTCTTATTTAAATTAGATGTTGTAAAAGTTTTTTTTATGTTTTATTACAAACAAAATGAAAATCAATTTTTCTGAATTACAAAGAACCAACAGTTGTTATAAAAAGAAAATGAAATGGAAAAAAAAGAAATTGTTTTATGTACAAAAGTAGGTTTGGGTCAAAATTAAATTACTAGCTTATTCGATTGCACAATAGTGAATCTGAAGCACGACCTTCTATAAAAACCTTGACATCGCGCAACAAAATTTTTTAAATGGAGACCGATTTATAATACTGTGTTTACATTTTCATTTTTAACTTTAGACAAAAATTTGCGTTCGCGCTCTTTTAATAAAAATTTTTGAATTCGATTGGTTTATAAATTAGATAGCGCAACTTCAAGTCGTAAAAGTTAAGGTTGTAAGATAATAATATTGTCGAACTAATGATATGATATTTTAATAGTTAAGATGCCTTAAAAATATTGTGTAACTCTTTGCAAGTCAAACTATCACTCAACTACAACAAAAATATCATTTATAAATTCCCAAAGAATCCAGAGGAGAGAAAATGATGGAGCGATGTCATCCCAAGAGCAGATTGTATTGTTTCAGACTATTCAGCAGTATGCCGACTGCATTGACCAGATGATGCACCTTTTGGAAGCAAGTATGGGAAGCAACGGCCATTAAACTCATCATCTGTTTTTAAAAATATTCCACTAGTTGTTTATCCACACCAGCAAGTAAAGTTAACTGTAACTTCAAGAGGTTTTCTAAACATTTTACCAGATGAGTAAAATGATTTTCTAAAAGAGGATGGACTTTATTTGACGATATTCAACTTTTGTGTAGACACTCCACTTTTACTTACAAAATTGGTATATAATTATCGGCTTTATTTTTGTTATTGTTTAAAATGTCAAATCAAGTCACATGCCCTTAACTATCAGATGCTATTGGTTTTATGTGAAACTATTACTACCAAAATGCCATTGGAATATTTTGAACAGAAAAATACCGAACGGAATATTTCAGAAATTAGTCACAGTTTTCTTAAAGACTCCTTATTGTCAACTTTTGTTACTTAAATGCACATAAAAGTTTGTAGAATGATCCATTTTCTATAAAATTTTCACTTTTATAATAATAAGTTTATGCACTTTTTAATGAGATATAATAATGTAATGTTTGAACAATTTAAGTTTTTTACACAAATACCTTAAGTATACGGACTTTAACACAATTAACTTAAAATGAGCTCAATGGAGGACCTAAATTTCATGAATAGTATTTTTATGAATTTAGATCCATTAAAAAGAACTTGCATACCTTTAATAGATGAGGTTTATGTCAAATCTTCATTACTTTACCAAAAAAGTGCTTTGTTTGGTCATGAAATAAACTACCCTGAAAAGTTAACTAAAACTTTACAGGCTAGAGCAGCCGTGGCGCAGCGGTTAGAGTTCTGGCTCAAAACCCAGAGGTCCGAGGTTTGACGCCGGCTCCAACCAAATAAGCGACATTGGTAAGGAAGGAGGCGTGAACTTCTAGTTAAATGCTCTCCCGCGGTGTTCCGTAATAAGACCGTAAGGACTTCTGGGAGCACCTAAATAACCTAAAAAAAATAAAAAAACAATTTTATCATCTATGGTTAAATGTCGTTTTAAAGGTCCAAAATTTATATGCAGAGCTCAACCTGTTGCAAATCTTTCCTAAGAATTTCAGTTTGCTCAATATCAACAACTGTTGATGCAATAGATAATATTGATAATAGTAAGACAATGCCAATAATTACTGATGGTAACCGTGTAAATCAACAATATTTTTAAATGTTTAAAACCTTAAAAAAAAAACTGTTTAAAAAACGTTCAAAATGTTGATAGTTAAACTGTTTAAAAAATGTTTAAAATGTTGATAGTAAATCATGGTCAATAACATCAGGTATATATTTATTATATGATTATGTGCATCTCTTAAAATTTATACAAAACAATTGGTTGATAGAAAAGACTGGCAAGCTTTAATTATTGCACAATGGAGAACACTCCTCTTAGCTTTGGCTAAGTGGAGTGTTCTCCATTAGTTCATGCAAAAGACTTTTTAAACTCTCTAAACTCACAGCTAAATCAGTTTATCCGTAACCAATAGAGAGACAACCTGTAAAGTTTTGTTTGTCTATTTTTTGTGAAGAAACTGTAGCTGCCTTAAGAACGCATCCAGATATTGAAAATAAAGGATTTGAAGGTACTGCTGTATTTATTGAAAAATTATTTCCTTTTGGAATGTTGTTGATTTCAAAGCACCAGGTGCTGGTATTTGGTTTAAAAATTAATTATGTGGAGAAATCCACTCAGTTGGTTATCAACAGTTACAACTGCTACGAGATATTGCTGAACTGTCAAATTTTATGAAACCTACAGGTAAGCAATTAAAACAGCTTACGCTAGATACCAGCAATGCAATAGCGCATTCATGTTATGGTTTAATTGATCTAGTAGAAACTTTGTTAAGTAATGGAGCAAAGTATGTCTTATTAGGTTAATAGGTATACCAGCAATGCAATAGCGCATAAATGTTATGGTTTAATTGATCTAGTAGAAGCTTTGTTAAGTAATGGAGCAAAGTATGTCTTATTAGGTTGGTTTTCAACAGATCCACTAGAAAAAGCTTTTTCTAAGCTTCGACAGGGATCTGGAGGTACTTTATAAATGTTAAATCTGCAATTGAAAAAATTCATATTCAACATACTAAATTGATGTTACAACTTAACATTCCTGTAGATGGTATCGATGGTCATACTTGCGGCATATGTTGTAGAGATATTTCTATTGATGAAAAAGAACTGCTGCATAATACACATGCTCTTGAAAGCTCAGCTAATGAATCTACATTAGTGGCTATAGTTTACATAGCCGACTATGTGCAAAAAAGAGAAATAAAAGTTTATGATGACACTACCAATTATTATAATAAATATGGAAGTTATCTGAATATCCTAAACAGATGTGGACTTGAAATTCCTTCTGATACTCTTGTCCAATGGTCAATATTTTGCTTTTTATTTTTTCAAGGTGCTACTGGCAGAATATTTTGTGTTACTCAGTTTCAGTTCATAGCAGCTAAGTATAATTTTAAAAACACAAAAAAAAACAAAAAAAAAACAATGCAGAATATATTCTAATATTTTGCTAAAGAATTACGCTCTAATTACCACTCCCATCAGTAGCAAAGAATCTAAAACAAAAATGCTAAAGCTATCATAATTTATGTGAGAATTAGTTTTGTAATTTATTGTGCTATTTTTTTTGTTATGTTTTTTATTTCCTCTATAGTCATTATGTCTCTCAATATATTTGGAATTGTAAATATTCACCCTGTTGAGATATATTAATAAAAACTTTTTTTTTGTATGAATTGATTTTTGTTGGTGTTTTTCACTGTTGGCAATTTTCATTGTTACTTTTTTTTTTTTAGTTATGTTTCTGTATGCAAAAAAAATACAGTTATCTTTCTAATATATTGATATATACATTGTTATGGTTCTTTTTGTTACTGATATTTAATATTATATCAATATTCTCAATGAAATGTGAAATATAAAAAATATGATTGTCTTCAAAAAAATTTTTTATTTTTTTAATTTCCGTCTTTATTAGAGATTATTATTAGAAAACATTGACTGCCATTACACCCTATCTTGATGGCATTACACCTTACCTTGCTGCCATTAAACCCTACCTTGCTGCCATTACACCCTACCTTGCTGCCATTACACCCTACCTTATATGAAAATTTATCAATAAAAGTAATAAAAGTTGAATTGGCCTTCAGTTTTTACGGCGTTTTGCGCGATGTTAAGGCCTGGTATTATAAAAGGCCGTGATCTGAAGTAAACACCTATAACAATACTGATAATAACATAATAATACTGATAATAATAACATTAGTAATTATAACATTACTTGTGATGTTGAGAATAAATTTAATTCAGCTCAATAAATTTTTTTATTTCATCCCATTTTTTTTTGTTGTTGTTATTTTTTTCGAAATGTTCGAAAAAATCAGCTTTAAAAAAAAAAAAGGTAATTAACAAAATATTTATGACAAAAAAAGATCTAAATAAGAAGCTGTAACACATTTTAGAATTAAGTGGATAAGTTCTCGCTAAAACCGTAAATTGTGTCGTTGTTTGATGAAATACCATAAAAGGCGCACACACATTTTTATATTGCGTTTCAAATGATCCTAATAGAGATCTTTCAAGAATGTGTAGCCTATGATTTTGACAAAGTGAAAAGTTACTCGCATTATTAAAATTACATCATTGTTTAACGAATAATGTGCAAGCAACATTATTCGTTTAACAATGATGTAATTTTAATAATGCGATTAAACCATTAAGATTACTTTTTCAACACGAGTTGTTGGTTTAAATTAGAAAATACAGTTGCGTAAAATATTTTCTCGTCAACTTCAAATTTTAATAATTTTTTATGTTTTTTAGTTCATGATTTAGTTTTTAATTTAGCTACATTTTTATATATTATTTACTTCAGAAAGTAACATTTGAAAAAATGAAAATTTTAACCGCTTGATGTCTATGCAGTTTGAAGGTTAATCTTGCTTTTTAATTTTTATAAAAAGGCAGTTTTAAAATGGTTAAATTTACACGTCTTTTGAAATTTTTACAACGTTTTGTGTATCTTTTATTTAACTTTAATGAATAGTTAACTTCATTTTTTTAAAACAAATAGTATTATTGGCAAAGCCGCTTTCTTAAGTCTAAGAAAGAGAGGAAAGATAGAAGCCATGCTAAAACAAAATACTATATCTCAAAGAAACATTGTTGAGTAAGTTGTAAATTGCCAATAAGGAGTTCATACTCTCCAGAAAAAGTTTGATAAATGATCTGATATTCCCAGAAAAATAACTGCATATGCAAAGCAAAATAACTCATTATTTAAAGCCTGGATCATAAATATAACCCCAAAATTAATCTTGAATTGAAATCATTCTTTCAACGCCATGTTTATAAAAAATCAGCAATCTTTTCTAATGTATATGATTATAATCTTTGAATTCAGATTGAGAGGATTCTTTTTATTTTAAGGTGTGTTTCAGTGATAAATCGCTTTAATTTAATTTATAAAAACGTTTCTTTTCGTCGGTGGTTAGGTAGCTTACCTCATTTTTATTGAAATAAAAATTTATGAATGATTGTCAAAAATAAAATAACAGCAAAATCACTCTGATTGAAGCACTAATCTTAGGGTAATATAACTCTGAAATCAAATATAGCCAAAACTTATAATTACCCTGTCAAACGTAACTAGAATACAGTAAACAGGTAATTTATGCAAAATGCACCTCAAAATTTTGATTTGAGTAGCATTTTTTAAAAGTTTGTTAAGTGATTCTCAATAAACCATTGTTTTAAACATTTTTTAAATTGTTGGTTCGATTGTGTTTCACACTAAAGTTAAAGTTGACTTTGCTATTTGATAATAAATGCACATAGCAACATTTCTCTGTCGATTACAGATTTTTTTATTTTTTCTGTATGAGTTCTTCAACTAATCAATCAACTGAAAAAACAAGCATGTATTTTATTTTTTTATTTCAATTTTGATTTTTTTTTTTAGACATTTTAATAAATCGTTTTATAATAAAATAGTTAAAATTAAAAACCGTTCAAAAACTAAAAATTCAAAATCTATAAGAAATAATTTAAAGATAAAACAAATATACAAGTATTTAAATAAAAAGAAAGAACGCTGATACTCATAAAAGACCATTCAGGGTTGCGATTGAGAACCGCACGTAAAGTTTAAACCTCATAAAATTCCAATGCAAACAAAAATATATAGAATATAGCAAGTTATTAAACGTTTAAAATTATATAGACATCAAGGGACAAAATGATTTTTTAAAGTTTTTTCTTAAAGTGAGGTAACTCCATTTAAAAGGAAAATCACAATGTTTCAAAACTATTCGGTTTCCAAAGAGAATAAAATGCTTGATTTTCGAAAATTAGTTTTGAAAAATGTTTGTTGAATTAAACTATCGTTTCTTAAACTGTATTTAATTTTATCTTTAAATTTGTTTAAATTGTGGAATAAAACTGAGGAGGAGTTAGTTTTATATTTGTACATAAAATTTATATTAAAAAAACTTTAAGCACATATTAAAATATATATTTAGAGTTTTCATTTCAAATAAAAGAGGCTAGGTATGAGTAAATCTGTTTTTTAAGTTGATAAGGCAAGCAACATACTTCTGTTGACAATAAAGAGGCTTTAGTTTAGATTAATCGGCATTACACCAAATAATATTTGCATAGTTTTAACGAAAATCAATAAATGAGAAATTTAAAACTGAGTTCTAACTCAGTTATACTTCTCATTTATCCATTTTCATTTAAACTATGATGTATGTTGCTTTTAGCAACTTTATTACACAAGTATTCTATGTGGTATTTCCAACTAAGGTTTTTATTGGAAAAAAGTTGCCAAAAAATTTGTACTAGTTACTCTTTTAAATTTTATCAATAAAAAGTATTGGTAGGGGAGAGTGGTATACTTTGGAGGTGAGTAAACCTTGGAGGCTCGTCAATTGTGCGGCCATCTTGAGTGATGAATTCAAACTGAAATTTTAGTTGCATGTATTGGCCTCTAAACGCTCATAATAAGTTGTTTTACCACGGATTAACACATTTGTAGTTGCAATAAAAATAAAAGTATGTTTCCGGTACAAAAAAGTAATTTTTTTAGAGCGCATTCTTTTTTTTTCTACAACTGTAGGTATAAACTTTGTTTAAAACTGATTATCAAAAATTGTAAAACATGTTTTCAGCTGCAATTATGCATGCTTGAAACTGCTTAACTCCTAACCTATAAACATATGGTAGCGGTTTTGTAAAAACTGTGGTAGCGGTGTACCTTGGAGGTAGCTAATGTTGTGTATCTTGGTGGTACCATCAAGGTACAAACTTGCATGATTTTGTAAATACTATTATAACTAATATTTGTTATGAAAGTATTTTTTTAATGTAATATTTTGTTATAGTTTATTATGATATTTTTTTTATTTATTAAGAATTTCTTTAGTATAATATGATGTGTGTATTTCTTTGTTAAATTGTAATTATTTTTTTCAAATTGTTATTTTCTCTTTGATAATTTTCTCGAATTATCAAAGAGGTTATAAAACTATGTATGAGTTGGACAAATTAGACATGGTCTTTTAGTTACCACATCCCTCTATTACAGGAGGTTCAGCACGACAGCTGAAAAAACTCATTTGACATTAACTTTGATTACCTGATTGTAGAGTAGAAAAATGCTAAATTAAAGTGAAATACTTATTACTAAACCTTAATGTAGATATTTGTTATTACTCTTTTCTTAATAAACAGTTTTTTTGTAAGTTTTTTATACTTCTAAGTATAAATTAGTTTAAATTTATAATAATATATAATTTCGACATAAGTATCAAATAAAATATAGTTTGTATAAATCTAACTAGATAGATTAGTATTATCTCTGATGTGAAGTCCAATTATCCTATAAGTAAACACTATATCAAATTTCTACCATGTTTAGTACTTAATCTGTTTAAAAAATAATACCTCCAAGGTACAAAATACATACCTCCAAGGTACACTACCGGTGGTGTACCTTGGCTGTAATGTAAGCTGTTTTTTAAACTTAAAAAAAGGGATGAAAAAATTTGTTTTGCCCTCGGGTATCAGATTTAAAAAAAAGGTAATATCATCAGCAAACATGGCTGCTGAAAAATTAGGCTTTACAAAGATCATTAAATAAGAAAGAGAAGGGGTCTAAGTGTAGAGTCATGAGGTACTCCAGGTGCTGAGCCCTGAGGTTATATTTAATAAATTAGCACGGTTATTTTGATTATTATTAAAAAACTGTTTTTGATTTTTTAAATAACTTTTAAGTAACAATAAAACATTTCTTTTGATTCCATAGTACTTAATTTTTTGATGGAGAATTTTATGATCAATTGTATCAAAAGCTTTTGATAAATCATTGAAAACTCTCAACGTATATTGGAAATTTTCAAAAGATTTAGCAATACTGCAAGTAATTTGGAGTATTGCGCGTTCTAGTGAGTTGTTTTTTTTGAATCCGTATTGATTGATATATAGTGCACTAATTAAAGTGAGGTGATTATAAACAACATTTTATAAAATTCTATTAAATTCTTTTTTAATTTTTTGTTTCTAAAGTCTCTAAAACTTACGAAAAAAAAAGAAAACATAGATTAGGCGATAAATTGTAATACTTTAAATAGCATATCTTTAAGGGTTTTGGTTTTTAAGTATTTGATATATAACTTATGCTAAATTTTAAAGCTGTTTCTGATCCGAGGTGAAAGTTTAAAGTACATTTTAGAAAATTAACGCTTTTTTTTTTCATAAAAAGTTCTAAAGAATGTGTCATCAGCATGATTAGCGTCTGTATAGGTATTTATATGGTTCCAATCAAGCTCTTCGATAAATTGTATAGGTATTTATGTGGTTCTAATAAAGTTCTTCGTTAAATTGTATAGGTATTTATATGGTTCCAATGAAGTTCTTCGATAAATGATTTTAAATTTGCTAAAGTAAAAAAGCATTTTGTAAACTATAATTTTTGTTAGGGTATATTTAATGTGTCGATGTTAATTGATAAAAAGATAAGAAAGCAATCAAAGATGTCACTTTTCACTATACCTTTTTAGGGAGATTTATTAAAAATATTAGTTGTTATGATATTATGCATTAAAGAAGTAAATGATGCAGTCATCCTTGTAGGTGTAATAATTATAGGAAATGCCCAATGTTTAAATACATCATTACAAAAAAATTTTATTTCAGAGTTAGTGAAGTATCGAAAAAAAGTATTAAAATTTTCTTGGATGTTTTTTCTAAAAATATCAATTAAAAATACATTGAAGTTTTTCATTTGACCAGAAGGTGATCGAACCTCTTTGTCGTCACCAGAAATACTTATGTCAGGCGTCATAATAAATCTCAAACAATCTTTAATATAAATTACTAAACTGCCGCCTTGCTTTTTATTTTGTCGCTCCAATAAAATTTAGGTAAAGAATTATTTATGTTAGAACTTACGTCATCAGAGCTACAGCAGTTTTCAAACATGCAAATTAAACTAAAAAAACGAAAATATTCTTGTTATATTTATACAAAAATTTTTAAAGTTTTTTATTTGGCTTTTTATATTAAAGTGCAGAGTTAAAATAATTATAATTTACTACATTAATATACAAGCATATCAGTGGCGGATTCAGCATAGGGAGAGGAGGAAAACTGTTCCCCAATCATAAATTTCAAATCGGAAAGGTCCCCACAGAGAGCAAAAGAGTTAGTTTTTACCTCGTTATTAGGACAACTTTACCCCGCTTGTGGGATCTTTAAATCTCAACCAATTTAAAAAATAAACTGTCCAATAACATAGTAATGAGTTCTACTACTTAAGTTTAAGGGGCTCTTTTTTTTAATAAACATTCAAGGTATTCGTTTTTTTTAACAAAAAGCGTGTTTTTAGTGTGTATTTTCAAAATATCTTACATATCAATTTCTGTGTACAATTTTATATTTGAAAACATAATTTTTTTTACTGAACCTATTTTTTTTTGTTCGTTTCTTAACATTTAATAAATCGTTGTACAATAAAATCGTTAACATTTAAATAATAAAATCATACAATAAAAACTAAGTAAAAGATAAAATAAATACACAGGTTTTTAATTATATAAAAAGAACGCGGAGACTCGCAGAAGACCATCAGGTCTTGTCATCGAGAACCGCTCGTAATTTACTATCTCAATAAATCATAATCAAATATAGCTGTATATCCCTATAAAACCTGACAGCATAAATACATCAAATAATACATGAAATTATTAAACGTTTAAAAATATAAAAATATATTATTCAGAGACAAAATAATTTCATTTTGAACTTTGTTTGAATAAAAACTAAAAAAAAAATTAAATAAAATAAAAAATAAATTTTTCATTTTCAAAATTAAAATACAATCTTATATGATTATTTTATCTAACATACTTATATGTAAACATTTAATTTTAGATTAACATAAAATATTAATAATTTATATGATGCCACCCAAAAAGAAAATTGAAAGAATTGATACTTTTCTTGTGGGAAAAATAAATTGTTCTATTCCCAACAACAAATTTGTGACTACACAAGAAGTTCTTCAATATTACAACTTTCTGAGAAAATCTAAATCCGAAGTTAAACTGAGTTTTATTGTAGCATGTCCAAACAAAAGTGGATCATTCTCACCGAATTGACCTACCAGTCAGTTATATTGCTGCATAATATCTAAATACAACTCAGAAGTTAAGGTAATGATAGATCAAACTGCATAACCTTATCAAAACACTAAAACATATTTTTAAGTTTTTATAAGCATTTAATATAAATAATTTCATTTATAGGATCAAGGTCGAAAAAATGGTGAAGGACTTGATAAAGCTGAAAAACTTAAGTAAAAGAAACAATCATGCTGAAGTGAAAAAAAGAACAAACTTTAAAGAAAATATGAAAAAGGTTTTCTGGATTGGAGAAAATCCATTAAATATGATTGAAAAAATAAGGAAAGATAGGTTGAGAAACCTAAATGACAAAAAGGACGACATAGCTTTTTCTTAAAAAGGAAAGGAAGGTTAGGGGGATTGAATAAGAGATTTCAGTTCTCATTAAAAAGAAATTATAAATTCAAACGTAATTATAATAAATTAAACAATGGATCTGAAACTGATTCTAAAAATTCATTAAGTTCTTTTAATACCAATAAAAGCAATTCAACTGATAGTATATTTGAAATTGAGCCACAGATTGATCATACAAATTCTGTCAACCTACCAAAGGATATCTTGCACCGTACTGTTCACACAGCATTTTGAGAGGGTTGAATTCCACATCAACATACAGCAATTCTTAGCAGTATTATTGTCAATTCTGGAGAATGTATGTCTGAGTTTGTATGCTCTCTTTCATACAGAGCAGCAGAAAACGCTGTGCTCATGGATGCAAATGTAATCAGAGACCATATAAAAAGCATTTATAAATTTTCAAATTCTCTGATAACTCATTTTCATGGAAATATTGTGAAAGAACTTACTGAAGGAAAACAGTTTCCAAAGGATTAAAGGACAAACCGAGTTACTTGGAATTCCAACAATTGACTCAGGTTCTGGAGAACAGTCATACTTCAGGACCAGAGAAAAAATTATTTAAAGTTCTTAAGAACCATTGGAATGATCTAGATACTGAAAACGAAGATTTAAAAAGATTGTCAAATCCTACTGATTCCTGAATTAATGAACAAAGGCTGAGTGCTATTCAATTTTGCAGATATATAATTAGCACTAAGGTTTTTAAGAAGGTAAGTAATAAAAGCTTTATAAATTAATTCAATTAAATCTAATTATTTCTTACCATTTCCAAAAAATAGTATAGTAAAGTAGTACTTCACTAATAATTTTCTAGTTTTATAATTTTGTATTAGGTTATTTAAGTTATTATAAGTTAACGACCGAATTTGTTAAGGAGGAAAGTTTCGTAAAGATTATCAGGAATTGGCTGAACTTACAAAGACGTAACTGTCACACACCAACAAATTTAAACTTCACAATCCTAGAGCTGTTCATTATGCTAAATTCATGGGTAAAGGTTTATTTTAACTAAATCTGTTTCTAGTTATTGAAAAAATTGCTGAAATCAATGAAGAGAGCAGGGATGAAATCACTGAAATGACAAAGTTTCTTTTCATTTTTTACACTGAATGATTTCTTAGAGCGTAGCTAAGTTCAGCTGCTCCAATGCAGGTACACGACCTGAATTATTGTTTTAAAATAAGTATATAATTTTGAATAAATACATAAAATAGATATATTATTTATTTTTAAATTAAAAATTAATAAATCTAAGCGTTAACTATAAAAGCATACTGGCAGATGAAAGGGTTTGAGGAATCGAATAAAGCTGGGGCTTAAGCTGTTTCTTAATCCATAATGCAACATACTTGGTACCTTGATCCATATTAGTCATTATAGCAATTGCAGATCAGAAATGTAAAGAACGTGGCGACATGGCTTAGAGACTATTTGGTCTAAAACGAGCCCCTATTAGAGGAGTATTCCTTAGAAAGACAGGTGTTGGATAAAGACACTCTGATGAGCTTAAACCTTTCACAGGATGAGCCTCCCAGTTTAGTTCCACTAGTTAGAGAGAAGTCCTGGCTTGTATTTGATGTGCTTGGTCATGGAAATGCTGAGGTTCAATGGATAAAGCTTCCTTCAAAGAATTGGATTTTAAACGATTTCTATCAAGAATTTGAAAAAACTATCATGAATCTTGATGTTGTGAATGATTATTCAGAAAGAACAGTGAAATTAGTTCAACAACTTGTTAACAAAGTACATTCAGAAGAGAAAGGACAAGATACGTTTCTTTAGTCATGTGTACAAGCGAAATGGTAGAAAAAAAGTTGAATCATGCTAAAGCTGCACTCAATAGTATTATTTAATATCTGCTTTTTGATCCAATTTATTTTTGAAACACTTGTAAATTTTTGGATTTTGTATTGGTTAAGTTTTTTTTATCGTATTTAAACAAATATTTATTGTTTTTAAACAAATACTTTATGTTTTGATGATTTTCAATGTTTTATCATTTTTCTTAAAGTTACTTAAAGAAATATTTATCAAAAGATAAACTTAAGTTGTAGTACTCATTACCATGTTTTTGGATTTTCTAAATTGGCTGGGATTTAAGGGTCCCACAAGCGGGGTAAGGTTTTCCTAAAAACGAGGCAAAAATTGACCGTTTTTATTCATTCCTTGAAAACGAGTGCATCTATTTCAGAAATTTTGTTCCATTAGAAATTTTGGTTGGTAATAATAATAAGAAAGTAAATGCTTAGAACCTGATTCAAATAATTCGTTCCAAGAACAACAAGTATAAATTTCTAAACGTTGATGTTGTACTGCAAATGTTTTTGGTTACCACTGCTACAAACAGTTCAGGAAAGCAGACATTTAACACACTAAAGCGGATCAAGAGCTTTCCACGTTTAACAATTGGACAGGAGAATATTAAGGCTTTCAATCCTTCACATCGTGAATCAAAAGTGAAATGCTAAAAAAACATGGACTGTGAAAATCTAATTTCTCGTTTTCGGTGAAATCAAATGTCGTCAAAAAGTGTTTTTAAGCTAAACATTATTTTTGATTTTTCGTACTTTACAATTGTGCCAGTGGTATTCCAACTATTAAATTGAGTTAAATAAATATGCATTAATATATAAATGTCTCTTCCATCCTAATTTAGAACTGCTCGAGGCCAATTTTTTTGAAATGCCAGAGGGTTAGCTGGAGCTATTTTATTTTTATTTTTTATTTTTATTTAACTTTTATTTCGCTGATTAAACAATATTACAATTTTTCATATAAAGTAAATAACATCGTAAACATAAAAAACCTTTATAAAAAACGTTTTTAATCTTTTTAATTTATAATATATATATATATAATGTTATAATC
Source organism: Hydra vulgaris (assembly GCF_038396675.1). Taxonomy (NCBI): domain Eukaryota; kingdom Metazoa; phylum Cnidaria; class Hydrozoa; order Anthoathecata; family Hydridae; genus Hydra; species Hydra vulgaris. The sequence continues at coordinate 19,689,523 of NC_088931.1, forward strand.
AGTCAGGGACTCAAAGAAGGTAAGGATGATGCGTTTATCATCACAACCTTTTTATAGAGCCCCTTTAGTCACTATTGAAATAAAAATAAAAAAAAACACTTTAATTTTTAAAGAAAAAATAAAAAATTTAATAAAATTAAAACACATAAGAAGAAAAAAATAAAAAATAAATAAAAAGAAAAAACACAAAAAAATCTGAAAACAAATACTGTAAACTATAATATATATGTCAGGAATTAAGGAGATGCATTTTAGTTTGTTGTTTTAACGATGAAATGCTTTTTAGGTCTTTAATATTTTTATTTTGGAAACGATTCCATATTGATGGACCTCGGTTTGTAAATAGAAAACTTGACTGCTGTGATTTAATTTTTCCTAGTTGATAGTCGTTCCTGGTATTTGAACGCAGATTATATTTTTCAGAAAATGATATAAGAAAATGATATAAGAAAGCTAAAGATTGTATATATAAAGACTCTGCATATTAGTATATTATTAGCATAAAAAATGTAGTACACATTTATTTTTATTTTTCTTCACATTCTCTAGATCTTTTGAAAAATTTTTAAAGATTTGATACCGATTTATAATTTATGATATGCATTGCACGTTAAAAGTCTTGTTAAATGGTCGTTAAAAGTCACGTTAAATGATCGATTATCAGTTGCAGTTTGACAGTCAGTAATTGTATGAGTTTGCTGTTAATTACAGTAAATTTTAGCAGAAAAATTAATGGTATTTTATATTGAACGTTTTAAACCCCCCGGTGTCGTCGGCCTTGAAACGCCTAAAAGAATGCTACTAAAAATAATACACTTTTTTTCAGTTTCTGTTGGCATTTATGAACACACTTTTTGATGGCCTTCTATGAACACAGCCCATGATATTTTTTCCACACATAGCTTTAATAGCTTGTGTCCATCTTCACAATTTTGGCCAAATCTTTTTGAACTTTAAGTTTATGGAATTCTCAGCATCTTCAAGTTTAATCTTTCCATATTTGCACTTTGCCTGAGTTGCCCAAGAAAAAAAGAATTAAATTAATGAAGAAGCTTTTTATTAAAACTTTTAGAAATAATTGCTGAAGTTACTTTACTAGTTTCTAAATGTCCCTTTGAATAAGAAAATTTTTAATGATTCAAATTGACTTAAGGGACTTAAAGTCTTCACCAATGTGGGTACCATGTTTTCAAACAAAAATAAACAATATATAAAAAATCATAACTAGTATTTGAACCAACCTATTACCTAACTCCTTTTATTACCATCTGGACAATACAAAACAAAAAATTGTTGGAAAATTACCTCGAGTAATCTTTTCTAAATGGAAATCTTCTTTCTACTAGATAAATTTTTAGGAGTTTCTACTTCTTCTGTAAAGAGACTAGAATCATTGGCTGCTTCGTTGCTAATACAACCTTTAAAATCAAGAGCATTAAAAATGACCGAAAATGCTATAGCAGGTAACATTTTTTAATTTAATAATTTTTTGATACGAATATAACTTTCATTTGTTACAAAACTTGCTTAACCATTAAACTCTTTTAGACTTTGTAGAACTTTTAAAAAACATTCTTGCAAGTTGTCAAACTCACTAATATATCTTGAATGTAATAATTGGTCAAACTCACTAATATATCTTGAATGCTTTTCCTATAAGTAGAGTCATGTCTCAACATTTGTTGATTTTGTAGTTCAGTGAGCGAGTTCGCAGCAAAATATATTTTAATTCTTTACGCAAAAAACTTAAAAAAACAAATCAATTGCTAATCAGACTAAATCAATATTTTCAAAAATTAAAGGTTTCAAATTTTCCAAAAAACATTGGAAATAGTATTGAGCGAATATTGATAACAGACTTGTCTACTTTTTTCAAAATCATTTTCCAACTTTTTCAAAAACAATTTATTGACATTGGGACCATCCATACAAGGGAAAGTACTGACTCTGGTTGCAGCTAAAACTTTTCTAACAACTCTTTAAAATGGCAAAGGTCTTCTTCAGTAAACCTCTCTACCAAAATGAATAGTAAATATCGTAGGCATCCAGCGCCGTACTATCGCAAGTGCAACAAGTGCAATCGCACTGGGCCCCCTATTAAATAAATTAGAAAAACTTCTCCAATACCATAAATTACTACGAATTAAAAGAAAAATTTTTTTTTTTTAGTTTCTGCACAGGGCCCCCAAAAGTTACAGCACGGCGCTGTAGGCATCATATTGTGTTTTTGTCTGTGATGAAGTTGTTTTCGCCGCAATCTAATAGGTAAACGTTCAAAATAATTTTCCAAATACAAAAGTCTATTCCAAACTAAATCTTAAATTTATCAGATTTTTGTCGATACTCTTTAGCTACATTAAAAACCGGAAACATACGCTTAAATTTAGAACTTTCATAATCAGCTGTAACAAATGCACAGCCTGAATCAATGCCTACATAAACAATTTCAGCCATAATTACTTGCTTTTTGGTGCCTAATATTAGGCTCTTTGTAGATAGCCTCGAACCAAAATCAATTGAACTTGTCACTAAATTGTGATATAACGGATTTTTTTATTTTTTGTTTGTTTGTTTTCAAATAAAAATTAAGCTGTGTTACACAAAATGTTAATATTTTGCAGAACATAATCTCAGAAGTCATTTTTAATAGATTTATATTTGAAACTTTCATACATACGTAGCTCTTTCATCTTTTATCCATGGTAGTTCATTTATCATCATCTTTTATCCATGGTAGTTCTTTTATCATCATCTTTTATCCATGGTAGTTCTTTTATCATCATCTTTTATCCATAGTAGTTCTTTTATCATCATCTTTTATCCATGGTAGTTCTTTTATCATCATCTTTTATCCATGGTAGTTCTTTTACCATCATCTTTTATTCATGGTAGTTCTTTTATCATCATCTTTTATCCATGGTAGTTCTTTTACCATCATCTTTTATCCATGGTAGTTCTTTTATCATCATTTTTTATCCATGGTAGTTCTTTTACCAGGAAGATTCAAACTTGATCATTCCAATACTGAAATATTTACTTCGATTATTTAAATTACTAAAAATTAAAAGAATCAAATAATAACTTGTAATGCTGTCTGAAATGTTGATATCAGTCTAAAAATCTTTATTCAATTCATTTGAAACTTTTTTTTTGAAAGACCTTTTCAAAGATAATTTAGTCTCTTAATTCATACCTTTTACTATAATTTTACTTTTCATATTTAATATAACAAAATGAACACAAGAATTTAATTTATAACATTTACATTAATAATGAAAAAATAATGTATTAGCTAATACTAAACCGAGTATAAAATTAGTAAATTTCATTAAGATAAAAACTTATAATTCAGATTTATTTTAAGCTTTATATTTCAATACCCTCCTAAATTATTAAATAACCTCCTAATTCAAATAAAACATATTTTTAAACATTAGGTTAGACTAAAAAAACAGACAATTACCTTTAAAAAAATAGGAAAACAATAATTGGTAATGGGAAAAAAAGGTAAGAACATTGTTTTTCCATTTCCCAATATAACAATTGGGTTGAGAAACTAAATAACAATAACTTTATGTAATAAATAAAAATATTAAGTCACAACCAAAACAAACACGCACATATACACTGTTAACGCGCGCATTCTGCTAATAAAATGAAAACACATTTCAAGAGAAAACTAATTTTAAAAAACTTCGTATCATCTTTGAAAAAAAGTGAAACAAAATTAAATAAATACAAGTTAAAATATACTTAATATAAATAAATAGAAAAACTAAATGACTAAAAATCAATTGACCTTCATTTATCTAAGTTGTTATGACATCACTACCATTCTTAAAATATTTTTCATTAACTCCAATAATAGTATTCCGAACCAAACAAAACATCCGTTTCCTTTAATATACACAGCAGATGAACTATAGAATTTATTCTCTTCTACTATTCTGTTGGATTGCACTAGTAATATCATTTGCATATCAGTTCCAGAATTTAGACCAATGGCTTTAACTTCTTTTTTAAAATTTATTGCTTCAAACTGAGATTTGTATGACTTTTTACGAGTTTTGTTTAAAGCTGACCGCGGATAAATGTTACTATAGTCGTCATAAGTATTTCTTTTACTTCGAGTTTTTGCATTAACTTTTGCTGCTTGAATCGAGTAAATTACATGAAGATACCAATTTCCCCCATTAGACACCTAAAACAGAGGTAATGTCTATATGATTAGTATAAGTTTAATACTACTTGTAGGTAGTGGGATGTGAATATTTTTCTTACCGTAAATAATGGCGAACTCTCGAAACTAAAACTATCATGTTTGGCAAAATTATCTTCAGATTTTGTCGCAACAAACTCTGCATTAAAGTTAACACCATTTAAACGAGGTTGTATATATTCAGGATTTAAACGATCCTTAAAGCAAAGTAAATAAAAATAAACTTAACTGCAAAAATTTAAGTCTTTTGCAACAAATATTTCATGAAAAACGCCTAATCCTAAAGATTTTTTGTGATTTGTGCCGCTACTAAATAACTTTTTAATAACATAAAATTATTATATAATACAATACCAATATTTTTAAACGAAAAGATAAGTTAGGAGACTCAGAGATGCATCCGTATTTTCCTTGTTTTGGATCAAATGTAGGCGCATATCCATCTAAACTATTGCATAAAAAAACTTTTTCAATTATGATCTCGTAGCCGTTACCAAATATTTGTATGGGATCAATCATAACGCGACCGTGTATTCTTTCTCCTAAAAAATATTTAATTTTACTTTTTTAAACAACGAATTTAAACAGCGAATGCAAATTAAAGCTAAAGATCAAACCTTTTTTGAACATTACATAAGAATCATTTAAAACCACACGAGGTTGGCGGAGCTCCTCACTATGAAATAAGGAAAACCTCGTTTTGACACGGAAGGCGGCTTCTGCAGGTAATTTTGTCTGCTGAATAGTAAGATTTAACTGAAAAGATATCGGCTTGTGCGGAGTACAATCTGGTGGTGACGTGTATTTAACACCCTAAAACATCATTAAAAATTTACCGCATTACGCTGTGGTTATTGAATTGGGATAAATGGCGAAACAAGATTTAGGCGTAAACATTATATAATGAAGATATATTTCTCTATTTATTATCTATTTTTATAAAACAGATCCAGGTCCATATAAAATAAATTAATAATTGTGATTTTACAGTGATTACGGCTATTCTTTTTTTGGTGTTTGAAAATAGGTAACTCTTAGACATTAAGCAAACTTGGAAATGTTTTTGCACACATTAAATGAGAAGGTTTCGCAAAAAATTGCAATAACTGGGAACAACAAAAACCTTTAAAATCTCTCAAACTCTAAATGTGAGAACAATAAGTTTTATTATTTTTTTATACAACTACCATTCTAAACTAAACTCGTCAACAGACTTCACGTTTTATATAATATTTTTGCGCTCAAAAGTAACGGCAATGTCAAGTCTCCGAACCCTCTAAAAAGAGTAGATTATAAGTAACGACAATACAAATTCTCCGAACCCCCATAAAATGAGTAGATTATAAGCTTTGCAAAGTATTAAATTTGGAACACTAAAATATTGTAAGATGAAATTTGAAATCTATCGATAAATATTAATTTAAAAAATTAATAGTATAACCTTCAGTAACTTTTGCTCTCATATTTAGAGGAGGAGGGGAACAAGTTTCAATGTTTTTATCGTTCTCAGGATACTATCATTGCGAAGTAATGTCGTTTGGTATAAGTATTTGTTCGAAGTTTGCTCTCGAAAAAAATTCGAATAAACATCAAACGCTACAATCTGTTTAAATCTTAGTCAAATCTTTTAAACTTCAATAATTTAATTATTATATTTCTTTGTGTATTATTTGTTACAACTTTCATGCGTTTCACAAAATTGAATTTCTAAAAAATATAAGAAAATTTTGGAAAGTGAACATTAAGAAAAGAAAATTGATTTTAGAAAAACTATGAAAAATTTGTACTTACGGTTAGTAAAAACATTTTATCTTTTTTTCATTTATAAAACATTTTTATTTGAAAAATTTATTCGAGGAATAAGAACAATTAAAACATCTTTAATTGAGCACGGAGTAACAAAAAAACAAAAAGTAAACATTAAACTTTTTCGTTTAATATATATTTTTTCATCAATACAAATCTCGCTATTTATTATAGAAAAGTCTAATATCTTGTTAATATTTCGGACTTGTTAATAAATAAAATGCGCGGATGCAACAAATGAAATGAAAGAAAAGCAAATATGTCGGCTAAATATAAAAGATGTTTTCTTCAGCTCGAAAATTGCTAAATTTCGTTAAGATAACGCCAACTTTTCATACTTTAAAGCCATGCGAAAATCTGAATGTACAATTTTTTTGTGGGTAGCTTTTACAGTAGCTTATATGTATTGGATAATTTCTGTAAATTTTTTGACAGAGAATAATACATTTTTTTCTAAAGATATTAGTAAAAATAAAGATAAAAAAATATCAACAAATATCACGTTCAGAACCACCCAACAACAAAATGAACTAAATTGGTACGAAGAAAATAAAACGCAAAAGCAGGAACCACCACAAAATAATGATGATCATTACCAACTTCCAGTACAAGAACTGCAGATGATACACGAAATAAATAGACATCGAGAAAAAGAAGAATTTCAAGAGATACATGAAATTAGAGAGTTTCAAGAAAAAGAAGAATTACAAAGGAACTACACAATCGAGAAACGCCTGGAACAAGAACTGCAAGAGATACGCAACGAAAAACGACAAGTAAAAGAAGAACTTGTTTCACGAGACTACGAAATCAGCAAACAAAAGTTATTTCAACAAAATGAACAACACAGAATGACAGTGACACCAAACATTAAATTAATAGATGGACAAGAAGAAAATTTAAAGTTACCAAAAAAAAATGAAGAAAACGCTACCGAGCAGCAAAAAAAAATACTACTACAAAATCAAATAGTATCAAACATAAAATTAACAAATAATGAGAGTTATACAATCCAAATAAAATATAATCAGCAAGAAAAGTATGAAAATAATGAAGACACAAATACATTAGCGGAAAAACTCATAGAAAAATGCAAAATTAGTAAAATCTTTATTTGGTCTATTGGCCGATCAGGTTCAACGATTATGGGAAGTTTGTTTAACATTCATCCAGATGTAGTATACTATTATGAACCTCTGCACGATTTATACAGGCAGCATAAATGGATTTATCAGAGATTGTACGGAACAGAAAACCGAACAGAGATTTTATATACTGCAATATCAAAAATTGACGATATTTTTAACCAACCACTTAAAACTAACAAATGCAATCATATTGTTATAAAAGAGTTACATCCAAAGTTACCCGGGGGATTGGTACGATTTTCTGCTAATTCGAGACATACTATAAAATTTATACATTTAATACGAGATCCAAGAGCGGCTTTAAATTCTATGCTCTATTTAAAATGGTTTCAAAAATCTGACTTAGCTGTAGTTGCTGAAAATCTCTGTCAAGCGACTTTAAAAGATTTTAAATATGGCAGCACGTATATGAGTAAAAACATATACCATATGATCAAATATGAAGAGCTTTGCACAAATCTTACACATTATGTTGAACGATTACTGAACTTCACTCAACTTAAACCAAGCACTAAATTAAATGAGTATGTCGCAAAAATACAGCAAAGAAACAACGGTAGTGTTAATGCTTACGATACTGAAAGAAACCTTAAAGTACAATTAATTAATTGGAGAAAAAATATAAATATAGATGTTGTTAACACTATTGAGAAGTATTGTTTTGATATGATGAATATCTTAGGTTATAAACATGTAAATGGAAATTTAAGCTTACTTAGAAATTTATCAATAGCTTTGCATTAAATTAAATTAATCAAAAAATGAAAGTTTTATAGAAAAATAAAAATATTATTAAAAATTCAACTTTTTTTTATCATAATATTTATTGAGCGTTAAAAGATTTTATTGAAGATTAACATGAGAATAAAATTTGGAAATATTTACAAATATAAAGTTTTACCATATTTATAATGGAAATTTTTACTTTATAAAAATATTTTCTTTTGAAAAGGATAAAAAATTTCCATTCACCAAGCACTTCTTACTCATTTTAGTAATTTCAGACAAAATTCTGCAATTTTTCATTACCATATCTATGCAAGCATATGTATTAATAATTATTAACAACTAATGTAGAGCCAATAAAGAAACATCAGTGAAATATCAAAAATAGTAGTACAAGTATCATCTTTAAGTAAATGCCTAAGTAATACATCATGCAAATACTAAATATGATGAAAATAATAATACCAATAATAATAAAAACAACAACAACAACAGCAATAATAATAATATTAATAAATGTAACAATATTATAACATTCAGGGGCGGATCTAGGGGGTATCCTGTGTTGCCCAGGATTCACCCATAATATTCTAAGAAGTTATAAAAAATTCCGTTTCATAATATAAAAAATACTAAACTTAAATTTATAGTATACTTATATGCATATATGAGTTCTTTAAAAAAATAAATAATGCCTTTATAGAAAAACATACACGGCTTTAACAATGTTTCAAAGACTACGCTCTCCTCCGTGATGTTTCAAAACGCCGCTATTAATCAGGATTCTTTTTTTAAAGTAAACGGAACCGAAAGAACCCTTTTAATCAATCGTTATTGCAATGTATTTATTTTGGTTGCCGTAATTAAGGCCAAAAAAATCCCTATTGTTTTAGGATTCATTTGACCCGAATTTCCGGTAGACAACAAAAAAAAATTGCAGGAACGTTTGATCAAAAGGGTTCTCTCGGTTCCGTTCATATATAAAAATGAATCCTTAATTATTCCAATAACGCCTTAATTATTCGTATAAACTTCATACGAATAATTAAAGCTTTAAAATAAAATAAGTATTTAATTGAAGTTTTATCAAAAATTAGTTTAAAGTAATTTTTAATACAAATTTTATTTTTGTTTGCAATTATAGATTTGTTGCTATCCAATGCCATTAAAGCCAAGCATTTGCCTAATATTACGACTTACAAAGTAAAGCTTCGTAATAATCTCAAAGATTTAAATTCAAAGTTCCCTGTTGTAAACAAAGATCTTCTTTCTTTAAGAAATTCTGAAATGGAAGCTTTTATTCCCATGCTAAAAGAAAATGAAGACTATATTGTTTTAAAGTATGAGTTTAAACGCGTTTTTTTATGTTTTATTTTGTTTATAAAACAATAATTCTTAACAAATAACCTATAACAATTGCAGAAACAATAAATTTGCTTTTTTTCTTTGTTTAATTGCATTATCTACAGTGTTAAATAAGCAAATTCGTTCTGTTTATCCTGAATTTGGACTTGAAAAATACAAAAAGTTATTTAATGTGAGTATATACCCACGTGGTGATCATAAAACAAATAAAGAAATTCTGAGTATTTTATGGTGTAACACTGATTGTCTTTCTATTTCCAAGGATAAAGATATGTGGTCACCAAATCATTTTATCCCTATTGTGAAAAGAGAAGTTTTAAGCTTAAAGAAATTTGTCAAAAGTGATTTGAAAAGAGGATCGTGTTCAGTTTTTCCAAGTGTTCTATCGCATTCTTCTGTTACCACTAAGGTTCTTAATTTATCTTGTCTACCTCTTAAAAATCTATTTTCAAATAAAAAATCATTAGTTCAATTTCACATAAAGTTTTGCATAGAAAATGAAACTAAAATTGTAGATGTAAGTATTGATATTACTCCTAATCCAATCTTACTTAATTGTAATCCTTGTGCATCAAATCAGTCTTCAAGCCTTCCTTTTTATGATGTTTCTACTTACTATGAGCGCGGTAGACATCTATCTGCTGGCAAAGATGATTCAATGTTATTAGATCTAGTTAATAAAATATTTATTCCTAACTTGTCTTTTGTTTTTCCTGTTTCTGGTAAAAAAAAAACGATCATTTTTACATAAATAGCTACTTGAATATTCCTGGTTAGCTTACTCACAGATTGAAGATGGAGCATACTGCCTTCCATGTACACTGTTGGGTAGCAGAATTCCAAACAATACCACAATAATCAACTTTATTCAAAAAGCTTTTAAAATATGGGGTAATGCAACTCGTGCTTATATGGATCACAATGATAATTGTCGACTTTATCAAATGTCAATGCATTGTCTGAACATGCTGCAATCTAGATCTAATTCAAAAAAAAATCTGATTGAAGTTGACATAGATAATCTAAGAAAAAAACTTATTATAAGTAATCAAAATAAATTCCAATTATAAAGACAATTATTTTTCTTGGCTGCAACGATATTGCTTTTCGAGGTCATCGTGACGACAGTAAGTATCATCCATAGATTGGAGAAACATGTAAAGACAATAATGGTATAGGTAACTTTGTAGAGCTTTTAAATTTTCGTATTGAAGCAGGTGATAAAGTTCTTGAGCACCATATTCGTTCTGCTCCTAAAAATGCAACTTATATATCTAAAACCGCACAAAACAAACTTATTGAATGTTGTGGAAAAACAATCGAAGAAGTTCTAATTAAGAAAATTAAAAAGTCAAGTTATTTTTCTATCTTGTGTGATGGAGCCTCTGATTGTTCTAATGTTGAACAGCTATCTCTAGTTATAAGATACATTGACTGTGATAATGTTATTTGTGAAGACTTTCTACGGTTTATTGAATGTAAATCTGGTACAACTGGTCTTAGTCTTGCGCAAAACATAATTTCTGCAATTGATGATCTTGGTCTTGATATCCAAAAATGTAGAGGTCAAGGATATGATGGTGCTGGGGCAATGTCTGATAAATTAAAAAGTATTTCATCTAGAATTAAACTTATCAATTCAAGGGCTATTTTTGTTCACTGTGCATGCCATGAACTTAATTTAGTTATTAGTAAATCATGCAATGTTCAGAGTGTTAGAAATGCTCTTGATCAAATCAAAGATATATCATATTTTTTTAAATTATCACCTAAACATGCTAGCTGTCTCAATAAATTCATTTTTCCTGGTCAAGCAAAATTAATTGATACATGTCGAACTAGATGGGTTCAGAAACTTAAAGGTCTGGATGTTTTTTTTAATAACTACATATCCGTTTTTCATTCAATGGAAGAAATGGCGTACAATGAAGGTAAGAGTTATAATATTGATACTTCTTCAAAAGCTTCATGTTTTCTAAATCTTATGACAAATTTTTCTTTTATTGTGAGCTTAGTTTTAACAAAACAAATAATGGACTATTTCTACGCCATCACTGTTGTTCTCCAAACTAAAGCATTTGATATATCACAACAGTGTAATGAAATAAATTGTTTGAAAACTCAAATTTTAGATTTAAAAAAAAATATTGATGTCTATCATAACGAATGGTACTTAATTGCTCTTGACCTAGCTAAGACTCTTGGTGTTTCAGAAGTTAAACCAAGGCTCTGTGGCAGACAAGTTTATAGAGATAATTATCCCTCTGACACAGTTTCAGATTATTTCAAATATTCCATCACATCTCCTCTTCTAGATCATTTAATTAATGAATTAGAAGATAGATTTGATGAAAGTGAGATGACTGTTTACAAAGGTTTATCTGGTATTCCTGCAACTGTTGTAAAAAAAAATAAAGAAAAATGTTTTTGGAAGTCAGATTTTATGGAATTTTTGCATTTTTATATATCAGATATGCCTCATCCTACATCAATTCATGCTGAATTAGATTTGTGGGAAACATTTTGGAACAATCAATCTGTGATCCCATCCACTATTACAGAGACTTTAAAGTCTATTGATATGAGGGGTTTCCCAAACATTAGGGAAGATTTTTTAATAATGGGAACAATTCCAATTATAACGTATAACAGAAATGCTCCTCTCGCATTCACATGTAGGTGAATGCGAGAGGAGCATTTCTGTTATACGCAGATTAAAAATTTATATGCGAAGCCGCATGACAGAGTCAAGATTTAATGCTTTAGCTCTGATGTCTATACATCAAGAAATAATTCCTGATGTAGAAAGACTTTTAAATATATTTTCTGTTTTAGGGAAACGACGCTTAGAGTTGGTTTTTACCTAACATTAGTTTATTAATTTCTTTTTTGTTTAATGACTATATTCGTGTATTTTATTTTATATTTAAGTTTATTTTATATTTATTGAAAATTAGAAAAACCAACATAAAAAATTTAAAAAAAAACCCTATTAAAAAAAAATTGGCCTAACTGCCTATCAAGAAAAGGAAAGAATCCAGAAATGGAGGACTAAGCTAAGGCAACAATATTAATACTTTACATAAACTGCCTATCAAGAAAAGGAAAGAATCCAGAAATGGATGGCTAACCTAAGGCAACTATATTAATACTTTACACTAACTGCCTATCAAGAAAAGGAAAGAATCCAGAAATGGAGGGCTAACCTTAGGCCACATGACAGTTTACAGATGGAGTGCAAAGTCCTATGGCTTACCTTCTCGTTGGTGCACTTCGTTAAATAGGTTAGACAAGTAAAAAATGTCTAATTTATGAACAGAATAGCCAAGGCAATATTTTTATAATTCTGTTTTATATGGGTAATTGAGAACAATGCCAAGTAAGTAATAATAAAGTACATATGCCGCTTTGATGACGAATTAACAAAATATGGTCGGCGATATTTTTTTGCAACCTTCCCCCCCCCCTCCTTTGCTAGCCCGGGGGAGGGGTTTACAAAAAAATATCGCCGACTATATTTTGGCAACTCGAAAAAAAACAGGCAACACCTACAAAAAATCCTGCATCCGCCCCTGACATTAATAATAACAATATAATAGAATAAAAATAATAATAACAGAAATAATGTTAATAGTGATAGTAATAGTATTTTAAAAGTAGTAAAATTAATATCATTAACAATAGTAATAAATAATAATAAAAGAGATAGAAAAAAAAGATAAAAGTCAAAAATATTACCTGTTTCTTTTTAGTAAGAAGGGGAATAAACTAGTTTTAAAGGTTGAAAATAAATTTTTGTTTGAAAATAAAGGTTTTTCCAAGCTTTAATGCTTTGATATTTTATTGATTTATATCCACAATTATTAAAGCATTGTTTTGAAACAAAAAAAAGGTTTAAACTGCTATTGGATCAAAAATGATAAAAAGTGTTTGTACTTTTGGCAAAGAAGTTAATAAAAGTTTTTGTGTTGGTGGTTTCAGACAAATTGGCAGTTTAAGAGCTGAATTTAGTTAAGAAATAAAATAAGTTACGAAAAGCACATTAGGAATGAATTATGATTCTGGAAATAAATTTTTGTTAAGTTTACAAATATTTATAAAGATATAAATAATGGTTGCAAAATGGCTGACTGATTTGAAAAGGAATCTAGGAAATTGCAAAGTAGTTAAGATAAGCATAAATAAAATTATTTAAAAATTCTTAATAATTAAAATTCTAAAAAATTTATTTTATTATTTGTTATTTATAAAAATAACAAAATGCCCATATATGACATGTCATTACAGTCATTACATATCACCAACTTTAGAAAACATCTGATGGAATAACAAGTTCAAATTAACTGTTTTAAATGTTATATGGAATAACAAGTCCAAAGTAACTGCCAATAATAATTCCGATATCTACAAACTAAATGCATAAAAACTTTGCAATAATATCAGACTAAAAAGGTAAGAGAATCACTCAAAATCTATTACACCTCAACATAATAGGATAGAAAACATGTTCTGGTATTTCTCAAACATGATAATTGCATAGAAATATCCACAAACAGTTGGAGACCTCTATTTAAGAAAAGAGTTAAAAAAGAAAAATACTAATTTTCATTTTCACATTGCTATGTAATCATTAATCGTTTTTGATATCTTCTTTGACATTTTATGTAACATTTGTAATGGTTTTTGATATCTTCTTTGATATTTTATGTAACATTTGTAATGGTTTTTGATATCTTCTTTGACATTTTATGTAACATTTGTAATGGTTTTCTGTAATTGTTATTATATTGTTATTGATGATGATTTTACAAAACAGATCAAAAACAAAAACAAAAAACTTTGTGTGTACACATTTGTTGTTTTTTAACTATAAAAACATCTAAAACAAGTCATGGATAGTAAGCATATATATATATATATATATATATATATATATATATATATATATATATATATATATATATATATATATATATATATATATATAATATATATATATATATATATATATATATTTATATACGTGCTTACTTTTTTTTTGAAAATTTCTCTTGTCACAAAAGCTTGTTCTATTTAGTAAAAAAAAACACTGGTTTTAAAAAATTTAAATAAAAGATATTTTAGGGTCCTAATTGGCCCTGAATATTTAAAAAGGTCCCTAATATAATCTGAAAAAAAATTCTTCAAAAGTATGCCAACCTGATACTTAAAAGAAGCAAAATTTTATAAAGATTTAAAAAATAGAAATTGTTGAATAGAATAGCTGAATATGGTTTTGAATAAAGTTGATACTTTTCACAGCTTTGAATGTCATCCTTCAACTTTATACAATAGAGTTTTGGTAAAAAAAAATTTCAAAATTTTCTTATATTCTTTTCTTTCTCCATTTTATAAAAATTATTCTACGACTATTTATCATTATACAAACATTTTTTAATCCATTTATATTATTTGTATTAAATTTGTATAAAAAGGTTAAAAAAAAAACAACAACGTACAACAGTTGCAATACAAGGAATAAGGTTAAAAAGATATGTGCCAGAATAATCATGAATTGCATAGTTAGAAGTAAACTGCCACAGCTGCTCTGGCTGCATGTAAGTTGCTTCTGTATTGATTAATAGTAAAGAAAATATCATCTTTGGATGATGCAATAATCTCACGTTGGATTTTAGAAGTCCTTAAACCAATATAAAGACATAAAACTAAATTTCATTTTTCAGAATTCGGATTTTGAGTAAACCTAGTCAATAAAAAAACTATATGAAAACTTTACTTAAAAATACCTTTTGTTTGAAGAATAAATAATCCATTAAATAAAGCTTTTGTTTTAAAAGTAACTTGCAACCGCTTATCAGACTCTCTAATTGATACCTTTTTCAAGTACAAATTTCCTTTAAAATTTTTAAAATTTTTAACACCATTTTCTGACATTATTGCTGTTTCATATTGTGCTTTGATATGAAAAAAAGTTTGGTGTTGAAACTCAATCCAACCATCTTCACCAGAATGATGCAAGTATGAAACATAAAATGGCAAAATAATATATAGAACAGCTTGACTTTTAATTTGATCATTTGTAGAAATGCTACCTTCACATTCGTTAATAAGCTCACTCATATCATAATGACTTTCAAATTTCCACAAACATAAATCAAGATCCAGGTTTTGATAAAACCTGAGTAAGAAAAAGGGAAAAAAACTGTAAATGTATTTTCTTAAATATCAAAATGAAATAAGCTTTAAGCATCCACTAATAAATAATACAATTATTGATATGTAATTATTATCATTTTTTTATTGAAAATAAAACTTTAAATGTAATTAACTATTACTTGTATAATTATTACTTTTAACTCAAGTATCCTTTTTATCATTTTATATAACAAAATTATAAGTATTACTATTTGTAATATTTATACTTATATTTTACTTTTATTTTAATCAAAAAACACAAAAGTTAAAAAAAAGCTCTCACAAGCAATTCTGTTAAATTTTTCTAAAATGTAATTGGGTTTTGGGGGCCCAACTTAAGTCTGAATTTCCCAATATGACTCTAAATGCCGAAAACACTTTAGAAAATTACAAAAGTATATTACAAAAAAACTTTCAGACAATTAATAAGTCTGACAATTATTGGATTAATATGTAATAACCTATTTAGACTTAAGTGATTACTTCTACTCAGAAAAAACCTTAAATATACTCATAATTGGTATAATAAACCATACCTAACTGTATCTCTTCCTCTTACATCTGAATCAAACTCATAAGGATAAATCTGAGTAAATGAGTCAGAATCCCTTTTATTAAAACCAAACAAAGTTTGTATCTCATCAGCATTAAGTAGATTTGAGCACTTGTATAAAGCTGTTCGTATCCTATCTGGACTCAAAGACAATTTTGGGTTACTAAGCTCTTTTGTTGATATTAAAGGTAACAAGCCATCAATATGGGGTATCAGCACACTTAATTTGATTAAATTGGAATGTGTTGTGTTTGGCAAACTTATGTATGAAACCTTATGCAAAAAAAAAAAAAAAAATTAAATGAATAAACAAATTTATATTAAAACTCATTTTCAAAAATAGTTACAACAAACTTTACTTGGGCTGAAAAAGATTTTGAATCTATTTGACTTTCTTTTGTTGACATGCATAATCCATTTTTTGCATCTATTGTGACTGGCATACTTGCACTAGTGGCACCTGGTAAATTTTGATTAGTAAAGGCTTGTGCAATGCATCTAACCTGCGATCCTCCAGAGAAATATATGCTAAATGTCATTAAAAAATATATAAATAATATATAAATATAAATATGAAACTATAATCAAACATCATTAAGTAAACTATACTTAAATAGTTTATAACAATAAGCAACTTATAAAACACTTTGTTTAAAAGCAACCAAAATAATTCTATCAAATGAGTTATGAGAACAGACTTTAATATTAGATTCATTAGAAAAAAAAAGTTCTTGTGGAGACCTAATACAAGCATACAGAATAGTGTGTGGTTGTGATCAAATTTCTAAAACCAATAACTTATATCAATGATAAACATTGAAATAAAGACACTTAGACATAAAAAATAACAACCCTTAACTATAGTTTTGCGAAAGAAAATATTCTACAAACTTTTGAAACATAACTTTTTATAAACCAAGTAACAATTGGAATAGTTTAAATTATGAAACTGTTAATGCAAAAAACGAATAACTCTTTCAAAACTGACAAAAGATAAAAGAAATTTTTAACTGCTATAAAAAGAATATCTTTTGAGATTACAGTGTAATTTCTACAAATTTCAAAGTTTTTATTTAATAATACTTGCCTATCAAGAGTAATTTTGTAAGGATTAGTAAAAAACAAGCTCATTGTGATATCTTTAAACAGTAAATTATTTGATGAAGAAATTTGCCATTTATATTTAGTTAAACTGTTATTGATAGCAGCACAAAGATTTTTTGTAGCTTTGTATATTGGAAACTTTGGGTTGCATGCCTAAATAATATGAATGACTATTTTAGCTAAATTAATATATATATATATATATATATATATATATATATATATATATATATATATATATATATATATATATATATATACACACACACATGTATATAAATATATATATGTATATATATATATATATATATATATATATATATATATATATATATATATATATATTATATATATTTATATACATATACACACATGTATATGTGTATAAATATATATATATGTATATATATATATATATATATATATATATATATATATATATATATATATATATATACACACACATGTATATGTATATATATACATATATATGTATATATATACATCTGTGTATATATTTATATATATATATATATATATATATGTATATATATATATATATATATATATATATATATATATATATGTATATACATATATATATACATATATATATATACATACATACATATATATATATATATATATATATATATATATATATCTAGATATATATATATATCTATAGTTTGTTGTCTTTTGGAAGAGCGAAAGGAAAAAAGTGATTCTTACGCCAACACATACGCCACTTTTAATTACTTTTGACTTTCGTCCAACATTTGCGTGTTGGACGAAAGTAAAAACCATTAACTTAATTACAAATAAATCGTTTTTTAAAAAAACCACAAAAACGCAAATTTAATTGACCAGAATGTTTTTAAAAACATTATGAATGTTTTTAACAATATAAACAATATTTTTATTTTTTTTAATAAAAGGTTTTTATTTTTTGTTTTTTTAATAAAATGTTTTTATTTTTATTTTTTTTACTGTAAATCATGAGCGGAGTGTTGCTACATCAACTATCTTATAGCCTGACTCGCAAGGGAGTGCTGCTACATTGACTGACAAATAGCCTGACTCGCAAGGGAGTGCTACTACATCGACTGACAAATAGCCTGATCCGCAAGGGAGTGCTGCTACATCTACTATCTTTTAGCCTGACCCGCAAGGGAGTGCTGCTACATCTACTATCTTTTAGCCTGACCCGCAAGGGAGTGCTGCTACATCGACTGAGGGTTTGGCAGTCTATCAATTAATAAAAAAAAATAATTCCGGTCTTGCATTTTAATTTTTACTTTTTGTCAACAAAATATGGAAAAACTTTTGGACAACATATAAGGGTTCTATATATATATATATATATATATATATATATATATATATATATATATATATATATATATATATATATATATATATATATATATATATATATATATATATATATATATATATATATATATATATATATATATAGATCTATAGTTTGTTGTCTTTGGGAAGAGCGGAAGGAAAAAAGTGATTCTTACGCACTTTACGTCACATACGTCACTTTTAATTACTTTTGACTTTCGTCTAACATTTGCGTGTTGGACGAAAGTAAAAACCATTAATTTAATTACAAATAAATCGTTTTTAAAAAAAACCACAAAAACGCAAATTTAATTGACCAGAATGTTTTAAAAACATTCTGAATGTTTTTAACAATATTAACAATGTTTTTATTTTTATTTTTTTTAATAAAATGTTTTTATTTTTAATTTTTTAATAATGTGTTTTTATTTTTATTTTTTTTTACTGTAAATCATGCGCGGAGTGTTGCTACATCGATTATCTTATAGCCTGACTCGCAAGGGAGTGCTGCTACATCGACTGACAAATAGTCTGAATCGCAAGGAAGTGCTGCTACATCGACTGACAAATAGCCTGACCCGCAAGGGAGTGCTGCTACATCTACTATCTTTTAGCCTGACCCGCGAGGGAGTGTTGCTACATCGACTGAGGGTTTGGTTGGGGCAGGCAGTCTCTAAATTAATAAAAAAAAATAATTCCGGTCTTGCATTTTAATTTTTACTTTTTGTCAACAAAATATGGAAAAAACTTTAGGACAACATCTACGGGTTGTATATATATATATATATATATATATATATATATATATATATATATATATATATATATATATATATATATATACACTTATATGTTGTCTGAAAGTTTTCTTCCATATTTTGTTGACAAAAAGTAAAAGTTAAAATGCAAGACCGGATTTTTTTTTTTTATTAATTGATAGACTGCCTGCCCCAACCAAACCCTCAGAGATGTAGCAGCACTCCCTTGCGAGTCAGGCTATAAGATAGTCGATGTAGCAGCACTCCCTAGCAAATCAGGCTATAAGATAGTCGATGTAGCAGCACTCCGTGCATGATTTACAGTAAAAAAATAAAAATAAAAACATTTTATTTCAAAAAACAAAAATAAAAACATTTTAATAAAAACAATAAAAATAAAAACATTGTTTATATTGTTAAAAACATTGTCTGGTCAATTAAATTTGCGTTTTTGTGGCTTTTTTAAAAAACGAATAATTTGTAATTAAATTAATGGTTTTTACTTTCTGACAACACGCAAATGTTGGACAAAAGTCAAAAGTAATTAAAAGTGACGCATGTGTTGGCGTAAGAATCACTTTTTTCCTTCCGCTCTTCCCAAAGAAAACAAACTATATATATATATATATATATATATTTATATATATATATATATATATATATATATATATATATATATATATATATATATGTATATATATATATATATATATATATATATATATATATATATATATATATATATATATATATATATATATATATATATATATATATATATATATATATATATATATATATATATATATATACAGCGGTGGCCAAAAATTAAAGACCACTCTTTTTTTTTTCAAAATTTATTTTTAACCTAAGTATAATTTTATTTTGGAAAAAGGTATCAAAAAAAGAAAAACATTTTTAGAAAGAATTTTTATTGTATTTTATATTTATCATAAAAGAATTTATAATTTTTTTACAAAATAATGTTAAAAAATTAAAAAACTGACTAGTAAAAAATATAAATGGGAAAAAATATTGGACAAAATTTCAAGACCAGTTTCAAAAATATTTCAAAAAGCAATAAAAAAATAATTTAGAAACGTGTTGTTCCTCCATTTGTTTTCAAGCACTCTTGTACTCGTTCTGGCATTGAATTCATTAAAGTTTTGATTACTTCATCAGGCACATTTTTCAAATGATGAGAGATAGAAGATTTCAAATCTTCCAAATTGTAAAGTTGTTCTTTACCAAGCTTGTGATCAAGCCACGACCATAAATTCTCTATTGGATTCAAGTCTGGACTATTGGCAGGCCATGGAAGCACTTGAATTTTATTAGAATTGAACCAATCGCTAACAACATTCGCTTTATGACACGGCGCATTATCTTGCTGGAAAATAAATCCATCTTGCAACTGCCATAAATCAATGCTAGGAATAAGTGAGTTTTCCAAAATTTCATTGTACCTTTCTTTGTTGAGTCTACCATCGAATAAATGAAAAACGCCAACTCCACAGGCACTCATACAGGCCCAAATGCCTATTGAACCACTGCCTTGTTTTGTTCGTTTCAAAATGCATGATTCATCAAACCATTCGCTTGGAAGTCTACGCAACATTACCCTACCTTTTCTATTGTCTACCTCAACGTTCATTTCACCACTAAAGACCACACGGCTCCACTGATCTGTTGACCAATTTTTATGTAGTTTGCACCACTCTTTCCTGGCAAATTTTTGTTTTTTATTTAAGCGTGGTTTTTTTGCAGCAGCACGCCATAAATAATTTAAATTGTGGAGGACCCTTCACACAGTTCTCGGGCTTGCTTTCAGACCATTTGACAGTGTCCATTTCGTAGACAAGTCTGTAGATGATGCTTGTCTGTTTTCTTTCATTAATCTCACTAACGAGCGAACATCACGGTCATTTGAAATTTTATTGCGTCCAGTCCTATGACAATCATTAATTGACCGGGTCTCTTTGTATCGTTAAATTACGTTAATAATGCAAGAGTGAGACCTTCCAAGCTTTTCTGCTATTTGTCTGATGCTATAGCTTTTTTCTTTTAATACAAGAGCCGCGTATCTGTCTTTTTCTTCGATCTTTGCACGCATTTTTGCAATATTTTTATATCCTTATTGCAATTCAAAAAATAAATGTTTATTTGATATCGAAACTCAGGTTTCGACATTTTATTTTATAGCCAACGTAATAAGCAATTAAGACAGTTAAAATAAATAATGGATTATTATTTTTAATAAGTGCAAAATAAAGATTTGAAAGTGGTCGTTAAATTTTGTCTAATTTATTTAAAGAAGATTTATAAGTACTCATTAGTTTTTTAATAAGTTAAACGCTATTTAATTAGAATTAGATTAAAAAAATTATACCACTTTAATCCGTATGTTTTAATTAACAAGATATTAAAAAAAAAATTTAATATGTCAACTAGAATCTTCTTAATTTTAATTTAAAGATTAAGAAACCAACTAAAAAATGAGTGGTCTTTAATTTTTGGCCACCGCTGTATATATATATATATATATATATATATATATATATATATATATATATATATCAGACAAATTAATAATGGTTAAGTTGTTTGATATCTGGTTACACAAACAAAAGAATATAGTTACCGTTATACAAATTAATGGATAACCATTGATTGGCTGAATTTTTGCATTGGCAACATTGTCATAATCATTTAACGAGACTACAACAGGGTTTGATGGAAACAGAACAACTTGGTCTCTTGGCTTTTCAATATAAATGACAGTTCTAGCATTACCTAATGAAGATAGTTTTTGACTTTCAATATACAGATGCAATGAAAATGCTGTTCGTAAGGTGAACTGGTCATCATAGAGGATTAAAACTGACACTTCCATTTTTGTAACGTTTGGTGAAAATTCTAACAACTTAAAGAGTAAATGCTAATGATCAAAAAGCACTAATAAAAAAATTTGAATAAAAAAGTTAGTCTTTTGTCTTCAATATAGTATTGAAGACAAAAGGTGAAACTAATTTTAAAATCAACTCTCATAACAAAAAACCATCATTAAAAATTTTTTTTACAAATAATTTTACTTTTGTGAATGGCTCATAATTTTGACCAGATTTTGCAGAACCATCCTTTGTAAACACAGTCACTAACTCAGGTAATGAAACATCACCTGTGCGATGGATTGAGATGGTTACAGAAGTTTTATCATCATTTGAAAATGGTTCTTTAACATGATAACGATTTTGTTTAAATTCAATAATAGACTCTAAATTAAAATTAAAAAAATTAAAAAAAATAAATAAATAAAATAGTAAAAACTCTAAATAAAAATGATATGGGTTTGCAATGTCTTTAGATTTTATCAAAACACTGCTAGTATTTATCTATTTATATTATCAAAACACTGCTAGTATTTATTTATAATCATATTTTTTGTAATTTTCAAATATTATCATGATTTTTATTGATATTGTTGTTGCTATTATTATTACAATTATTATTGTTATTATATTTTTATTATCATAATCATTATTTTTATCATTACCATTATTATTATTGCATTACTACTATTGTTATAAATTTAATATAAAGATATAATGAAAATACTGTTTGTTATTACAATCACACCACCAACAATGAAAAGTTAGTTTGGTAACAAGATTTTGTCTTCTCTTTGTTACAGCCATGTAAATATTTGTTTTTTTATTGAAAGGAGGAAATTTTCTTTAAAACAATATATGTACAAACATACTAGTATATACATATATACTATGCATATTTGTTAACTATGATAAAGAAATAAATTAAATAAAAAGAAACATCAAAGTTTCTCAACTGACTATCATTGTCTTTGATTTCAACAATACTTCTATGATTTCTCCCAATTAAAAACCTAGCTGATTTGTTGCCATCAACATTTTCTCCATGCGTACTAAGAAAAACTTCAAAATTTTTATTTGATTCATAAACAGTATCGTCAAAAATTTCAACCTAAAATAAAAAAACGTTACAAAATATTTAACACAGTATAATATTTAATCACACAATTTATTTAAAAAATATTTACAGCAACATGCATACCAAACATATTTTTATAAAATCTCCTTTCTTAAACAATATTAATGAGCTGTCAGCATTTCTACGTTCTTTGAAGTCTTTGCCAGCTTTAGCAGTACCTTCTCTAGTATAGCAACGCACAAGAGATTCATGTTGCAAGTCTCCAGACTTTAAAATGCTGAGAGAAACATTGCGGCAATTTTCATCAACATTATGCTGAGAATTTTCAAAATAAATGATTGGCTCTATATTAAAACAACAGTAATAAATTTAAAAAAATAATCATAGCCATTTATGGATTAACATAATTAAATATTTCAAGTTATATTTGAATTTAAAGAATATGGAAACCTACTATCAGATTCAGAATCATCTATGGTAATAGTAGCATTTGAAGGATGAGCAATTCTTCCACCTTTAGCTTCTTTTAAGATCACCAAAAATGTTTCTTTTCCTTCTAATAAAGGGTAATCAGCATCATCATAAATTTGAACTGTTACAAAAACTTGATTCTGATATGGCTCAAATAAATATGTGGTTGCAATAGGTAAATAGTCAACATTGGCTAAAAATTAAAAAACAATTTACTATAGCAGTAAATATTATTAAAACTTATATTTAAAAACCTGCTCCACAATTATTATACTTTAATACAATTATAAAATAAATCTAAATACAGTTTAAGTTCCATACCTCCCAAAGTTAGGATTAAAACTTAAGAAAAGTTTAAATCTTATAATGTCAAAATAACTTATACTGTCTTACTTACACCTAAACAACCATCATAAGCAACAATAAGTCCAAAATAATAGCCAATAAGTAATCCCAGCATCTACACATTCACATGCTAATGTAGCAGTATTTATATATGAAAAAAAATTCTTTAGTGCTATTCTTTTATCAAATTTTTTCATTTATTTATAAAGCCAATTTTTAATATATAATTTGACATAATAACCAATAATAAAAATAATAATAATAAAAATAATAATGATAAACAAATATAATGACTAAGAAAAAAATGAGGTTAGAAATTTTTAATTTAATCAAGTTGGAATTACATTTAGCAGAAAGAGGCGTATCTTCAACAGTGACTATTGAAATATAAGACTTCATAGATAAATCAGTGCCACTTCTTAGAATTGAAAATGTGATATTGTTTTCTTCTTCAGAAACAACATAAAATTGTGAGCTCATAAAAAAATAAGGCTCTAGATAAAAACATAAAGAAAAAAGATAAAAATATTTCATAGTTGCAAATAAAAGATAAAAACAAATAATACATTAAAAAAAATGTTTTTAAATGTAAACTAAATTTTACATTTAAATATAATAATATTGACATTACACAATTTTAATATTGAAGTCAAAATGCAAATTTATACCATCCATTGGATCTTTCAGTATTAAAACTTTAGTTTCAGAAGCAAAACCAATCTTTCCACCATAATATGCATTAAGCTTAACAATAAAAGTCTCTTCATCTTCATACAAACTATCATCAATGATTTTAACTAAGCAGTCTTGCTGATACTCACTCTAACATTCATTTATATATTTTTAATTTATTACTTTATTATATAATTTTAATATATAAAGTTAAATTAAATATGGTTTTGTAATCAAAACCAAAAGTTCAATTTTAAAAAAGAAAACCTTTTTAAAGTCAATGATGTTTCGTGGATCTGAAGTCATTCTTGAAATAAAGTCTTGTCCTGATAAAACAGAAACGCCATTTGTACCAAGTGCTGAAACTAGAAAAATGGAAACATTATTTTATTTTTTTGAAAATTTCAATGTATTTATTTACAAAAAATATACTAATTTTAAACCAGAAACTGTTTCACAAATGATTCTTGTCAAATCATTCAAATCACCAAATCGTTTTAAAGGTATATGCAAAACTCCAATAGATTCTTCAACTGAGATAAAATTTTCTGCAACTTCAACCCTTGGCTCTAAATATAGTTAATATTGTTTCTACAATTAAATTTATATGATTTTTTTATGATTTTAATGACTATATATATTACAATAAATAAAATATACTATTTTAACTGTTAGGCTCAAAAAACAACCTAATTATGAAAAATTGATTTTAAGGGGATTTTTGAACAAGGTAAGTATGTGCATTCTTGCATAGTTATATTATGGTTTTTTGATACTATATAGTTCTAAATCTAATACTGAAAAACAAGTCGGGAACAGAATAAACTTTTTTTTTCTTTTCTTTAATAAAAAGTCTGCCCAAACCAAAACCCTTAGTTGATGTATGTACACTCTGTTGTGCCTTGGCTATATTAGTTTATGCATATACACTTCACATAAAAATAAAAATAAAGAAAATAAAAAAGTAAAAAAAAATGAATAAAAAAAAAAAAAACTCTTTTAAGAAATATAAAACATTAGTTATTAATATATTTAGTAACAGACCACAAATTTATTTAAATTTATGAACTTAAACCTAAGAACAGGTGATACAAGAGAAACAACAAATAATTTAACATTATAAAATTGACGAACAATTTAACATTAACTTATAATATATATACAATAATTATTCATGAATTTTATTAATAAAGGTGACCAATTTTCATTTTAATTTGGCATTTTTTCATTTTAAGTTGGCAATGTTCATTTTAATAAGGGCAATTTTCATTTTAACTTGGCATGAAAATTTTATCAGCCAAACAAATTTTAAAAATTTATTAAGCTGAATAAAGATGTTCATTCTGAACCTTAGCAAATAAACACAGAGGCTGCAAATGAACCTCAAAAAAAATTCAAAGTATTATTTTTGAGCTTCATTCATGTGTGAACTGTTGGTGAACTGTTGATGATGGCAAAGTTCCAAATTGGATAGATAAACAAACTATAATCTTTTCGCTGCATGTTCCAATGGTCAATTCAAGCGCAATACCTGTGCAGTGGCACCTCGAAATGCACCCCAAAAGGAAAAAATATTTATGTCATTGGTAAAATGAGTGTGGATGGCATTTTTTTACAACAAACAATAATTAATTTTCTTAAAGAAATAAATAATTAATTTTCAAAAGAAAAAGTTTTCCAAAAAGTGTTTTTACATGTAGTTTTTCATAATTTGAAATTTGTTTTGCATATTTTTATTTTATTTATAATTACTTCTTCATAAATTGATTTTTATTTGTTTTGCGAGGTGTAAGTTTTGCAAGGCTGTCTTCTCCATTAAGCCAGTGCTTTCGTGCTCAAGTCTTTTCACGCTCGCCCACACACCCGCAAAAACTTTGGCGACGCATAAAAAACCGCTTACCAAAAAACTAAAAGGGTTTTGTTTTAAATTGGAACAAAACTGTTTATTTGTGCAACTTTTATGAAAAATGACTTTTTTTTACATTTTTTTTAAAATTATTTATCTAGTATTTATTCGAAACATTCTGTTCGCTATTTTTATTTAAATATTAGAAAATAATTATTTTTTTTAAACCGCGCAGGCTTATTTAAAAAAGACCATCCTGCCAGCGTTTTTTTGTGCGTTGGCATTAAATTTCAAATGGAGAATACTGGCAAGGTGTTACTTTTGCGTGCCAAACTTAAATAAAAATTGGCCAATTTAAAAATTAAAATGAAAAAATGTCAAATTATAGTGAAAAGTGCCAAATTGAAATGAAAAAATGTCAAAATAAATTGAAAATTGACCAACTTAAACACAAAAAGGTGTAGTTAAATCTTTAACATAAAAAAAGGCTGTCAGTTCAACTTCTATTTATACTGGCAATCAAAAAAATGATATTTTTATGATAAAGTTTCAGCACAAGAGTGTGATGAAACAAACATACAATATGCAAGAGCAATTTATGCAACAGCCAGCTCTTTTACCATGTTAGAAAATGGATTCTGGACTAACTTTTTATAAAAGATTCAACCTGGTTGATCACCTCCCAAGTGTTATGCCCTGAGTTATCTTTTAGACACAGTATACAACCAAGTAAACAAATTCAAACAAGATTTAACATCCAGTCAGAAACATTTGTTCTGATGACAGATGGTTGGTGTTGTGTAAGTAATGTTTCATAAATAGCTTGTGTAAGCTATTCTAACTCCAATATACATCAAAAGTATCCATCCAAAATAAAATTTCCACACTGGACAATACATACTCAGTCAAATTGTTGAGATTCTTGAAGATGAAAATATTACATCAAAAATGAGAAAAAAAAGCATCTAACATGGTGGCAGGTTAGATATTAATAGCAAATGAATGATTGGATTTCAACATATAGCTGTTTTTTTCATGGCCTAAATTTATTAGCTTGTGATTTAAGAACAACATAATTTTGGAAACACTAAAATAAAATAAAAAGTTAGTCAAGTTTTTCAAAAGTTGAGCATTGCATAGCCTAACATGATGACCATCTTGATACTTGCGGTAACAAGATAATCACCCCAGTTTTTTTTTACAGCGTTTTTTTTACATTTTATTTATAATTCAACTCCCTGACTCATTGGAACTGAGAGAAAGCGCAACATCTTGAATAGATACTGCGCTATTGAATGAAACCTTTTAGAATTTGGACGGATTTAGATTTCAAACATCTGAAGCCTATAACAGAATTTAGAATCAGAGGGTGATGCAGTATCAATGTCTACTGCACCACATGTCTTTTATATGTCACTGAGCTGAGATATCTGATATGTTGCAAAACTCAACACTTTTGACTTGACAACAAAAAGAGAATATCATTACTGGTGTTAAAAACATGAAGAATTTGCTGTAAGTTTGCTGCAAATTTACTTGATCAAAAGATTTATTGGTCAAAAGTTAAATCATTCAGAAATACTTTTAGCTGAGTAGCAAGTATTTAGAACAGCTGAAAATGAAATACTAGCTGGCTCCAGCTAAAAATGAGACTTTTTGCAAACCAGGACCTGGCAAAATTATAAGATTTAGCAAAAGTTTATAGCTGGGGCTAGAAAAAAATTTATAATACTTTATATACTATAATTTAATACTTACATTTACTATTTATTAAAATCTTATTTAATTTTAAAATCTTATTTACTTCCAACAAGGTTGCAAGCAACCACTATTAAATTATGAATTACTTTAAAATAGAGGATAGGTTAAAAAGCTAGGAAACGGTTAACTGAAGATTTAAAAATTTATAGGTTGTATAAAAAAGGAAAACATGAAGATGGGAAGAGTTATACAGTTTTTTTGATGTAAAAGGAAAAAAACTGGATTAATAAAAGTTTATATAGCATGAAGGGACAGATACAGTTAAAGGATGCAACTTGCTGAATAAGAAGCCAAGCAAGAATGACTTTTGGTTTATCGTAATAGAGATAATAGGTCATTTGAGCATTGACCATAATCAGAGAAACAGCATAACAGATGATGATGATGATGATGATGATGATGATGATGATGATGATAATAATAATAATGACAATAATGATGATAATTATCATGATGATGATGGTAATAGTGATTACAATGATCATGTTGATCATAATGATGCTTATATATGCACATATACACAAAACATAGCATGAATTTTGATCAAAAAATACTTTAGGATATATAAATGTTTATGCAGCCCCAGTCACAAACCCGCACTTGGCTATATTTTATCAAACCTAGCCAAGTGCAATATTTAGCAAAAATAGTCGCAGCTATATTTGGAAATTTAATGTGGATTTTAACCCAGTTGTATTGTGTAAAGCATATGCACCAACAACATTATTGTGGAAAGTTGCTTTGATATTATTGTCTTGTAACTGAGCATGCAAACAAAGAACTTTCATTGCAAAAAATCTAAAATACAAAAACAAATAACTGATACAAGAGTATCAAAGCTTTTGTTTATTGCTTACAATTTGAAAATGCAGAATAGATTGGTTAAATGTAATTCTAAAAAAAAATTCCATGTTTAAAAACAAAAATAATTGATAAAGAAGAAAAATAACTCAAAGCTGCTTATCACTTGATGATGATGATGATGATGATGATGATGATGATGATGATGATGATGATGATGATGATGATGATGATGATGATGATGATGATGATGATGATGATTGTGATGGTGAAGATGTGACAGGGAATATTTAGATGAGGATAGTATTGACTTACCCACAAATATGGCTAAGCATAAACATTTGCAAAAACATATTATTGTATTATAATAGCTTGGTTGAGGGGTTTATTTAAATATATATATATCTTAATATATATAAAGGGCAATGTGTGTTTGTGTGTGTGTTTGTTTGTTCTCTATAGAAATCCAAACCGCCGGACCGATCTCGATGAAATTTGGCATGGGGGTAGTCCTCGAGGGGGAGAAGGTTCTTAGCTGGGTTTTGCCCCTGTACCCCGAGGTCAAGGGGGCCCAAAAATGGGCCCCCTGACCCCGGGTTCAGGAGGGACCATTTTTTGGGCCCATTTTTGTGTACAGATATCAGGTAAGCCAGTTTAAATATTGGCCCGGGCAACGCCGGGTAACTCCAGCTAGTATATATATATATATATATATATATATATATATATATATATATATATATATATATATATATATATATATACATATATATATATACATATATATATATATATATATATATATATATATATATATATATATATATATATATATATATATATATATATATATATATATATATATATTAACTGTTGTATTAAAGAAAAAATTAAAGAAATAAAATAAAAATTAAAAAAGAAAACTACTTATATTATAACTAAAGCATAAAATATTACCATCTTCAGGATCAAAAATTTCTACAGATGTGTTAATGTGACCATGGTTAATCAATGTTTGTACAGCATTTGTGTTTAGCATGATGGTAAAAGATTTAAACCTTTCAAACTCATTGTTATCAATGATTTTAATTTTGATCTCACTTATTGTTTGCCCTTTATTAAAGTGGACTTGATTTTCTATAACATCAAAATTCTCTTTATACTTTGCTGTTCCGTCAATTGCATGCACTGATACAAAGGAAACATCTTCTAAATATCCATTTCTTTGCAAATGCAATTTAATATACTCGTCTGTTTCTTTAACAGTGTATTTATTTTTAATAAATTTTACCCAAGACCAATTTAAAGTGAATTTTTGTTCTTTCAGCCTATTTCCTATGGTGTCTGCTACATCAAATATAAAAAAATCACTAATGGCTTCACTTTCTTGCTTAAGAACATAAATAACCCGTCTTTCATTGATGTCTTGCTGAGTAAACTTCAAAAGCTTGCTACTTTTATCATAAACACTGGCAATAATTCCATTTTTTGGATGCCTTTTAATAATAAATTGAAGTTTGGAAGGGTCAAATACATTATCGATGGCTTCCAAAGCTTCTGGTAGAAATATATATATAGCTCTATTGTCATTTAAAATTAAACTTGTAGCACCATTATTAATTTTTAATGTTGGAGGTTGAATATCTAAAGGCTTTGTTGAAATAGAAATACGAATTGGTCGGTTTAATATCAAGCTTGTATCTGGATGCAAATAATATTCGCTGTTATGTTCATTCATTAATTTTATAGTAAAACTATCACTAGTAATCTCTGATCCATCTTGATGGTATAAGATGCGATTATTGTCTATTTGGTTTTGAGTGAAATTCGAAATAATATTAATTCCATCTAACAACAACCGTCCATATTTTGGTGCTTCAACAACTTTGTACAAAATCTTAGTGCTAGATGTATCATTGTCAATAGCATATAATTCAAAAGGAGTTATGACTGACTTACGGTTTTGAGTTGCTTGTATGGTTTTTATTTTTAATACAGGAATTTTGTTATTAACCTCCAATAGCTTTATACGAAATGTGCGAAATAATTTATTTCGTCCATCAGTGACTTCAAATTCAAAGCTATCTATTTTCACTTCATCTGCACTTGTGTGCTTGTAAATAATTTTATTTTCTGCTAACTGCAATTGCGTAAATCTCGTTATTGGAATAAAAGGATATTTTATGTTTGCAAGATGACCCCTAAGAGGTATTTTAGTAACTGTAAATAACAAATTTTCATCAGGGCTATTAGAATCAGAAGCACTCAGTAAGTCCGTTGTCAGAATGGCTTGATTATTTTCTATAAGTATTAAGTCTTTAAAAACAACCGATGGGTGTATCAAATCTTCAGGAGTGAGCAATATATTAAACTTTTGATTTATCAATTTGTTCAACCCATCAGTAACATCAAATACAATTGCATCGTGTTCACCAAACTTATGTGCATCATGTGTATACCTGAAAAATATTTACTTTACAACACCTATTAAAAACTAGAACAATTCCTCTTGCAAGAGAAGCTTCTATATAATGATATAGTTACATTTAACTGGATCAGTAATTATTATTATTAAGTATCTATATTGTTACTATGAATACACATTTAATTATAGTATACACATATAACAATAATAAATATAACTATAACAAAACAAAAAATTTTAATATGGGCAAATTCCAATTTTCCAGATTAGCCTACCTTTTTATTGTACAATTTTTCATGCTAATTTTGAATTACATACTTAATTAAATACTTATTTCATTATAAATATTTAGCCTTCTGCTTAAATTTCAATAAAAGTGATTATGTTGACAAAACAATCAAATATTAAATTAAATGAAATCATTATTATTAAATATAAGCAAAGTAGAATCCATAGTAAATTTTTTATTTTTTTTATTTTATTAATATAAAAGTAACCATTAAATAACTTTGTGAAAGTCATCAAATGTGATTGTGGATTGCTCTAAGAACTTTCCGAGTAGAATCTTTAAATTATTTGCTTATTCTTCTGTAGACATAAGACAAATCTGTTATATATTTTTATCAACAACCATGGTTTTAAATAGAGTTGCTCTATATAGCAATGACCTACTCTTATTCTTCTATTTTGGCATTTTAACAAAAGCCCTTCCTCAATATATTCATTGCCATTTGATTCACAAGTAGACAAAAAGAACAAATTAAGAAAAAATAAATTAATTAAAAAGCTTGAATATAAATGCATTTCAAGATACTAATCAACCTTTGTGAAGTTTTCATAAAAAGTTTTTTGTTATTGAAAATTCTATTTTTTGTAATAAACATTTTCTGTATGTCTTCTACTTAATTAGTTCTGTTGCCCACTCTTCTGTTTTTTATGTTCTGTTATGTTTTGTTGCTTAAGATTTGTTGTTATTGAATCTGTCTTCTTTAAAATGCTTTTAAAAATTGTTACTTTTATTTATTTTTTTTTACATTCTATTTTAAGTGAAATATGATTTGCTTTTGTGTTTATTTAAACCTTTTCTTTGTTTGTCTATAGTCTTCTTCTTTCTCTAACAGTGTTGCTTTAGCAGTTACTGTCATCATTTTTTAAATTCCTATTATAATATGTCACTCCGTAATTAGAATTTTTGAGTGTCACCATCATTAACAATAATTTAGTGATACCATCCTAAACAATCATTGAGTGACACCATTCTTAACAATCATTGAGTGACGCCACTCTTAATAACCACTTGCCTATTACTTTTTTTAATCACCAGTAATAAATAATTACTTTTATTATTGCTCAATTATTTAAAGCATTGTTTTTATTTTATTAATTTACTAAAATATTTTATTTTTAAATTATGTAAAAAATACCTGTGTTTGCTTGTTCTTTGAAAGTTTTAAAAAATTAGCTTTTTTTACCAAAACAAATGAAATATTTTAGTTTATTTACTTAACACAAAGGCAAAAAAACATCAGAAAAAATCAAAATAATTCACAGCATTTTTTCAAACTAACTATTTTTTTCATTAATTTTCTGCTATATAAATAAAATTATTATTAGCATAAAACAAACCTAATCCTTCTTTCATTAATATGTTTTTGTGTAAAGTTATCTCCTTCTCTTAAATCAAGTGTTATAACTGATGATATAGCCATTTGAAGCTTACCAAATTTAGGTTCTGTTCTTATTATGTAAACAAGACTGGCATCGTCTGAATCTGTGTCTACTGCATTTAAACTTTCTTTTGTGATTACTTTAGTTTCTCCTTTTTCTAAACATAAACCATTATTTGAAGTCAACCTTGGGGCTTCATCATCCACTGAAACTATTGTTACCTCAATCTCCTTAGTTGTATTATGAAGTCCATCACAAACAATAATTTCAAATGAATCACTTAGTGTCTCTGTACCTTTGTGTTGATAAACAAGTGCTTCTTCAAAGTCTGACATTAACACTGTTTTATGGAACTCTATAGCAACTTTTGATTCAAACTGAGATTGTATTAACAGCTCACCATGAAGCGGCTTTCTAGACACAAATATAGTTATGAAATCTTCTGGTTGATCAAGGTCAAATGGATTAATTTTTGTAAGATCAAGTAATATAAAATCATCTTCAACACAATAAATTTTCTGCTGGACAAAAATAACTGGAACTTCGTCATTAGTTGGACTAATTATAATGTGAAAAATACTTTGAGGCGAAATATTTGTGCCATCAGTGCACTGAAGCTGAAATACATCATTGCTAGGTTCAAATCCTTTATGAATGCTTTGCACATAACTTATATCATTGTTAAACACATCAAGAGCACTAAAATGTAATATTGGAATGCCCATTCTTGATATCTCTGAACCTTCCTCTGGCAAAATAATTTGAAAAAAACCAAATTCAGGAGGATGTGTTACACTGCAATTTATATGTCTCAAAGCAGTGTCATTATCTACAATTTTCATCATTGTTTCCTCTAATAAGGAAGTACCTCCTTCAGCAACTCTGATAACAAAATTGCCTAGCATGATTGGAGGCTGGTTATCAACTGGACTGATTTCAACATTTAGAAGTACTTTATTGAAAAACTTGAAACCTATTATTAAGCCAGTTAAGTTGTTAGAAACTCCAATAACAAATTGATCATATAGTTTTTCATAGCCAATTTCCCCACTTGTATGCTGATAAACAATTTTACTATCAGTAATATCATTCAGATGGAAAGTATTAACAAGAGAAAATCCTAGAACAGACATAAAATGAATATACAACATTACCATATATACATATATACCAACATATATACAGAGAAAAATAAATATAAAATATAAAAGTACCATTTTTCTTGATTACTCCAAATTTAGGCTGTACAATTATATTAAAGGCAAGCAAATCTTCATCATCATTATTGTCAAACATTTGAATAAAAGCTTTATTGATTTCTACTACCCCTCCTTCAGAAGTTGTAAAATATTCTTTATAAAAATCCTTTTCTTTCACATCAACATCCCATGGTTTAATAACTATGAATATATATATATATATATATATATATATATATATATATATATATATATATATATATATATATATATATATATATATATATACATAATTTTAATTCTAAAGTATCAAAAAATGATACTCTAAAACTAAAATGAGATTTTTTTTTATATAAATTTATTTGTATAATTACTAACAAACCATCAGTATTTTAGCATCATTAAACATGTTTTGGAAATATTGAAGGATCAGAATAGAACTTACACTGACACATAAGGGTGGTAGTGAAATCTGATGAGATTTCACTACTTCCATTAGACGTATTCTTCAAATGGTGCATCTTATCTATCAAATGTAAAAAATTTAAAATTGCTTACATTTGATGGATAAGACAATTAAAGTTAAAGTAATCAAATATTTTTTAACTGATTATTAAAGTTAAAGTAATTTAATATTTTTTCTGAGGTCATAAAATCTGATTAGATATTATATAATAAGGAAGATCTATTTCATAATCGTTGTGAAGCTGTTCAAAGTGTTACTGCTATGTTAATAAGCCATTAATAATTCTTCTTATTGCAATAAGAAACTCCAATGGCTCCATAAGCTTAAGCACATATACAAATAGAATATTATGTAATAATGTAAAATTGATCATTTCATTACATTGAAAACAAGTATTAATTTTTTCTTTAAAATGAAGCTTTTTTTTCAGGTGCTGCTATGAACATTAAAATTTTGTAGAACCCAACTATTAACCTGATTGTTAATAGTTGGGTTCTACAAAAATCACTAGATATTAGTATAATTTTTTGCCTAAAAACTTTTTTGCCAATCAGTTGCTGTTACCATAACTTTAAACTGATTTTTAAAGAAATAGTCCAGGGATTATGAATGAAAAATGACTAAATGTCTATGTATGTAATTATAAGCAAAATATAAATCTATGATTTTCAGTATTCTACTTTTAGCAATGACATAAGCTGACATGCAAATGTCTATTTATCAGTTAATGTAGCAGCAAACTTCGCCTGTTCTACTTATTAGCCAGTGGGTGTATGTACACACTCCCTGTATATTTTATCAATTTGTCAGCCAATGTAATAATGATAAAAATATTCTGAATGTTTTTATTTTTATTAAAAAAATTAAATAAACTTCAGTCTATTAAGTTGCATTTTTGTGGTTTTTTAAAAAATTATAAAATTTAATTAGTTTCCTCAATTAAATGTAATGGTTTTTATATAAAGTTTACTTGATTTTTTGTCATCATTAAAAACATTGAGCTGTTAAGAGCCATTTTTACCATAAACCATAACCGTAAAACTTTTACTATAAAAAAAAAAAAAATACGTATATATATATATATATATATATATATATATATATATATATATATATATATATATATATATATGTATATATATATGTATATATATATATATAAATATATATATATGTATATATATATATATATATGTATATATATATGTATATATATATATAAATATATATATATACATATATATATATATATATATATAAATAAATATATATATATATATATATATATATATATAAATATATATATATATATATATATATGTATATATATAGAACCCTTAGATGTTGTCCGAAAGTTTTTTCCATATTTTGTTGACAAAAAGTAAAAAGTAAAATGCAAGACCGGAATTTTTTTTTTTTAATAATGATAGACTGCCTGCCCCAACCAAACCCTCAGTCGATGTAGCAGCACTCCCTTGCGGGTCAGGCTATTTGTCAGTCGATGTAGCAGCACTCCCTTGCAAGTCAGGCTATAAGATAGTCGATGTAGCAACACTCCGCGCATGATTTACAGTAAAAAAAATAAAAATAAAAACATTTTATTAAAAAAAATAAAAATAAAAACATTTTATTAAAAAAAATAAAAATAAAAACAATGATTATATTGTTAAAAACATTCAGAATGTTTTACAAACATTCAGAATGTTTTTAAAAACATTCTGGTCAATTAAATTTGCGTTTTTGTGGTTTTTTTATATAACAATTAATTTGTAATTAAATTAATGGTTTTGACTTTCGTCCAACACGAAAATGTTGGACGAAAGTCAAAAGTAATTAAAAGTGACGTATGTGTTGGCGTAAGAATCACTTTTTTCCTTCCGCTCTTCCCAAAGCCAACAAACTATAGATCTATATATATATATATAAATATATATATATATATATATATATATATATATATATATATATATATATATATATATATATATATATATATATATATATATATATATATATGTATATATATATATATATAAATATATATATATATATATATATATATATATAAATATATATATATATATATAAATAATATATATATATATATATATATATATATATATATATATATATATATATATATATATATATATATATATATATATATATATATATATATATATATAGGCCTCGCCAGGAGTAAATGAGAGTTAGAGTTGAACGAATGAAGAACTTGTTCAATTTAAAAAAATTTTCAAATTATAGGAGTTTGAATTACAGTTTGAGTTAAGCAAGTTCTTCAGTTTTATCAGGGTTTAATATAAAAGATTGAACTCCTGTAATTTAAAGAATATTGTTATTTGAACATATTTTAACACCCATTGAGGATGTGAATTACAGGAGATCAACTGTTGATGTATTTACTAAAGCCCCTAACAGCTTCCTATTACAGTATGCCTCGAACTGCTGATCAAAATATGCATTTATACACATGTGTATGCATGCGTGTGTGTGCGTAGTGCAGCGTTAACAAGCGTTAGAAAAAGAAAAATACCAATTGGTAATTCTATCTGAGCTTTATAAATCCCATCAGTAAAGATAAATTGGATGCTGTCATTTTTGGACTGGGTCCCATCATGTACATACTTAATTTTATTTTCATGTATATCTTTTAAACTGACACAAGTACCTTTTGAAAGTCTAATTTTATTAAGTAAAATAGCACCATATTTTGGCAATTCAAGAATTGAAAAACAAACATGGTCATCTGAGTTATCTATATCATTGACATCAATATTATTTGAAGAGATTGTAAATGATGCACTATTAGCTACTGTTAATGTGTTAATTATAAGTTTTGGTGCTTTTGTAATGCCTGATAAAATATTAAAAGTTATCTTTTGGTTAGATATTGAATTTCCAGCACTATCTGTTACATTAAAGTATATAAATACTGACTTACACTTGGAACTTGATATGTTAAATTTATACACAACTTTTAAAAAGTTTATATCACTTTGATAAAAATTTGTAACTTTAACATTAGGATTTTCTTCATTAAAAAAATAACCAACACTGTATTCTGATAATATTTTGTTTTGTTGATAACATACTTGGTTAGTAATTGAATAAACTAAATTGTTATCATTTGAATCAACGTCTGTATATCGCATAACATTTTGCGTTAATACTAGATTATCAAATATATTCACATTCATCAGAAAAGTGGAGTTAGGGTGAGGTACAGGAGGCTCGTCATCAATAGGAGTTATGTAAAAATCAAATTTATTTTTGCATGATTGATTAGGTATTTTTGCATTATCTGATACGCAAAACATAAATATGTCATTAAATATTTCATTACCATAATGCTTGTAATAAACATTTCCCCAAAATAAATCAGCCTGAGTAAACTCTGAAATCTTTATCTCGTAAGCATTGTCCACAATTTCCCATTTATTATTAGCGTGCTTATGCTTCTCAGTATTATTAACAACATTAGTGAGAACTTCAGGAACGAAGTTATATACAGATTTACGCAAGCATAGGTAACCAGCATCTGGCTCTTTAAGGATATAAAAAGTAATTTGTTCAACATCAGAATCCAAATCCGTTGCACTAAGCTCAAACTCGTCAATTCTCTTAACTCCGCCTTCCGTTAAAAATGCACCTGTGTTAACCGTAAGTACTGGCGCTTGATCATCTACAGACCAAACTGTTATAAGAAACATGACGTCAATAAAGTTTACATCGTCTGAAATTCGCAATATGACATTGTCATAAGTAGTTTCTGAGTCATCGTGTTGATATAATATACATTGATCATCAATATCTTGAAGTGTAAAAGTCGAAATGATTACACCTTTTTTATATAGTTTTCCGTGCAATAGCCCACCAATAACTGATACAGTAACAACTTCTTCGTTATCTATATCTCTAATCTCAAGAGCATCTCGCGTGATCAATCTCGACTTTCCTTCAGTTAATGTTAATCCCGTATTTTTAATTACTTGAGGAGCTCTTGTGTTAGTTGCTTTTAAAACAAAAATAACATAAAACGGCACGGAAGCGGCATCAAATCTGTCTCTTGCTTCAAACCATACTTGTTGTGAATGCTGCAAATTACTAATATTTATTGGCGGTCTATAAGCAATCTTAAAATCTTTGATCTCTCTTTGATAAAAAGTTGATAAAGGTCTTTCTGGATCTTCAATATGCACTAAAAAGCCTGCATTGGGTTCATATTTACTTGTAACGTTAAAAAGAATATAATCGAAGTTCGTTTGTTTATCTTCTGCTTTTATTATATTTGAAGTAATTACCGTCAAAGAAAGCCGATCAACATTCAAACTGTACTGCGCATCATTATAATTTATTATAGGGGGTTCGTTTTCAGGAGCTTCATATATTCGAACGGGTAATTGAAAAAACTCCCGCTTTTTTACTACGTAGGATGCTATATTTCTAGTTTCAACCATCAATGGAATATAGTCTCGGTTCGTAGAAGAAGTTTCGCGACGATAGTAGTAGTACAACGAACCGCTTAAAAATTCTTCACACGACATGTATTTTCGATTTAAATAACTGAATTGGAGAGGAAAGTTAGTTGCATTAACTATTGATCCATAATAAGGAGGACTTTTGCTACTATGGCATAACCGAACATTACACGTGTATGTTTCTTTGTCAAAATCAAATCTTACCACATCTTTGGTTATTGCCTCTGAAAAGTTACTTATCTCGTTCACCCTCAAATTTTCTATTTTTGTAACAACTTCTAATGAATTTTTAAAAACGACTTGAATTCGTAATACAAAGGGCTTAATTATTACCTTCTGATCGGTTTCTAAACGGACTTGGAGTTTTATTACATCTGTAGTGCGAGTCATACTACCCAAATGTTGGTATGACACATCTCCTTCTTTAAAATTGCAAGGAAATGTAGAAGGTAATATTGTTCCAATTTCTGAATAGTCATTTTTTACCGTTGACACTTCGCAAATTTGACTTTTATTGTACAGAATAAAAAAATTCTCTCGTTTTAATACTACCCCTCTTCCATAATTAACACTAACATCTTTGTGTGATATTATTGACACTTGCGAAACCACGTTTGTAATTACATACGAGCTTTCATCGGCTGCTGTAGAAAATTTAATTAAAACTACGAGCAATGAAAATATGTAATACATTTTGCAATTCATCATTTTTGTATTGTTAGCTTTTCCAATTTAGCATCTATTGATAAACATTAATTTTTAAAATCAAGCAGTTGTGACATGAAGACCCAAAAAGTTAGTTTAGCCAATTTGTCTAAAGGTTTTACCATTGAACTAAAAACAAAAATATATATAGAATAACTTTAAGCTAACATTTTAAAAACGATTTCTTTATTTTTAATTAAACTCCTCATTTTTTCCTGCTAACCCAACGCAAAATGTTCAATATAATCATTAAAAAAGTTAAAAGTGTTTTTCAGTGTTAAACAATCTGTGGTAATGTTAAACAAGCTGTGTACTTCCTCAAAATTGCATGATCGTGTAATGCATAATGAAAACCACATAAGAGCTTGAATAGCTTTTGTGCACACAATGGAGAATCATTGTGTATAATCATGTAATTATTTTTAAGCTTATTGAAGTTGAGAAAAACTCAAAAATAAAAACTTGTTTGCTTAAAGGCTATTTAAAGTAAGTATTTTGAGATTTGTCAATATTTAAACACGTATTTTGAGATTTGTCAATATTTAAACATTCGTCAATATTTTTGTTTAACTTAAAATTTTAAAACAAATGTTTCAAACTTCAGCTATCTTTCTATTTTTTTAAAGTTGAAGCTTATGTTGAATGCTTTTTTTGTTTTTTTTACTTGTATTTGATCTTAAATTAATCTGTGTTATCATAACAACTTAATAGATTAGATAAATAAATAAAAACATCTTTAATACAAATAAATATTACAAAAAAAAAAAAACACTTCATTTTACCATATCAATTTTTATTTGGTATCGGAAGTGATTCGTTTATCAATTTACGTAACAATTTTTCAAAAAATTAATTAGTTTACATAGAGATTGATGAAAAGAAAAAGATAAAAAGTATTCAACTTGTTTATATAAACTCAACTGAACTAAAGTCATCTAAACGTATCTACGTAATGCTTATAAGTGTATGTATTGCCTTTATTGCTATTTGTATTGTTTGTAGATACTTTTATATATATATATATATATATATATATATATATATATATATATATATATATATATATATATATATATATATATATATATATATATGTATGTATGTATGTATGTATGTATGTATGTATGTATGTATGTATGTATGTATGTATGTATGTATGTATGTATGTATGTATGTATGTATACACCTATAGCATCAATTACGGGGACAGATTTTACAAAAAAACACTTACGGGTACATT
This sequence comes from Hydra vulgaris, assembly GCF_038396675.1. NCBI lineage: Eukaryota > Metazoa > Cnidaria > Hydrozoa > Anthoathecata > Hydridae > Hydra > Hydra vulgaris. The sequence goes on from NC_088931.1 coordinate 19,730,817, forward strand.
AGCATTATCGGGGACATTTTAGTGTGTCCGTTAATTTTTTGTCTCCGTAAACATTGCTTTTTTTGTAAAAAAAATATCCCCATAAACAACTTTTATAGAGAACGTAAAGTACATATATCGACTATCAAATAGCCTGATTCGCAGCGGAGAGCTGCTACACCGACTGAGGGTTTGTTTTGGGTCAGCATTAAGGTCAGGCTTAGGCTTAGGGATACGGCAAGGTTTAAATATAGTATTACTGTAATTAATCTGTAATAATACTATACGGTAGATTAGGGTAATATGAGCACCTTAAGCAAAAATTGGAATAATTTCAAAAATAATTAAGCTAGATCCAAAATTTTTGCGAATAAACAATATTTAGGGATCCCTTCTCATGATCCACTTAGATATTTGGGCACCCGAATTTTTTTCTTAAAAACACAGAGGTTTTAAAAAAGTCACAAAAATGCTCATATTACCCAGACCACTTGGTAATATGAACACTTTGAATTAGCTCACAAAAAAACATTAATTTTGTAAAAAAAAATACCAACCTGAGAATTAGAACTAATTTTTGGAAAATAATGATTCGTTATTAACAAAACTTATCATTAAAAGATCAAACTTTAAGCCACTTTTTGTTGAAACAATACTACTATGTTTTCCGCAAGAAAAAAAAAAAAAAAATTAGTTTGTTATTTTTTCAATTTTATCAACTCAAACCTTTGAACAATAAAAATTCCATTTTTTTGAATTTAAATTACAGAAAAATATTTAGTATTGTTAAAATATTTAAAAAGTTTTACTATATTTTATTTTTATTCAAAAAAACAATTTAAACCACTGCTTTTTTAGGACTTTAAACTAGGTAATTTCAATAAAAATCACTGGGTAATTTGAGCATGCTTATATTACACAAAAATGGCATCTTTAAATAAAGTCAAAACTAAATGGTTCTATGCATTGTTTTTCAAGCCAAAAAGGATTGGAATTTTAGCTAACATATTTTTCTTTATGAAAAAATTAATTTCATAATTTTAGCACCAAAATTTCACGCCACGGATTTATTCATGCGTGATGATATTATTTTAAAAACGCAAAAAATTTAACAGCGTTTTAATTAGACGATTTGCTAATTACTGCATATAGATTTATACTAATTTTACTGATTCCTGTAATCACCACATAAAGTCGATTCAAAAAATACATAGCAACTTTAACTTCACTGCTTATATCAAAGAAAACTTTTAGTACGCTCATATTACCAACGTGCTCATATTACCCTAATCTACCCTAATAATGATTAATTACAGTTAATTACAATTAATTACAATATTTGTTACAATTAATTAATTATCATTAATTAAAATAATTAATGATAATAATACTGTAATAATGATTAATTTCTGGAATATTACTGTAATTAATCGTTTTTGTAAATAGATGAAAATAAAAAGGAAATATTTTTATAAAAAAAAAAAAAAATTTAAGTATGTATAAATAAAAATAAAAAAATGATAAAAGTTAAAAATCAATTAAATTTATGATAAAAATAGTATAGAAAAAGGGAAAAAAACAACAAAACGGGAACAAAAAAACATGTCCCTGTAAGCGCCGACTAGGAGTATAAATGTATATATGTACATATATATATATATAAATATATATATATATATATATATATATATATATATATATATATATATATATATATATATATATATATATATATATATATATATATATATATAAATTAGTACAAAACACTTATCTAACTTTTTCTTCAACTTGAAGTTTCACCATTGCTGGATCATCAGGAAGAGTTACTAAATCTCAAAAAAAATTCAATTATAGAAAAAAATATTTTACAGGAAGTTATAAATTATTATAAAAAAAATTTTAGTTACTACATTTTTTTTAATTTTTATAATTTTTTAAGAGGTATTTATTTTCGTGCCTACATTTAGAAATTGATTCAGATTTTTTATTTAATGAATTTTCCTGATTTAAATGAGTAATTATTTCAAATTTTTCTTGCAAACATAACATACATTTTTTGGAAATGTTATTATAGGCAAGGGCAGATTTTAGAATAGACCATTGTAAATTAATTTGAATTAATTTCTAAATCTGAAATAATTTCTAATCTGAATTAATTTCTAAATGTAGGCACGAAAATAAGTACCTCTTAAAAAATTATAAAAACAAATGACCAAATTAAACTATTCCCATTCCAAAGAAATTTATTTAATAATTACTTTCTGTAACTTCCCGTTAACCAAAAAAATAGATTAAGTGTTTTTTACTAATTTATTATTGCTCTGTTCTTTAAGTTCTATATAAACATATATATATATATATATATATATATATATATATATATATATATATATATATATATATATATATATATATATATTTACTGAATTCATTGCTAACTTTGCTTCCTGTTATAATTTAGCTCTAAACAGTTGTTTTGTCAACATCCAGGGGCGGATCCAGCTTTTTTGGGTGTTTGAAATAACTAACTTTCGAACGTGAAGCAAACTCAAAGCCTATGTTAAATAAGAATGTCTATAATTATGTCAAAAAAGTTTTCTTTGCAAATAATTGCGATGATTGGAGCCTGGGAACAAAAATGCCATAAAATTTTAATTTTAATACTATAATCTTAGGTCATTTAAAAATTACGACCATATAATTTTTGCAGCCCCTTCAAATTGAGGGGGTTTCAAACTTTATATACTCATAATTTTTGAAGACTGAGAGATACTGTGAAATTTGAACTTATCCACGAATATAAATTTACTTAAGAATAGTAAAAAAAAATATTGATAAACTTGTTGCTCTCACGTATAAGACAACTGGGGGCAAAAATTTTGTGGCTTTTTTGTTCCCAGGCTCCATAAGTATAGATATTCTTATTTATATAAGTTTAGAGTTTGCTCCACGATTGGAAGTTAGTAATCTCAAACACCATAAAATGCTAGATCCGCCCCTGACATTTACTATCACTTTTTCTTGAGTTTTTTCTTTGAGTGTTGTTAATTAACTCCTCATCACCAGAGTTAGTATCTGCGTCTATTTAAAAACTAAAATTTTTTAAGTCTACTTTTTCTAAGCAAAAAGAATTCCAAAAGAAATCATAATAATTTTGTCTCTCAAATGGTTTAGTTAATATAAAAGTAGCTCCCACATTTCCATAGTTAACAATATTTCTTTCATTTCTTTAATCAATTAAAGTTAATCCTCAAGTACTGGCACCTTTGATTTTTTTGGGCAACTGCAATTACTTAAATTAATACAATGACATGTTGCAACATCAAACAATATTATACTTTCCAGCCTAGCAAATGACACTGTCAAAACCATTCATTTTTTCTTCTTATTGTAACAGTTAAAATGCCAGATTTCAGTCATATGTAACATTTTTAGAAACTTAAGAAACTATTGTGCACGACTTGGTAGTTTTAGTTGAAAGTTGTAATTGGAAAAAAAAATAGTGCTGCATGATTTTTTTAACAGTTGGAAGTTCACTTTCTATGCCATGAACGGGACAAGTTAGCTGCGTCATTCTGACTGCCATATTTTGCAATATAGGTTGTTTTTATAAACTTAATCAGCTAAACAAAGTTCTAGAAATGAATTTAAATTCAATAAACCATAAAGAGATGAACTTTTCATTAAATTTTGCTATCTTTATGAAGAGCCCATCTGCAAAACGTCACAAAAATAAAAGTATTAAGATAATTCCATTTTTAAATTCTATATACTGAAATCTATCATATATATACATATTAGACTAATTTGACCTATCTGTCATATATATGTATATATATATATATATATATATATATATATATATATATATATATATATATATATATATATATATATATACATATATATATATATATATATATATATATATATATATATATATATATATATATATTAGACCAAAATTTTGTCCTAAAAATAGACAAAGTAAACTGTAATTTTTGTTGATATGAGTCAGTTTTTTGTCATTTTCTCAAAATCAATTAGTTTTTACAAGTTTTTCAATATATACTGCTTTTATTATAAATATATTCCAAAATACTTCTAATATAGTTAAAATAACAATAAGATATATGTGATATACACAGTAAAATAGTATCAAAATTTAAATATTTTTGTTTGACATATTTTTGATTTTTTAATTAATTATTGGATATTTAAAAATTTCCATATTATTCTTTTTATCTATAATGAGTTTTTTTAGATTACATTTTAAGGAATTTATATTTTTCATAAGAGATCATATTTTTAGAAGATTTGTTAAGTAAGGACCACAAGGTGCTATAAAGAATTAGTATAATTTTCTTTTTTTCAAGAGTACTCGGGGCCGACATAGGTTTCGAAGTGGAGGGGTACAATCGTTAATTTCTTAAAAAAGACCTCTATATGTAGAAATTTCTTTTAAAAAAATGATCCTTCAGAAAAAAAGAGGCGATGGTGGTCAGTGCGCCCCAACCCTCCTGGTGTCGTTGGCCCTATTACTATATAGTTTCCAGTTGCTCTTGTGCTAAATTTATTTATATTAGTTTTCAAAAAAATATTTATAAAAAATAATTTTTTTTTTGTAATTATTATTGTGCTCCCAGAAGTCCTTACGGTCTTATCACAGGGTACCGCGAAAGAGCATTTAAAAAAAAAGTTCACGACTCTTTCCTTAGCAATGGCGCTTATTGGGCAAAGCCGACGTTGAACCTCGGACCTCTGGGTTCTGAACCAGAACTCTAACCACTGCGCCACAGTAGGTGTAAAAAATTACTTGTTTACAGAATGGATAATTAAAAAGTTGTTTTTAAATAAGGTTAAAATTATTTTTCAGAAAAAATGATCAAATTAATAGTAAAATAACAATAAAAAAGCCAACACAGTTTAAGGTCACCTAAAATCAAAGTAATCTTCATCATTCACTGGTAACAAGTTGTGGCTATTCGAAGTAAAAATGTCTAAATGCACAATTATGGTAATGTAAGATGTTCTGGCAGCAAAATAAAAAATAAAAAACAAAAAAAATTCAAAGCTTCTTTTTCCATCTACTTTATATCATCCATGATATATCCAATAATATTCAAAGTTAAACTAATCAAATTATTAAGTATTTGAATACTTAAGGATAGGCATAAATATAGTGATTTACGGCCCTCAGGCGGAAAAGATAGAGACCTAAAATTGTAAAAAAAAATCTAACTACTTAATATCTAGTGGCATCAATTTATCACTAATATATATATATATATATATATATATATATATATATATATATATATATATATATATATATATATATATATATATATATATATATATATACATATATATATATATATACGAAGAGTGCACGGGAAAAAACGAGTCACATTTATAAAGTTTTGAAAAAGTATATATTAATCATTTATAAAAGTTAGGACAACAGATTAAGTTATAACATGGTAAAATTCATATTAAAAGACTTAATGTTTTTATGAAAATAAATCAAATTAAACAAAATTTACGTCGAAAAATCCTATATAATGTTGTTTTAAGGCGATTAATACATTTATGTTAGAATCTTACCGGTCTAAACTAATAAATAGATATTCATGTACGAACCAGAATCTAATTGTTTTAACACTTAATAGGTATCTCTTTAGTTTACTGTGTTATATCCAGTTATATATTTTTGTGTGAGTTGGTGAACATTTTTAAGTGCAGGATTTAAAGGTAATATACTAAATATTTTTAGTTTAATTTCTAAATTCAAAGGTTAGTTTTTAAATATTTTCAGTGTAAATTTGAAATTATAAAGCAAAAAATGTCTTAAGGCAAGCCAATAAGTATAGAAAAACGAGCAGCAATACTTACTTTGTTTCAAGAAGGAATGCTGTTAGAAAAATTGCAGAAAAATTAAATCTGACGTTTAGTTACGTAATTCGTCGACACAAAGAAACTGGAAGATTTGAAGATAGAAATCGAACAGGTTCTTCTCGCATAACAACAAATACTGATGACCAGCAATTGCTTGTTGACTGCTTCAGAAGTATCAACTATTTTCTTCCGTGGTTGAAAAAAAAAGTGTCTGTTAGTACAGTCAAATGACGACTACAAGAAGCAAATTTGTATGGTTGTGTTGCTGTCCGAAAAGTGGTAGCGCCACGGCTGCTCAAAATCAAAACAAAAAAAAACAAACAAAAAAATGCTAAGAGCAGTAATGGCAGTGATGAAAGTAAAATGTGTTTTTTTTTTTTTTTTTGACGAAAAGAAGATTTAATTTATTAATTTTTTTTTTTTTAATTTAATGTTATGAAATGTATTTGTTATGCTTAAAATATGTGATAAATGAATTTTAAATGTAAAAATAAACTACGATGTTAGTTTTATTCATTTTACAAAAGTATTTTAAGCAGTCCTCCGTTTGAAATTTAATGCCAGCGCACGATAAAGCGCTGGCAGGATGGTCTTTTTTAAGTTAGCCTGCGCGATTTAAAAAATTCGTTATTTTCTGCTATTTAAATAAAAATAAAAATAGGGAACAGAAGTTTTCAAATAAATACTAGATAAAATAATTAATTTTCGAATAAATACTAGATAAAAAACTGTCAAAAAAAGCCATTTTTTATAAAAGTCGCACAAATGAACAGTTTTGTTCCAATTTAAAACAAAACGCTTTTAGTTTTTTGGCAAGCGCTTTTTTAGCACTGGCTAACCGGAGAAGACTGTTTAAGTGTCCTAACTTTCATGAGCGGCAGTGTATATATAATTTTTATTGTTACTGTTAATATTATTATTATTATTATTATTATTATTATTGTTATTATTATTATTATTCTTATTATACGATATATAATAAAATTTCAACAACTAAAATTTTTACTTCTTACTTTATTATAACTACATAAAGTTTTTCGTTAAAGCATTGTACTGTTTACATTTTTTTAGCTTTTCATGATGGTGTTTACTAAAATTAGTACTTGTATTATATGTAAATATTCCATGAAATGTAAAATCTATTTCATACTTTATTTCATACATTATATACTTTTGATTTGATTTATATTTAAAATTATAAAAATTCATGTTAATAGAATGAAATTTTTATTTTTTTAATAAAAGTTTTAATAAAAATCAAAAAAAGTAAAGTATTATTACAAAAATTTTTATTTTTGAATGAAGTCTATTTTTAAAAATAGGAATTGCGGTTTCTAATTGGGTTTACCACGGACTTATTAGGGTTTACTACGCGTGCATATAAAAAGACTCCGAAAATCGAGTCATACAACTTTAACTTAAATAAAAAGATTCTTAACAAATTCACATATTTAAAAGAAATATTTGCTTAAAGTAAATAAATACCTATATATAATAAAGTATATAATAAAGTACTTATTTGGACTGATTTTATTTTTACGGTTCCAAATGACAGATATGACCCAGATGTGAGAAACTGAACTCGTTAAAAAAAAGACTGTTTTCATATCTCAGTTTACTAATAGATTTAAATAAGCATTGAGAATTTTGTTATGAAAACCTTTAAAAGAAATATTTGTGTTTTAAATTTAGTATAAGTGACTTTTATTTGAATAATTTCTCAAGAATTTTTTCAAATATATAAGTTGGAATGACCTTTTTAGAGTAAATGACTTTGATAAAGTAAATATATAACTGTTTATATGTTTCATTCTTTAAAAAAGAAAATCAAATCTGTATCAGTATGTAAACATACTTTAAATTTAAAACATTTATAAAAATAACAAAACGTAAAAAATGAGTTGAGCAACTCAAGTAGTTAAAGTATTTTTATTGTTTAATTTGTTACTCATTGTTTTAAAAAGTATTTTAATCTATTTAAACTTGTTAGTTCTCGGGCGCCGATAGTGACAAAAACTAATGTTGTTATTGCAGCGTCACTTTTTATTTGTCGCCTTATTTGCGGTGTTTTAAAGATATTATTACTATACCTATGTTATATTTATGATACAAATAATATATACAAATGTGCAGCCCAACATTAAAACAGTCTTCCATTGAAAGTATCAAAAAAGCCAAGCCCTTTTCTGATAACTCTTTATCAAAAAAGGGTTTAGCTTCTCTAAACCGTACTACTAAACACACGCATTTACGATATGTGTTTTTTATATGAGTGGATAAAGTACTTAAGTTTTTCATAAAAACAAAAAAAACAAACAAACGATTTCAGATTATCAAAAAGAAAAGATATTCATTTCATTTGTTATAATTATTATTCAAGCCACATCAATACTTTTTGTGTTCACTTATTTAATAGCATCGAATAAGGCTACAACTTATTTTCTTCTTCACAAAAAATGTAATTTCATGTAGAGCGCAATGTGAACTCCGATTCCACTTAGTGGATAAGGATCTGGAAACCAAATCCATTTGGATTTGGTTTCCAGATCCTTAGCCACTAAGCTACAACTGTAACCTTTAACAAAATAGGTCTAAATTTCCCTTAGAAGAATTATTTCTAAAATTGTTTACAAAATTATTTGAAAAACTATGATTAAGTTTATTTTTTATTTTGTTTAGAAAGAAAGTCTTTCACTAGGGGAAGATGGGGAGAAGTAGGACACGAAACAATTTTTTTTAGAGTAGTTGCAATATCTTTTTAATTTGATGTAAGAACTGAACCACACAGGCCTTAACAAATAAAGCAGTATTTAAGGCACTGATTTTGCTCTCTAAGATTGATAGCATGTTTTAATTAAGTATAAATTTTTTTGGTTCTAGAGGAACTCTTTTATTGGGGTAAAGTGGGACAAAGGTGGGTGAAGAGGGACACGTAAGCGGGAGAAGCGGGGCATTTGGGGAGAAGTGGGACTATATAAAAACGACTCTAAAACTAGTTTAATATTAATTGGAGCAAATTTTGATTTTAAGTTTAATTTAAATAAAAAAAAATAGTCAAAGCATCAATGCAATTATAATAATAAAAATAATTTATTTTTATTATTATAATTAACCACTAAGAAGTAATTAATTACAGCGTTATGAAATTGGGGAATTTTTGATCTTGTTAATCAAGTACTTGGTTTTCCAAACATGTGAACTACTTTTATTTTGCAACAATTTTTTTCTAGATTTTTATATTACTCATTACGTATCAGTCCCGTACCGTTAAATTTTCCCAGTAGTCACGCAACGTTTTTTTCACTTTTCAATCCGTGTGTTTTTGGTGACTTCGTCCAGGTTACTATTTCACGTGAAAGTTGGTAAGCAGAAAATAGTATGGCTCAAAAGAAGGTTTTGAATTTTTAAAAAAACGCAGACCATATTGTTTTCGTGAGAAATGTAAGAGTGCTACTAAATTTACCGATTTATACCTGCCTTAAGCCAAACCCTCAGTTGCTGTAGTTGCATCCCCTTGCATATTCTACCTAAATCAGTCGATACAGCAGCTCTCCTTTTTATGTTCTCAATATATCAATATATTATCTGATCTGCTTTTTTGAAAGCTAAAAAACCTCATTTTGAGCCATACTATCTTCTGCTTACCGTGAAAGTTAGGTGCCAAAATATCGCGTCTTTCGTAACTCTTTTTATTCTTAATAAAAACCGGTCAGCGCGAGAAAGTATCACTCAGAATACGATCTAAGTCCGCACTTAGTTTATACTAATCATGCGAAAGTTTTATTTTTAAATTATGCGAATGTCGAAAAACTTTAAAAAATTTTTAGATTTTTAAAAAATAGCTGTTTACAAAAGTTCTTCCGTCGTAAACGTAATAAGTGTATTTTAACTTCGCCGTGTTTTGAAACCAAAGTTATGCCTCACAGAATGTTTTAACTGAACTAAACTAAACCTTTCCTGATATACCATTTACTGGACGGTTATATAATCCACTTACTGACTATAGCTAATAAATAGTATCGATTGGACAACAATTGTCATAAAAGTATTTAACTAAAGTATTTTTTTAAAAAGATCTAAAACAAGATTTTCTCAACTTAGTTATAATTCATGTGACATAATAAATAACTAAGTGTGATAAAATTTGACACATAACTTGTGTGAAAAAAGTTAAATTAAAGTTGTTAACTGGTAAGCAACATCCAAATTTTACTTAAATTAACTTGATTATACATACTGAATGAAAATTTGAATGTTGCATTAAAGGTAAAAAAAAAGTACTCAATACATATTTTTTGATTTATTTTATTTACATATGTTTGTAGACTTGTTTCTATAATTACTATTTTTTTTAGTTGAAAATAGTATTAAATACGAAAAAACAAAAAAGTTAAAACATACTGAAAAATCCAAAGTCAAATGTTATCATTAAACCAACTTCAAGTATAATTAAAAAAATGCATGCTGAAGACAATTCAGATTCTAATATGAAACTGGTAATAAATGGTATGTCTCAGCAAAAAGGAATATAAAAAAGTTCCACGTTTAACTATGCAGGCCACTATCTATAGAAAATCTAAAATAGGAGCATAACCAGGAAAAAAGCCAATTAAAGGTGATCTTGAAAAAAGTATTATGCTGGCAATTGTACCCTAATAGGAATTGGTTTTTGAAAATAACATTTATTAATTATGCTGCTAAGTTAGCAAAAAAAAAAAAGATTAAATTTTCAAAACCTTGAAAACTGGTAGCAACTACTTAAAGAGAGTCATGGTTGTGCAAGTCTTCGTTGCCCAGAACCAACATATTCTTTGCCACAAATATGTATAGACAGGGGGAAAATTTCAAAATACTTCACATCTTTGGAGAGACTGATACAAAATGAGAACTTATTTAATAAACTAAAATGTATTTGGAATATGGATGAAACAGGGTCACAACTAGATCATACACCAAAATGTGTTGTTGTAAGTAAAAGGATCAAAATATATTTAGAGTCAAACAAGTGGCAACAAAGAAACCATTACTAATATAGCTTTTATAAATGCAGCTGGTCATACCACCTCATAATAGTGAAGGAGCAACATTGAGTGTTTCTTGCTGGACTAAACAAGGTTTTGTTAAGGTACGGTTTGAAAATTTTTTTTTTCAAATATTAGTTCTGCAAGGCCACTAATTTTAATTCTAGAAAGACATGAGGTGTAAAACTTCCAGTTCACATCTGCAACTGGTTGCAGCCTTTGGTCAGCACAGTTTTTAAGCCACTAAAAAATATGTATTCTGATGTCTATCAAACAATGATGAATAAAACTACCCAGGGGATACAGTTTCACATTCTAAGTTATTTGGTTTATTTTCTAAAGCGTATCAATATGACATCACAATAATGCAAGAACTCAACCTGGAGTAAAAGATGATTCAATTGATTTTTCTATTCGAGACAATACTGTGGATATTAATACAAATATAAGTTTTGAAGAAGTAAAGGTTAATAAATCAACATTAGTTAAAAAAGTTTCTTTTAATAGTTCATTGGTGCTTCATGGTTTCAAATTGCAAGTGTTTTTTTGAATTCTTTTGAATAATAAAAAATAGCCTCTCACAACACATCAATAGAACTCAAGTTTTCATTCCCATTTAATGGTTCATCTAGTCTATTAGACAAAGACTCCAATATTTTCACTTATCCTTCACTACAAATTAAACAAAAGAAGATTAACTCAAAAACTCTGTTTTACAGTTGTTTTTTTTCACATGACAGTCTTACATAATGAAGCTTGAAGATAGCTGCAAAAGTAGTGAAAAGAGAAAAGTTGAATAACAAAAAGTATTAAAAGAAAAATAAAGGAAAACTGTGAACTATAAAAAGAAGTTAGCTGAGATATCAAATTTGCAAAAATCAACCTCTATTGAAGAATTAAAATATTGAAGATATTGAAAATTATCAAGATATTGAAGAAAATGATGGTATTTAGCAATAAGTTTTTTAAACTTTTTTTTCTGGGTTCATTACTTGCACTTAGCATACAATGAGTTAAACTGAATAAATTATATTGATTTATTTTTTAGTTTTGTTTTATATCTAAATAATTGCATTAAAATAAATAAATTTCCAGTGCTCTATTATTCTGTTCGATGTGTTTTCCATTTACGGATCATTGGCCAATAAAGACATTTGCTAGTATTTGATATAAAATACAAGTCAGTATTTGGTGAAATCTTTATTACTTGCATTATATGTAATTTGATGTTGCGATAGTTACAATAATCCTTACTTAAATTGAAAGAGCTTTTATTGATCTAAAATTTATATTAAAATTAACTAAAGTATATATGTGATATATACTTCAGTTAATTTATGCAATGGGTATTTCTTATAAAAATGTGGCCAGTAATTGGCGAAGTTGTTTGCACTTTTTTTAAACTGAATAAATGAAGCTTTTGTGTGACCTTAGGGGGAGTTAATTAAAATTGTCCTATTCATTAAGGGGAGTACCTTAATGAATAGGGCAGTTCTCGTGAAATGCTCTTTTAATTTCATAAAGTTGCTTAACTTATATATTGAAAACAGTTTGATGACCATTAACTCTTGCACTATTATGTACTTTTGGTAAAAAGAACGATTTAGTAGACCTGGTCATTTATCCCATTTATTTAGAACTACTCATTGAAATGGACAAAAAAGTTATTGAATGGGACAAATATATAAATTATTAAAAAATGAAATGAGGTCAGTAGTAAGTTTCAAGTAAGTTAAGCTGTAAAGGTTGTTTCTACCACTTGGGGTGCCAAAAAGACAGCGCATATGGTTTACATTTACGCAATAGGAGTGCCAAAACTTTTTTTTTAAGGAATAATAAAGTAGGTATAAAAATTTTATAATTTTCAGTATGTATTCTTTTCAGTAATACTTCTTCCTTGCTCACCGACAGGTCGATTTTACGAACGAAGTACAATGTTTTCTTCATGCCATAATGTCCTGTAGATCTATGAACGTGCTCGATTTCTTTGGAGGATAGTAAAGTACTAATAATACCGCTTGCTGCCATTTCAGAAGGTTTATCAACCAATTTTAACCAACTATTAGACACTCTAGTAAGGGCATTGGCCAGGTTAAATTCCGAAGCGACTAGCCTAATATCTACTTTGAGTTGGTGTACTGTTATTGATGTACCAAAAGATAATCTTATTAAAAAGGAGAATATTAAATATTAAAAAAAGCTTGACTAATAACAAAAAGAAAAAATGTGAATGAGCTGACATAAGAGGTAATGAATAATTGAGATAACACAACATTTAATGATCAGATTCTGATCATTAAACGTTGTGCTATCTCATTTATTCCTTCTAAGAAGGGTGATAGAAAATAAAATATAAACAAAAAGATGTAATTAAATGCTATGATAAAAAAAAAATGAAATCACTTGAATAATAGCAACAAATGCAAAGTGCAACAATAGTAAAGATAATTAGCAACCACAAAAAACCACAACAAAAAAAAGGATGACAATATAAACAGTACACATGTCTGTATTGATGTACCATTGTTTTCAGAACAGTCACGAGTTATCTGATTAAATTTATCTATAGGCCCTGATTCGAGATCCTCAAGTAGATCTCTTACGTTAAATGGGCTATGGGGATTGAACCACGATTAGATCTGAAAATACACAAATTCACGCCGAATTTTCTCTGCACAAATTTTTTGTGTTTTTTTTTTAAAATATCAAACATCAAGACACACATTTTTTTCTTCCGTTATATTTGCAATATTCTTGAGTATTCTTCTTAACAGCATTTCGTTTGATGCGTTTGTCCTCAATCCAGATTTTTCCGCGAGTGTGTCGGTAATTAATGGAACTCCGCTTTCGAATCGGTGCAGATGTGCAAAACTTCCATTTTCGAGTTAAGGCCCATATTTAGTTCTTTAATTACTGCATCAAGTTCGGACATGCTTATATGCGCTGTGTATGTTTTCTTAACCAACATGCGTCATCGATTATATTGCCATTAAATTCGACAACCACGTCTAGTACGATTGAACTAGCATCTACCCAATTTGTTGCCTGACGTTTTTGTCAGAGCGTTTGCTGTTCTTTTAACATACGACAACGCTACACGCAACCAACCACAAACTGGAAGATTTTCTGTCATTCTTCCGCACAAAAAAAAGATATTACGTCTTGTTAGTGAATTCGGAATTTCACAAAAATCGTTATCTCTTCTCCAACATAACTTTTTGTTTTCCATTCTGACTTGTAAACCAAAAACTCTTGCTCCGTCGGATACGCGGACCGCCGGCTTACAATTAGGCCCATAGATTTCCAAATGATCAAGTACGCGACAAACAGGTACTATGTCTTCAACAAAAATATCATTAATGTATGATGACGTTCCTTTCCAGATTGTTTCACCTTGCGATAGCACTTTGTCCAATACCGCTTTCGTTATGACTGGCGCAACGTTTAGTTCGAATCCCAAACGTGTTAAACAAAACTTTGTCCACGGAACAAAACATTTTGGTAAGTCCAGAGTTTCTCATCGATTTTTAGTTGCATATAAGCTGAAGATAAATCAATTATTGAAACATTTTTTCCAAACCGTCTCTAATCTTGAAGTTTGTCAGCACACGCATCTGTGTAAAACTGGTCGCACTTTTCCTTTGTTTCGCTGCACCACTGCCATGAGAGAAACCAAACCTTTTATTGGACCGTGTTTCTTCAAATCGTACTTTTGAAGCCATTTTTTCTCTATCCATCCTTCAATTTCTTTTTCGTAATCGTGTTTTATGCCAACAGGGATAGTGTATTCAGCAATCTTATTCACTAGAGTTTCAGGTTGAGAATTATTATTCCATTTCCACGCAATTATCCATTCTTGATTTTGTTTCTTAAACAAAGCTGTGAAATCCCGAGCTATTATATTCGTATTACTGACATATTTTGAAATATCACCTTTTAGTCCAAGTAAACATGATTCGTTTCTTCCCATAAAACAAACATCACGAGTTGCAGATGTTGATACTCCACCAAAAGCCACTATTCCATACCCATCAAAAACAATAACAAAGAGGTTTGAAGTCAACTACAAGTGCTTCCACAAAAACTTCATTTTCATTAGGTGTGACAATTCTAGTTCGGCTAACGTCTTCGCACTGTTGTTTTTGTCCATTAACAGTTACCACGCTAACTGTTTTCTAATTTTTGGCGCACATTATTTATAAATGATGCAGCAGGTACATTCTGAGTCGATTAACACATTCCGAGAAACGCCATTAATGTCCAACCGTATAGTAGGTAACGCCATTATTGATTGTTTAGGGAGAGAACTGGCGCAAACATCTTCTCCCTCGGCACGTTTTTTGGACACATTCTTGATGTCCTTTCTCTTGACACGAGTAAGACAAAACATCGCTTTTCTCCCATCTTTGACCCGACTTGTTTCGATTACTATTTTATCGCAAATGACTATCTCTTGCAAAATGAATTGGGAGTTAACATTCATAACAATTTGGTTGCTTTTGATCTTCAAACATCCTCGGCTCAGCACGTCTGTAGTTTACATGCCAGTTCAACTTTTTCCAGCCATTCTGCGACTGATTGTTGATCGTTTCCGCTAAACTCCGGAATTAACTTTAAATCAACTTTAGTCGACATTTTAGCCGAAATAGCTTATTGTTTCACATCAAAAAGAAATTTATAAGTCCAGCGTAAAACGCCTCTCCCTTAACGTAATTCAACATAATTTATATACTAATTCTCTTGATATTTACAGTTATGTCTTTATATTATATACAAATACGTCTATATAGATATACAATTATTTACAAGTAACTCAAATCGACCGTTACCTTTAAAACAATCATTAACTATAATTACACTTTACAACAAAATACTTGAACTCAAGGGATTTCATTTATTAAAATATTTAAACTAGAGGGACAATTGGAGTTGAGCAATTTGAAAAATTATATCATGAATTAAAAGTAAATCCTTAAATATTTTTTACGTTGTCATAATTATTTGTGATATAACGAAATATCATAAGTGCTAAAAAAACATATAATTAAGATTTACAATCGTAATAAAAGCTTTTATCGATAATGACTATCACAAAACAACATGTTGTTTTTGTTATATATTTGTCATCAATGTTACAGTATAACACTAAAGAGCTGAAACACAATCAACCATAAAAACTAGTTTTGTAATGTTACCATCAGCAACTAATGGTAATACCAGTAAACAAAATCATTTTTACCTTAATTATGTAGAATTCCAATTTCTCCCTAACTGTTATCTGATGATTAATAGAGTAAATTTCACATCATATAAATTTACTAAATTAAAACCATGTTTCAACAGTAGGCAAACTAATAAAGCAATGACAAACGCAACTAAAAAAAAAAGGAAAATTGTTATGTTTAAAAAAATTATTATATATTAAAAAAATATATATTCATTGAAATTTAATTAATAATAAATACTTATTACAAATACTAAGATTTATACTTAAACTGAAACTAAAAGTGTTTACGGTAAAAATAAATAAATTGAAAGACAACAACACCACTTTCAGAGTTGAAAAAGAACCATTTAGCTTTGAAAAAATTGATCTTGTTCTTGAACATGCCTTTACTTAACCAGACCATCTTACTTGAGGGAGTCCCTTAACTAAGATGACTAAAATAAACCTTATTTAGGTAACACAACTTTTTAGGCATTGCTATCATTCAAAAATCATGTATTCCTTTAAGACTATATATTAAAAAATTAGAAAATGAAAAACTATTTACATAAGATTTTTCATCTTGCATACACTTTTTGCCTACCATAACAAAAAAACAAAAACAAAAAATTCTTAACTACTAAAACTACATAAAAAAGGATTATAAATGTTAAAGTCAAAATCTCTTTTAAATTAAAGTACTACATGGTAAAGTTATTGTGCATTGCGAACAAAACCATTCAACACTCTCACATTCTAAAAAAAAATCAGGTATACGTTTACAAACACGATGAAACCAACATTTACATTTTCCAAATTGCAACATATGCCTAAATGTATTAACACAAAAAACAGTAAAAAAAAATGTGAATAAGAGTAATGTGTGTAAATAAAATAAAAGTAATAAGTGTGTGTGTGTGTGTGTGTGTGTGTGTGTGTGTGTGTGTGTGTGTGTGCATGTAACTAGTTAGATTGAAAAGCTAAAACATAATTTAAATAACTCACTTACGTATCTTTGACAACTTTATCAGAAGCCATCCGAATTTGCCGACATACGCAATAAAGAGTAAAATTAAATTCTTTTTCTTTGCAAAACCTAGTCAATTTTCCAGTCTTTGGAAACTCATTTAAGTGGTTTTCTATAACACTTTTAAATAAATGGTTTCTCATTTCATCATTTTCAAATGAAATGTAGCGTGGATTTGAGCCGGTACAAGCAATGTGCTGTGCAAACGCCAATGCAAACAAACCACAGTCTACACCATTTATTTGTTGTTGCACAGGTAAGACTTATACTTTTAAACTGTCTTTGGTGCACTGCATTATTGCACAAATTTGTCTGACAACATAATTCTTTATTTTGCCCTTAAACATGCTGTCTAACAGAAATACCTCACCTTCAGAGCAGCCAAAAGTGCTTATTGTCAGCCAGTGTACATCACCATCATGTAATACCTGTACAAAGGAGTCCTTTACCACACAAAATGACAAATTTTGCCCCAAAACTGGATCCTGCAGACCAGAAATATCAGTTATCATTTTTTGTACTGAATGGATGACATTGTCTGACAACATCATTCATATCATCTGATAAGAGTTTTGTCTTAGGAAGTAAAACCAGTTTTTCTACTAAATGTTCATCATTGATATGTGAAATAACTATCTCATGGTCAACAACAAACCTTTCTTTGTTTACAGGCTCATCAACAATTTTATGTTCAATCAAGTCAACTAAGTAACTCTCTGCTACTATAAACACTTTAGAAGCATTTGATGCTTTTTCTTTTTGTGATCCAACACGCTTAGTTTGAGCTTTTATTGGTTTCCGTACAGGAATAGAAATATGTTTTTTGCTTAGTTTATTATTTGTTTGAGTGACAGGAATCCCAGATTCTCTTACTCTTCCTTTGTTTAATTTGTCTATTAGAGTGGAAAGAGTTTTATGTAACATCACTAGTTCATCAGAGTTTGCCTCAAATTCAAATAATAAGTTCTTAATAGTATTAAGCATCTCCCTAACATCGACACTAGAATAAATGGGAATATGTTTTTTACATATGTCATTCTGATCTTCTACAGTTGTATTTTTTTTTAAAGACATAGATGACTCTTTTAAAGATGAAAGCGACTTTGAAAATCTAAAAGGTTTTTTTTCATGGAATATATCATAGTTATCTTTATCTAAATTTAAGAATGGAGAATTTACATAAAGTTTTGATAATGTATTCCATGACCAAGCAGGATACTTTTTGAATACAGCAAAAAAATGTTTGCAGGGATAGCCTGTTGATATCCAATCATAACAAGTACATTTTGGCATAATATTTTCATCACCAAAATGCAAAAAGTATTTTGTAGAAGAATCAATGGTACTAGATACAGTAAAGATACCATGTTTCATCATTACAACTGTGTTCAAATCCATATATTCAGCAGTAGATTTTCGCAACAAGCAATGCTTAACTAAACTACGAGGGCAATTATATAAATATTTTGGCACCCAACAGCCATATCTCCTGTATCTTGCATCCATTTTGAAGTTGGCATCAGTGTAGCTAAATTAAATAGATAAAACTTTATAAAAATAAAAAGATTATATTAATATCATTACTGTGAACAATTTTAAATTGACAATAGTCCCTTTCAAACATCAGTTCATTGACTTAACTTTTCTTTTAAACTAACCTTTCTAGCTTATCAGTGAAGAATTCTTCAATTAATAAAGTTAACATGCCTGTCAAAGAAGAGTTGTTGTATTTCTTTAAATAGCAATACTTAAATGACTCATTTTGTCTTTCAACACCATTGTTTGTGTTGCAATTAATTAGAAGACGATTTTGCCTATACCACCAGATCCATCTCTAAAGAATAAGAAAGAAATTCTTCTTTTACATACCTCACCTTAAAATAATACAAACCAAACCAAATGATTGCCACAAAATGTATTCTCAAATAAAGGTTTAATTATTTAAACTCATGTTTAATAATAAATACCTTTTTTATAGGTATCCAATACATTTCAACATGTTTTAATTTAGAAAAACCATCTTGACACCAAAAGTCAGAAAGCTCTAACGCTTTTATAGCATCTAGTTCTTCTTCAGATCTTGACCAAGCTATACATCTTAACAATTTTAAAATATCTTCTTTTTTACTAAAACAACCATTGGAAGTTTTTTTTATCCAACGATCCCATCCCTGTTCTCTATGAAAATCGCAGATGAATACTTCAAACCCTAATAAGAGAACAAAATTTTATTTAAAATGATTATGAACTTAAATCGCATGAAATATAAAAAATGATTCCTTTAAAGAAGTTTATAACTTAAATATTAAATAAATAAATACAGATTGGAAAAACACACCAATAAAAACAGATTACAAAGCACGTATCTCCTCATTACAATAGTCAGTCATGCAGTATAAGGTTGAAAATCAAAATTCTAAGATTTGATGACATTAAGTGCTTTTTTTATTGTATCAAAAGTTTCACTTTCAGATACAAATGTTGCAACTATTTGAAAATCGACATTAGTTTTAACAACTAAGAGAAACAATGGTAATGAATATCTAGTGGTCTTGTAAGTTGCATCTAAAAACACCATTTCATTACCATATTTATTTAGAAGCTTTTTTTGCCAACCAGCTTGATAAAAAAACAACAGCTCATCCTTACTATGACTTCTTTTTGGATGGTAATGTATTTTGACAGTGGCGTCAGAAACCTTCCACTCATTTATTTTGTTTTCTAAACAATCTTGATCAATGTTTGAGAATCTGAAAAATTAATAAATCAAAAAACTTTTTGATAATATGAAACATCTAAAAGTACTAAAAATTAAATAAAAAAATTACCTAAGCTTATGACGTTCAATGACTATGTGCGTACGAATGATATTATTTTTTGGATAGAACCTTCTGTTGTTAGAAGGAGGCAAATCTTTTTTTCTAAACATATCACTAACCATAATTTTTAAAAGCCTCTTCATCTCACATACATTTGAAACACCTTGTTTCACAAATTCAGAAATCTTTGTTGACAATCGATGGTCAATTTTCCGAGACAGGAGTTCACTCTAAAAATAGTATTGAGTAACACAAAATGTAACTACTTATCTGTATTAGTACTACTACATCAATTAATAAAACAGTAGCAAGATATGAAAAGTACATATTATTACGCACAAATAATATAAAATTAGTTGTAACTTTGTACATGTATAAAAATAATGCTTAGCATTACTACTAGCATTACAATACTACTTATATAATATAAATAAAACAAATCATAAAACTATTGAAAAATATGTTTCAAATATATAGTAATAATAATAAAAAAAAGAAGAATTAATGATTAACACAGTTTGCAATATAGTATCAAAGCGCAAAGCAATTACTTTTCCAAGTGGATGATTTCGGTGACATAATAGGCAGTCTATTTCAACTTTAATTTTTCTACAAAATACAAAAGTATTATGCTTCATCAAAGAATTTCAAATATCTCTTGATACTTGGTTTTTGTAATAATTTGTCATGTTGACAACCTGAAAATAAAATGACAGAATCGATCATTCTTTTTATTGTTATAATTTTTCTAACAACGATAGATTCATTAAAAATGTGACTAAAAAAAAAAAAAAAAAATGCTGTTTTGTAAAATACCTTTAAACTAGTAAAATATACAATCTCATTTATGTTAACTTTTGCAGGACATTCAAACTTCTTGGTGTCTTAAATAATCACATATTCACCTCTGTAACAATGATCAAACTTCTGTAATAATAACAACAATAATAATATATTATTATTATTATTATTATTATTATCATTATTATTATTATTATTATTATTATTATTATTATTATTATTATTAGTAGTAGTAGTAGTAGTAGTAGTAGTAGTAGTAGTAGTAGTAGTAGTAGTAGTAGTAGTAGTAGTAGTAGTAGTAGTAGTATAATAAACATAAACATCTACTTTTGTTCTATTTAATCTAAGAATTTTAAGTGAAATTAAAGAACATTTGTTACAATAATAAATAAGACTATTTAATTGTTACTTTTTGATTTTCTTCTGCATCGATATACTTTTGCTTAGCATTAGAATTCCGATCAACGCCATGATGACAATCAAACCTTTTTGATGACAAAACAAAAAAGGTGTATTCAAAAATTCTGGGGATGTTTCCCATAACACTTTGTGCTTGTGTGAAAATATATCTAAAAAATGAAACAAAAGTTATTCAAAAATGTATTTATATAATATTAAACTCATTAAGCTTTAAGCAGTTGAAAACAAATATTTAAAGAGAAATGGAATCATTAGGGTGTCTGTCTAAGAGTTGCTCAACTGCTTTTTAATAAGATGAAAAGGTTAACAGTTGATTTTTATCTCATCAATACACAGTTTAGTCTGTCACTCAAAAGTCATTCAAAGCTTTCATTGACCTCCCTGATTGAAAACCAGTTTTAAAAGCATATTGGATTACATGAGGTTGCAACTTTTAGTTTTAAGAAGTTTAGGAAATTCTTGTTGCTCACACTGCTTTTTAATAAGATCAAGAGGTCACCAGTTCACTTTTGGGACATCCACACACAGTTTTGTCAGATTTATGCAATTGATTGTTGCCAAAGATGTGGTTGTACTCGAGTAAATTTTTTGGGTGGCCCAAAATTTGAGTCAAAGTATTTGTATTCAGCATGATTTAGATTGCTGTTCCAAAACCAAATATTTAGATCCATTTGAAAATTTTGAAAAGAACCATTTAGAGATTTCCTGATATTTTTTGTTAAAAGTGTAAACGATGCTAAAGACCAAAACTAATAACTAAGTTTTTTTTAGAAAAAAACTTAAATTTTTTTCATAATGATTAAATATTAATATATTTGAACAATCTTTTGAGCGATATGATTTTTAAAATAGTAACCTAAAAAAAGAATATTAATAAACTAAAATTAAAAAATTCCCTGACTTTCCCTGATTTTAAATGAAATCAAACTTTTACCTATATTTTCCCTGATTATATCTAAATTCCCTTGACTTTCCCTAAACTCCCTGATTTGGTGGCAACACTGTATGAACTGTTTATTATTTAAACTGTATAGATATAACCATAAGCTGTAAACACAGTAGAGACAAAAAACTCCATAAATTTGAATAACTGATTATTGCAAAGTGTATATCACAACTTAAATAAAGTAACTCTGAACTTTCATTTAGTTTACATTGTTCCAAAAATTTTACCTGTACTACCAAAATCCTTTGGAGTTGAAAAAGCAGCAAAGCGAACAGTATTATCTATCTCATAGTTATGAAGACATTGATTGGCTTCTTTAACCGAATCACATATGTAGATATCACTTTTACCTGAAATGTGAAGATCTTATTAATTTCAAAATAAATGCAAAGAAAATATTGTAGAACAAATAATAACTAAAAATCTTGCAAACTTGAAATTTTTGTTGGTTCATTAACAGATAGAAGATAGTGTTCAGCTTCTTCGACAGAATTGTAAATACAAACCATTTTTTTATCTAAAATTTGAATTTGCATATGTCAAAACCATAGTTACTTTGAATGTTTTTGATATAAGTAAAAATTAAATATTCAAAAAAAAAAAAGTTAAACAAATCACCCTAAAGACTTAAATCATCTTTTGCCTCATTATTTGATGAGGCAAAAGATGATTTATACATCTGAACTAATAACGTAATAATAAAAATTGATAACAATATTATTGTAATCAATAATTAATATTATTATTATAATATTACAATAATACTACTACAATAATATGATTATTATAAAATTATTATCATAATTGTTATTATTGATTATTAACCTACTAATAATAATAAATAATAAATTACTACTATTTATTTTATTTATATTAATCAATTAATCAATATATTCTGAATTACATGATTTTACAATTCAAGGATGTTTACAAATAGTATAATTACTAATGATTTGTAAACACCTAATAATAATGAATAATAACATAAGAATAAAATAATAACAACTATGAAAATCATAACATTAACAATAATAATAACATTAATAATAACTATCATAATAAAAATGGTATTAATAACAATAAAAATAATGGTATTAATAAAAATAATAATATTAATAAAAAATAATGATATTAATAAAAATAAAGGTAATAGCAATAATAACAATAATAACAATAACAATGGTATATTTAAAAACATCTATACTTATACACGCACACATACATACATACATACATACATACATACATACATACATACATACATACATACATACATACATACATACATACATACATACATACATACATACATACATACATGCATGCATACATACATACATACATACATACATACATACATACATGTCACATACGCTTATATATATACACATAAACACACATACATCCATACGCATACTCACATACAAACATTTGAGCATTAGGATGAATAAATCATTCGAAACTGGAGTGTTTCCTGACTTGTTTAAAGTTGCTGAAGTTGTACTTATTTTTAAAAGTGGATCCAAACTAGATCATTGTAACTATCGACCTACATCTTTACTTTTAAATATTGGCAAACTAATTGAAAGATTCATGTTTAACAAATTAGAAAACTTTTTAAATCAATCTAATAGTCTCTATAGCCTTCAATTTGGCTTTCGCAAAAAGCACTGTACAAATCAAGCACTCATTGATATGTACGTGAAGCTCTGGATCAAAAACAGTTTGCTGATGGAGTGTTTGTTGATTTGCAGAAGGTGTTTGATACTGTTGATCATGAGATTTTGCTGTCTAAATTAAATCATTATGGTGTCAGAGGAGTTGCTCTCAAATGGTTCAAGTCGTACCTGTATATGCGCTCTCAGTTTGTAAGCATTAGAAACACTTCCTCCAATACTAGGTTTACATGTATTGGTGTTCCACAAGGTTCAATCTTAGGTCCTCTACTATTCCTCGTTTATATAAACGATCTGCACACATGTGTAAAATTCTCCAAAACATATCATTTTGCTGATGATACCAATCTTCTTATTGCTAGTAAATCTCTTAAAAAACTAAATAAAAATCTTAATCATGACCTTGCATGTTTGGTACAATGGCTACGATCAAACAAAATTATACCAAGTCTGAAATAGTTATCTTTTAAATCTCAAAGCAACAAAATTACAAAAAAACTTAATTTCAGAATAAGCGGTAAAAAAATTAATACCATAAATAAGATCAAATAATATAGGCATTATATTAGTTTATCGTTTCACCGACAAGTAAAAGCAATATCTTCCAAACTAAGTCGAGCTAATAGAATGCTTTCCAAAGTATGGCATTTTGTCAACTACGAAACATTGATAAATATTTGGCATGCTATATTTAATTCCCACCTAAGGTATGGCTGCCAAATTTCATCTACTCATCTTAAAAATCTTATAAAACTTCAAAATAAATCTATACGAATAGTTCATTTCCAGCCAAGTAATTTTAATCCAGACTTATTGTATAGTTTATCAAATATCTTGAAGTTAGATGAACTCATCTTGTGGGATATCATTCATAATACCATGCCTATTGCTTTCAACAACTATTTTAAATTCACAAGTGATATCCATAATTACAAACTTAGATCAATATCTTGTTATAAACTAGCTCTACCTTAAAAAAAAACTAGCAAATATGGTATTCAATCTACTAAATACCAATCAATTCACTCTTGGAACTCTCTGCCACTTTCAATAAAAATAAATCTCCCAAACATGCTTTCATTGCCAATATCAAAAAATTTATCCTTCATAAAAACACTCAATAAAATTCTAACACAGCATTTTCACTATCTTATATCTTCAATTAATTCTGTCTATTCTTCTAAAATATAAAAGCTTTTAGTTTTCTTTTATTTCAAACCTATTATCAGTTATCTCTTCTACTACTCCTTACCCTTCTGTTTCATATATGTACATATTTGTATGAACCTGAGTGTGTATTGTGTGTATATGTATGTGTTTACTTATTTATTTATTATTATTGTGTTTATTTACATTAATGCATATGTGTGATTATGTATATGTATGTATTGTGTATATGTATATATATGTGTATGTATATATATGTATGTGTATATATATGTATGTGTGTATGTGTATACATATATATATATATATATATATATATATATATATATATATATATATATATATATATATATAATATATATATATATATATATATGTTTATGTACATATATATATATATATATATATATATATATATATATATATATATATATATATATATATATATATATATGTATATTTATATATTGTATATATATAAGTATATGTATATATATAAGTAGGTCAAATTCCGCGTTTTACGGAACCGATTTTTGTGCTAAAAAACTGTTCCACGTTTTTAGAACTTGGCGTTGAGGCAGTATGGTAGGATGGTGCTTTGTAGCATATTTTTTTAGAATTTTATATTAACTTAGAAGTTTTTTTAAAAGTAGAATAGTTGAACTTTTTTAAAGAGTATTTTTTTATTACATTGACGAAAGTTAAAGTGTTATTTATTGATATCAAAAAGTGTGCTGTACTTCTTGTGCTTAGTAAATGCTGAAGATATCTTTTTTTTTTCTATCCTATTCTTTTTTTTAAGTTTATACGTTTTCTAAGCACTTGCCAAATTTCAAGAATTTATTTTAACTAGCAGATACCCTATTTTTACCCTCACTTTTGGTACCTAAATTTTGTTTTTCTGACTTCTGTTTGGGGAGAAGGAGGGAGGGGGTACTGAAGGATGTTAACTATTCGTTTCTATAAGCCAATAACAATAATTATTAAAAAATTTATGTAATTTTTCTGTACAATGATTTTGTGATATAAGTACTAATATTACATTTATAAAGTATCAATGTAAAAATAACATTTTTTAATATATAATAAATCAATAATACATGTATTTTGCTCAGTCCAATCACATTATTACATTTTTAAAAAGCTTTATATCATATTATAATATAATATATTGCTTTTTTATGTATTTAGAATATATCATATATTAGTATTATACTAATATTTGTCTAAAAATATATAGACATATAATATATTTACAGTATATTAAATTTAATATACTATTTATAGTATATTATAAATTTAATATATACTATATTATAGTATATATTAAATATATACTATAATATAATATATATTTAATACATACTATATCAATAATAATTATGAATGATATGATTCCGATACAGCAATAACAGTCTTGCACAATAGCAGAATAGAAAATCTTAAAAAAAACATAGAAAGGCTATTACTATTTCTTACTGGACTAGAAAAGAAAATGATTCTGAAGCTGTTGATTATTATTTTAAAAAGTTCCAGCTAGTTGCTGACATTGTAGTTGATGTTTTCATTGAGTTGATGTTTCCAGTGATGTTTTCATTGAGTTGATGTTTTCCTAATGTGAATATGTTGCCATTATTTTTTGATAATATTGGACATGCAATTTATTATCTTACTACATGATTTTAATATTTTTTGACTATATATATATATATATATATATATATATATATATATATATATATATATATATATATATATATATATATATATATATATATATATATATATATATATATATATATATATATATATATATAGTATGCAGCAAGTAGTGGAACTTGCAAAAAAAATGTACAGTGAGTAGTCGAACTTGCAAAAAAAATTTACAGCGTGTAGTGGAACTTGCAAAAGAAATGTACAGTGAGTAATGGAACTTGCAAAGATATGTACACGAAGTTGTGGAACTTGCAAAAAATATGTACAGCGAGTCGTGGAACTTGCACAAAAAAAATTACAGCGAGTAGTGGAACAATATAAAGTGAGTAGTGGAACTTGCAATTTTTTAGTGCAAAAATATAAAGTGAGTAGTGGAACTTGCAATTTTTTTGATAGACGGGTCTAGCTTACATTCACGTTGTGCCTATTGTTAACAATGATTATTATATAGTTTCATTAATGGAATTTAATATCTTAATCATTAACTAAAAGCCAAGATGTAAACTAATTAAAGTAATATTATAAAACATTTTTTGTTTTTAAAATTTGTTTCAGGTCAGAGGGGGAACCATCTATAACTACTACTAAGCACTATGTGATGTATTTTGAATTTTGATAAAAGATGTTTTTATAATAAAGTTTATTATTTTAATTACATTTAAATATTTTTTCAAATCTCATTAAAAATATAATTTTTTTTAGGTTGTAAAAGAGGAGGGGGGGGGCGACGACACGCCCCCTTCCCCATCTACACCCCTTAAAACAAAGGGTGCGCTGCTAGTGATGTTGTAAAGTAGTAAATAAAAAAATATAATTTTTGATTTGATACTAGATTTCTTTTTAATTATAAAGATGAATATATATAAAAAAAGAGTCATTTTTGACAATAGGGTGTTTAAAACCATCACCCTTACATCCACCCAAAGACAATGATAAAACTTCTATATTTGACTGTGGTCTGATAACTAATTACAAAACATCTTGTATATAAAAACTTACATTTTTATTAAAAAAAACACTTTTTTATAAATATTGTTAGTCTTTATTGCCGGTATGGATGCTGTTTTTGTGCCCCCTTTTGCCCCCGGATGCACCCGTAATCTAGAAACCTTTATAAATTTGTAGATAACTCTTGTATCTATCTTTTGATACCAAGATGTAAACTTTTGGATAAGAATTGATTAAGTTATAATAGTTTTAGTTAATAAAAACTTTATTTTTACCACAGTTTCTTCAACAAATCCTAATATCAAAAAATCGGTACTTAAAACGTCATAACTTTTTGTAGGGTGGTTCGATTTTAAAAATTTTTTTCTTTGGAATATGTCTTAAATAAATGTAGGTATAGCTTATATGGTATTATTTATAGCACTTCCTCAAATGACCACTTCTATGTCACATATTGTTATTGTAAAGTATTATTATCTCTATAATTGACATTATTATTTTTATTATTGCTACTGTTGCAAATTACTAATGTTATTATTATAATTATTATTTTTATTACTACTATTATTATTACAATTATTATTACTGTATTATCATTATTAATTTTATTATTATTATTAATTTACTAATAACTTATTAAAAAGTATATAAACTTATTAAAAGTATATAAACTTAATAGTAATAAGTTTATATACTTTTACAAATTTACGGATAATATTTGTAGGTCGTCACGTTTTTGTCAGTTACATAACTGTTTGTGACTGATCCTAGCCTTGTATTAATTTTATTTTATAAAGTGAAATAAATGATTGATTGATTATTGTCAATAATTAATCAATCATTTATGTCAATAATATTGACAATAAGTGTAATTTTTTGTGTAAGTTACGCTTATTGACAATAAGAATAAGAAACTTATACAAACTGAAAAAATCCTTACAGCGGCTTATTAAACTTTAGAATTAACATATACCTCGTCATTTCTATATCCATTTAAAACTTTTTTTATTTTTAAAACTATAATTTTATTATTTTTTAGCTTACGAGCACGCTGTCAATAACAAGCTTTATAAAGATGGAATAATTAAAATAAAATTCGCATAACTTAATTTAAATAATACACGCATAATTACGTGTTTTTGTCATTGGACTTTGATCGTATTCTGAGTGATACTTTCTTGCGCTGACCGGTTTTTATTAAGAATAAAAAGAGTTACGAAAGACGCGATATTTTGGCACGTAACTTTCACGTAAAATAGTAACCTGGACGAAGTCACGTAAAATACACGTGATTGAAACGTAAATAAAACGTTGCGTGCTTACTGGGATCCTGAGGCATAGAGAAACATAGATACACCAAAGTAAGCTTATATTAAGGCAAGTGGTTATAAATAATTTTTAATTGATGTATCGTTCAAAAGTAGCTTATAAAAAGGAAGGAATCTTCATAATTGAATTACGTTTATGTTGTGCATTTATGTTTTTATTGAAAAATATGGACGAGTCAAAATAGACAGTTATGAGAGAATATGAATGCTCAATTTTTGTTAATGCACTTTCGTAACTAGAATAATAATCTTTAACTACATAAATGAAATACGTGCGGTTTTTTTTGTATTTAATTTAATGTGATTTACACAGTTTAGTACATATCATCGTTTAATTTAATTTAGTATATACGTTATATTATAATTATTCGTTTTGATATCTAGTTTGTATTTTATTTAAATTATACAGTTTAGTACTCGGTGTAGTTACGGCAATTTTAAAATATTATAGCGCCTGTATGATATTTTGTTGACTCCGACATACTTCCGTTAAATGATCAGGTCTGCGATTTATGAAAAAACGAAAAAAATTAAAATTATAATTTTTGTGTTATCATAAAATATAAATGTTCATAGCGAAAAAAACCAGACCGAAGATTCTTTTTTTTTAAAAACAAAAAAAATCTTCTTAAAATCACTATCGCTTGTCCAAATTTTAATAAGATTTTAAATAAATACTTTTTTTGGTGAAATGAGCATTATAGTTTAACAAAATGATCTGTTCTGATCGTTTGTTGGCAATTTTTATTAATCATATGCTCTTTCTTAGTCGGGGTTCTAGTATTTTCTGTGAAAATTGATAGAAATATTGTGTTTTGACAACTATATATAGTTAATATACGTCAGAACTGATTAGTGCTAGGATCAATAGTAAATTAAGGAGCATTTTCTAAAGACTTTTGGTAAATTCATGTTGACGCCGATGAGCGGAATTGATCTAAAGACTCCAAAACGGTGTTTTTTAGATTCACTATTACGGGTAGTAAAAACGTTTTGAAAATTATATTGAAAAAAGAAAAGTTTCTTTAAATCTTAAAAAACCTGAAGCAAAAAATTTTTTTACCATCTAAAGCTCTTGTTTGGACATAATACGCTGATAAAACCATGCTAATTCCAAATAAAAGAATTCGAATAATTCGTAAATCGCCAAAACTACACCGAGTACAATAATTTAATTTATATTTAGTTTATGTAAAAATTTAATTTAATTTATGCGATTTAGTGCAATCGTTTTGTATTTGGTTTATTTTTAATTTTTATTATATTTAAATTTATACGGTGTGGAAATATTTTGTTTTATATCCAGTTTAAATTAACTCTTGAATAATACAGTTTAGTGAAATAACTCTTTTCATACTTAGTTATGAAATTACTCTTTGTATATTTACTTATTTAATACGGTTTAGTGGAATTATGATTTTTTATTTATTTTTATATTTCATTAAATTTAATCTATACGATTTAGTCATGCCCAACGCCAACAACACTTGCTCCCCCCCTACCCCGTAATTTTTATCCCATGGACTTTTTTTTATTTTTTATTTTTTATTAGGTATTTCAAATTATAGAGAACTTTTTTGAAAAATTGACGACTGTGCTTCTCCACTTCGAAGCCCGTGTCGTCGACCCTGTTAGTGCAGTTACTCGTTTACATTTAGTTTACATTTTTAGTTTAATTTACTCTAATGGTTTAGTTCCTCACAGCATTACGTATGATCATGAAAGAACTAATTTGATCTAACACATTTCATGCTCTCTAATAAAGACAAAAGTGACTTTGACTCTTTAATGGTTTACCTGGAAAATATAGAAAATATAAAGAAAAAAGTGTAAAATATATAAATATAGTATATAATAGTCAAACATCAAAACATTAGACTGTTCAACAAAGCCAGTCTTCATTATGTTAGTAAGCTGATTTAGAAACTGAGACGCAGACGCATCCTAAAACGCCTTTGTAAAACTACGGCGTTTTATGATACGTCTATAAAACTCTCGTTGTCTTATTAGTTGTTGCGTAATTTATGGACGACCTTACATATTTATTTAAATTTATTTGCAGAAAAATATGTGAACTTTGGTTATTTAACTCCTTTTACTTTTGTTATTTGGTTATTTAACTCCTTTAACTTTAAATTTCAATATTTAAAGTTGCCCAAATATAGCATTCTGGCACCCCGAATATTATTTTTCAGTAAATAAAATAGAAACAGAATCAATAATTAAATATTAGTTGTACCTATTTCAAGGTTTGGCTTGGCGACTGGACTATTAACACATATCCGAGTTTTGACATAATAATTTTTTTTATAAAAATTTTTTTCATTAGAAAAATAATAAATTGTTATTGTATTATAAAGATCCATTACTATAGAATATTTATTGTTATCGTAGATGGTCATTACAATACTTTTTTTTTCAGATTTTGTAACTGTATTATGAAGGTGAATTGCAATACAATATTTATTGTCATTGTGTTACAGTATTAAACTAGTTGTAAATCACAGGTATTGTTATCGTTTCTGAAAAATTAATACAATAACAATAGTTATTGTAACTGTTGTTGTTTTCATTACCATTACAACAGTCCGAACCCTAAAACAAACAAACAAACAAACAAAAAATTATCAAAAAAAGAGCTTAGTTTTTACAGTTTAAGTATTCAATTTAAGCAAAAAATATTTTTAACCCATTTAATACAATTTTAACCAAAAAGCTTAATCGCGGTTAAAGTTGTTTGTAACTTACAGCGAAGCGTCGCAGTGGGTCACAATAACTTTAACCGCGTTCTGACGCGATTAAAATACTTGTAAGAGCAACACTGAACATGGTTACAACCATATATATATCCGCCGTTACGATACCCCGAACTTGAGTATGCGATAAATAAATAAATAAATTGCTTTAATTAAAATATGCCTTAACTAAAAGATACACATTATCTATTATATAAAAAATTACATATATATATATTTATTTATTAAAAATATGAGTCATCGGGAAACAGTAGTCTATCATCAAGTTAGTGAAGAAACAACTCTATTCTCTACCACTACGAGGACGAGTGTAGTTGATTATGCTACTATTTCAAAAACTAAACATATTTATTCTTATATTACACTAGCAGATATATTTCAAAAAGTAGTTTATACAACAATAATAACCAGTCTGCTGCTATATATTTATTTATATTTAAAACTTGGTTCAAAATATGCTATTGCATGCTATTTTGTTTTCACATGTTTATCATGGTTTACTGCTGCAGCAGTAAATTTTTTAGATGACTATTTATCAAGGAAAATGGGTATAATGATTGGTTTTGGATTTTTCATTAGTGGAGTTGCTATTATATCTGGATTGTCGCACTACATTGTTGATAATAGTACTTTAAGGTATATTGTTTTAATCCCTTTATATTTTATTTGCATTGGAGAGAGTTTGTGCAAAACATTACTAGGTGATTTTGGGCATGAACAGTTGTCTAAAGTTAGATTCACAGAGCAACTAAAGGCATATACAGATAATGTGTATTGGATAGGACATTTAGGTGCAATATTTTTAATAGCATTTTTGCTAGGTATTGCAGAATTTGCCAGTTTTGAAGTAAGTTACGGGCTGTGTTGTGTCTCACTTGCTTTTGGAATGGCTTCTTTTATGATGGGTTGGTCAAAATTTGTTAAACAAGATTCATTGAAAAAATACAGTATAAAGCTTTTATTTTTACTTTTTAAAGAAAGCAGAAAGATAAAGAAAGAGTTATCTCAACGATGCAAGAGGTTTGTTCTATTTTGATTAGTTAAGTTTGTACTAATATATAAAAACATGTTATTAAATCGCAGATAACATTAAAAACTGTTAAATTTAGTTAGTGATATATCAATATGTCAAATATGTTTTATTTAAACAGTGAAATGGTTGATGATTCTACAAGTTTTAAAGGTTCTCCACAACATTGGCTTGACTATGCAAGAACCAAGTTTGGCGGATCATATTCAGATTCAATTGTCCAAGAAGCCAAATCTTTTTTTAAAATGTCGCAAATTTTTATCTCATTTATTCCCTACTGGATTTGTAATGCTCAGGTTGTAGTTTTTGTTAAAATGAACAAAGTTAGCATTTTTGATTGTTGTATAAGTTACACTTTTATATATATACTTAACTTATATATTATAGTTATAAAAAATTAAGTCTTTCCTGTCATAAATGGATATTCAGTGGACTTATTTCTCTTTTTAAATTTGCCTTTCTATATCTTTTTTAAAACTAATTTAACAAGTCTTTGTATTTGTATATTTTTTTTTTCATGAATATGTTTTCCAAAAATTCTTTTATATTCTCTGTACATTCTTTTTTTATTCTTTCTCTTATATACTTTAAATTTTTTTTACCTCGTGATTCTAAAAAAGAAAAAAATAGTTAAGTATTTTTTTTATTAAATCCTAAATTTTCTTTATAAACATTGAGTACATTATTTTTGTACACTAAGACAATCTGTCAACCTGGATATAAAAAGATGCAATGATATATAAAAATTTCAAAATTAATTATCAAATTTGAGGAGATTTTTTTATTGTATGAAACTCTAGACTTACTTTTGTAAAATGTTGGCATTGAATTTCAGCATAAATTTTTTCGTGGTTTATGAGCTATGGTTATTTAAAATTTCTAATTTTCAAATGACCATGTAATGTTGAGATTAATCTTTTTAATGTCATATTTTGTTCATAATGGCTAGCTAAAAAACCTAAAAAATTGTTTGCAAATATAAGAAGTTGATTTTTGATGGATCATTTACAAAATTAGCAATTTAAAGAGTAAGAAATTAATTTATCTATAAATGGTAGGCCTCCTAATTTATACAAATTTACTAAAAACATACAATTCAGTAAGAAGTAATGAACTTCTAAAAATTAGCAGCTATAATAGATTTATAGATGCACTAATAAATACTGTATTAATAGAGTTTTTGATGTACTTTAGTTTGTTTTATATATTACAATAAAATTTATATTTATAAAAACAAGTATGAAAGTATATATAAAAGATGACATTTTGCATAAAACTTGCGTTATCGAAACCCAACAAATATCTTCTTTATATGGCTAAGTAAAATTAGTTGAGGAGACTGCTTTATCAACTTGATAAGGAAAGGATTTTCTTCAGATATTTCCAGAATATTGCCTAAAAACAGTTTTACATTATAAACACAAGCTATGTTAATTCCTGGTTAATAGAAAGTGAGTTTTTTTCTTACGTTTATTCGTTTTGACATCTTTTCACTATTAAAAATGTTTTTTTCTATACTTGATGTTTTTTCTCAATACTTATATAATAGGCAAATAAGAAAATAAATTGCTATTTATTTGTAAAATATTTTATTTCTTTAATAAATTTTGTAATGAGCGAAGAAATTAAATAAAAGAATAATATGGTTACTTTTATAAATGTATTTACCACATTTAATGCCTATATGAAATTGTTTCCTTTATATTATCCAATTCCTATGTTAATACGAATTACTAGAAATAATGAAAGTAACGATTGCTCTGTTTGAAAAAATGTATTTAAAAACTTAAAAAATTTTTAAGTAAGCTCTTAAAAATTTTGTTTAAAAAGTTCAGTAAATTAATAATACACAAGCCCGTAAGCTTTTCAAGCATTCTCAATAAAATTCTTTTTATTCTTCAAATAACAAATAAAAAAACAACTAACAAACGCCAAAGAAAACAAAAACAGTAAAATATTTAGTTATTTTTTTGACAAAATTTTTTCTGTTTAATTTATTTAGATTTTCTATTATGTATAGTATTTGTTTAATTTCTTCAATATATATATATATATATATATATATATATATATATATATATATATATATATATATATACACACACATACATACATACAGACTTCACCAGGAATGGTGGGCTATAGCCCGCACCCAACTTCTCACCCATGGAAATCAGTTTACATGGGTGAAATAAAGCCAATTTTTTGCTAGTTAAAAAACAAAACTATTTCATTCAGGATATGCTAAAAAAATTATGAAAAAAATAATTTTTGAATATTCTGATGTAAAAATAAAAATCGAACAAGTTATTTTAAACAGCTATAACTGTTCCGTATTATTCTGTATTATGTTAAAAGATAAATAATTAGTATGTTAAAAAGCAGGCAAAATATGCATGTGTTGCAAAAGAATTTATATAGTCTGGCTTTTCAGTATTCTTTAGAAATTTGTAAACTTATACAATAAGAACTGCTTGATATTAAAGACAATTTCTTTTTTGTATAATCACGCATTTTGCTTAATTGATTGATAAACTAGTTTGTCATACTTTAAAGTTGTTTAATTAGTGCATATTTCCCTGTATACTTCTGCGTTAACTTCCTGTTATTTTTTTTGAAAAAGGCGGCAATTTATTTAATGTGCTAATATATAATTTGTTGTTAAAAATAGAATATTTCATTTATAATCAACAGACTAATCAATTTTTACTATATGATAATACTATATGATTTCTTCATATTTTATTTTCGTTTTTTATAGTTGCACTATATTTAAATATATTTTACAGCAATAAATCTGATTTATAAAATAATACTGCATTTAATACCCTTCTTTTGGTTCTATTAATAAAAAAATGCAAAAAAGACTTTCTTTTTTTTAATTCATAAAATGTTTTTTTTTTATACATGTCTTTATTATATAAGAAGAATATATTTAAGAAGTATATATACCAGAATCTTAAAAAATCTATTCATACTAAGTCTCTTAGAAATTAAAAATTAGATTACCTGGAATTTTAACTTACATATCACATCAACATATTTTCTCCTTATTTCCGAAAAGAATATAAAATCAATTAAGAGTAAACGAAGGAGTATGATGTAAATTGAACGGAAATGATAGTAATAATTAAAATTTTAGTCTGAACAGTTAAAAAACAGTTGTAAAAGAATAGAACTCTTTGGTTCAAGGTTTATTTAAAAAAAGATTTCAATGTAATTGTCACTATATCTTTATAGCTTAGAGATATCATGGTTAAATTTTTAAAATTTAATTTAATTTACATAGAAAAATGAATCAACTAAAAAAGCGCAATAAAAAATGTTATATTTTATCCCATTATATTATAAAATGCAATATATTAATATTCAAATAGATATTGCAAAATTGCTACGTTCATTGCGAAATTTTTTAAGCAAACGTCAAGATGCTTGAATAAAGAAATGTGATGGTTGCGAAGGTTGTATTTTTGGCATTTTTTTCGTTGCTTGCAAATTATTGGCTTGACTACATCTGGAATAAACTCAACAAAAATCCAATTATATAACTGATAAAACTGGAGAATAAAAGAATAAAGTCTGAATAAAAATCTAGAAACAAAACCAACACAAAAACATAATAACAAAAACTCACTAAGTAGAGCGTGCACTAATAACTCTGAGTGAAAGATAAAAACTGTGTTTAACTTGAAAAACGAAAAACTAATATCTCAAAAGGTCAAAAGGTAAGGTCAAAAACATTCAAAAACTTCGTGACATAATTTATAGACGACCACTATCCAACTATTCGAAGCTTATTAAATCATTTAATAAGTCTTCTTAAATGATTTGTCACTCCTACTTGTCAATAAAGCTATTGTAGAAATTTTTATTTACAAAGAAGAAAAGAAATAAATAAACTTTTATAATACGTCTTCGCAGCCCACGAAGATGGGTTAAGACTGGCTATTTATAGCTTGTGCATTCATTTACTCCTGCTGAAGCCTGCATATATATATATATATATATATATATATATATATATATAAAGGGGTAAACAGATTCTGTTAACCAGCCTCGCATACCTTCTTTATCTTTTAGGCTGGCGTAGATGTATATATAATACATTATTTCGAGTTTAGGATGTTAAATCCTAGATCTTCCTGACTCAATTCATGGGTTTTGCTTGTGTCTCTGTTTTTATGACTAGGCAACTCATTCTACAATCTCCTAATGCTCTAAAACTCAGTTTTATGGTTCTGAGGCCTGCTGTTAGTCAGGTTTCCCAAACTCTGTGGCAGCTCTCAGAGTCGCTGATTCCATCAACAGCTGTAAAATATCAAAGTACTAACAGTGCCATGTTGCGCACAGATGGTGTCCCTGTTTGTACTTTTGGTGTGCATTGTCAAGGTCACATTTCAAGCCCTTTTTTATGGCTTAGGATTTATTAGTAGTAATGAGGCAATTGCTTGGACTATTAAATAGTGTACTGAGTACTATCTGTGCTTTGAGGCGAGTTCTTTAACAAATTTAAAAAAAAAGTACCAAAAAATATAAAATACAAAAAACCAGTGTCATCACCAAGTATTCTAAATCTATCATT
Source organism: Hydra vulgaris (assembly GCF_038396675.1). Lineage (NCBI taxonomy): Eukaryota > Metazoa > Cnidaria > Hydrozoa > Anthoathecata > Hydridae > Hydra > Hydra vulgaris. Next base: position 19,768,140 of record NC_088931.1, read on the forward strand.
CATAAATATTTGTGGTCTTTGAAGTAACTTTTCTTCTTTTGAGTCTTATCTCTTGCAAAGTTCACCAGACCTACTTGTTCTTTGTTTAGTAGACTAATTTGAATTCAGCTGCCTTATCTTGTGATTTTTGTGTTGATGGTTATCTTTCTTTAATTGGTAAAGACTCCAATAGTCACATTCTTAGCCTGGGCATCTATATTTGTAAGAATTCCTCAATTTGTTGGAAAACTAGGTTCGAATCCACAGACTATTCTTTTATGTGCTTTCGTTTGCAAAATGAATTAGTTTGCAAATGAAAAGGAATTATTTCTTTAAAAAGTATTGTAAAACCATTTTACATTTATTCAAAGTCAAATTTAAATATTTAATTTGTAAAATTGTATTCAAATTGTTTAATAAAAAGTTTATTTAACTATCTGGTTTTTTTTTTTACTCAATAAATAAAATTACTTCACAATGTGGTTAACATGTCTTATACATAAATTAATTTAATTTAAATAAATGCTTCATAAACAAAAAACAATATTGAATAAAAATTTAAACAGATAAAAGTTTTGTTTTAGGTAAGTTGCCTAATTGTGTAATTGCTATTTTGTACATAAAGTCACTTCTTAACAAGGCTATCTATCCAACCAGCAGACACAAGTTGTGTTTTAAACATCTAAGATATGTATTTTAAATAAAATGTTTAAAAACATGTCTTGTGACCTCTGGGTAAAACATACTACTTTTAAAAATCCATTCACAGTAGGGACTTTTTAAATAAGTTATTATTTAAAAAAAAATAATAATAATAAGAATGATTTTTTTTTTCTTTTGGAGAAAAATTTTAAATTTGTTTTTTAAATTGCTATTTGTATAGACGAAATTATTGTCAATTTTCCTAATTTTTTTTTTTTTTTTAGGGTTATAGCACATTTATTTTTCAAGCTTTTCACCTCAATACATCATTTGGAAGTTATACATTTGCTGTTTCGTGGATTGCCCTTGTTAATATTATCGCTGTACTTACTTTTGTAAAAATCTTTGAAAAAGTTGTGTTTCCTGCTCTTCGTAGAAATGGTTATAGTTTTCTTACAAAGTGGAGGATTATTGTAGGAATGATGTGTGCTCTATTTTCTATGGTTTTAGGTATTTATATTTTTGATATTATTTGATTTAATTTGTTTCAATATTTGGTATACTGAAAAAGAATAATATTTATAACAGAAAAGTATTGAAAATCAAAAAAAAAAAGGTAAGTAAAACAATAATTAAGTATAAGTCTTTAAACATGTGTTTTAAAGGGATCCCAAACTCCGAACACATGTTGTGTTCATTTTAAAGATAATGTTGAAAAAAAAGGTTTGAACCAAATTTTTTTGATTAAAAATAAATAATAAATGTGTACCAAGAAAAACTGATCTTGTTGTTTTATTCGAAGCTTGCCTTCTCCATTTTACTCACAGTTTTAAGTCTTGAAATTATACGTTGCAATATACACACTTCGGTAATTCCTTTGAAGTGCGTTTAATTCATTAAAGTTATAGTATTTGACATCACAGTAAACTTTTAAAAAATGAAACTCTGGAAAATTTATTTATTTTTATTCATAAATTTTTTCATTATTTGTTTAGTTATTTATTTTCTAATTTTAACATTTAAAAAGGTATTAAAAACCTCAAATATTTTATGCTCGTTTTTTGCTATAAATTGTTATTGCGCTATATTTAATGTTAATAAATGATGAAGTATTTGTTATCTTAATCAAGATTCTGATAAAAAATTGTTTTATATTAATTACGCGTATAAAATTAATTGCAATAGCATTTTTATTTGGTTAAACAATATTTTTTCTGAATTTGTTTTGCATGAAGTTCGGGAAGTCAAACAAAAAAACTTAGTTTAAATAATCATGTCAAAATATATTTAAAAAAATGATTCTAATGATGGGGGTACTAAAGTCTTTTTATAACAAAAGTAGGTAAAAAATAAATAACTAAATAAAAAGTTCAACATTGAACATCTTTTTTTAATTATAATCCAACTGTAAATATTGAAATATTAACTTGAACTAAATTTACTTATTATTTAGAACCACTAAGTAATAAATAAAAATTATGCGATATTGTGTTGTTTTATTCTAAGATCAAAAAAAGCCCTAGGAATATATTTTTTCTCATAGTATGGAAAATATATTAGAGAAAAAACAAAGTTTTCTTGTCTGACATTCCGAACTACTAGAATTTTGCGCGAAAAAGTCAGACGTCACATCTATTGTTTAGTAAAATTTTCATCAGGTGTTTTCACATATTCACAAAGTTTATTTAGCCATGTGAAAATATATTTAATTAAATTTATTTTGAAAAACATGTATTTCGTATTTCATTTTATTTACAAAATTGTAATTATTATGACTAAAGGTTGCGAAAATTGTGCAAAATTGTGTAGCATTATTAAAATATTGGAAAACTTAACTTAATAAAATATTGGGTTTATTAGAAAACTTGTATTTGTCAATTTTGTTAGTTTTTTAATTTTCCATGTTAAGAGACAAATGCCAAATACAACGCATAAATTGGGAAATACCAAATATAATATGTTTTTAAACGCTCGTTACAACATTTAAATTAAATTAGCATAAATGAAAATTTTTTATAATAAAAGAATTTAACAGTTCATCAAATATCTATAATTAATACTGTCAGTTAATGAAATTAATTGTTAATAAATACTTTTTTTCAACGAGAGAACAAAAAACGTTATTGTGTAAAAATTACCAGAGAAGTTAGAAAATAGTTCCGATTGTTTAAATGAAATTAAGTAAGATTCAGAATGCATAATACTGCGCTCTCTAGCACAAAAATGAGAACCCTTATATATAACGTTCTATATAATGTAAAATACTTGTATGAAAATCATAAGATTAGTAAGTGAAGCTTTAATATTTGTTTTAATTTAAAAACAAAAGAAATATAAGTAAGATATATAAATCTAAAATTATTAAGATATCTGTAAAAAATAAGTTGCTCCTATAAAATGAAAATAATTTATTATTTTTACTTTTATATAATACAAATAATACAAATTTTAGAGTAAAATGGAGAAGGTGAGCTTCGACTTAAACAACAAGATTAGTTTTTCTCGGTATGTATTCATTATTTATTTTTAATCAAAAAAAGTTGGTTCGAACCTTTTTTTCAACATTATCTTTAATATGAACACAACATGTGTTGGGAGTTTGGGATCCCTTTTACAGTATTTGGCAAACCCCAAAACAAAACTACCAAATGTCAACTGTATTAATTTCTATTTTTTCTGGTTCAAACAAGTTGTTAATATTAAATCTGGTCCAAACAAAATAATTTTGTTATTTTGTTAACTTTATTATTAACTATTATTTTGTTGTTCAACAAAATAATAGTTGCTAAAATCAAAAGTAAAATTCAAAAGATTTCATAAATTTTTATTATGTTGATTTTAAATTATGTAGTTGTAAAAGTTCCTAAAGTTTTTATTATTATATAAGTATCAGCAGAAGTGGGACTTAATCTGCTACTGCGCAACTCCGCTTCATGCAGACTTTCCATGGTAACAATGAGTTGCAAAAGCACTTTCACTAAAAAAATTTGGTAGCGGTCTGAGGTCGCTACCTAAAAAATTTCTAAACCGCTACTCTGCAACCATTTAAATTTAGAAATACCATTTGAAATTGTTTAATTTACAGACCTTTTCATTTACTGAAGATGAAGGGGAAGGAATCTTCCAAAATATAAAAATTTTTCTGTGTTATCAAAATAATCTCAGATGTGTGCAATTTGATTAAAATTTTTTGAAAAAGTAACATGTGATTCCAAAAAATCTGGACAAACTTCCCGCCATTTTTTCTCCGCGTAAATTTATCAATTTTGATTGGCTTGCACGCCATTTTGTAGAGAATTAAATTCTCTACAAAACTTATTAATTTTATACTGAGCAACAAATTTGAAATGATGAAAAAAGTTACTTCGAAACAAGAAAGAAAGCAAGTGTATGAGTTTATTGAAATTAACCCAGAACTTTCGAAAAACGCACTTGTAAAACATTTTATGATGGAAAGTACTCCAAGATCTACGCTCTACAATATTCTAAAATGAAAAGACAACAACATATTACCCCAACGACACGTTGGAAGTGGTAGGAACACAGTTAAGATGACAAAAAAGAAGATCAAACAATTGGAAAAAAAAATCGACCATCAACATGGAATCAGTCAACGTTCTCTTGCTAAAAAATTCAATGTCAATCAATCATACATATGCAAAACGATAAAGCAGAAGACAATCATTCATTATCATAAAAAAATTAAGGCTCCAAAAAGAACTCCTGAACAACAATCTCTTGTTCGTCCGAAGTGCTCTAAATTGGTTGAAATTTTTCGAAAAAAACAGGTAATCATTGGCGATTAATCATATTTTGGATTAAGTAATTGTAATATTTTAGGAAAGTGGATTTTATTCATCAGATGTTACTACGACACCAAATGATGTTAAATTAAAAAGAAAATCAAAATTTGAACAAAAATTATTGGTTTGGGTTGCAATTTCTTCAAAGGGATTGTCAAAGCATTATGTTGCACCTTCTGGTCAAGCTGTCAATGAAAATGTGTACATAGACATGTGTTTGAGATCATGTTTGCTCCCATTTATAGAGACTGTTCATAAAGATGATGAAATAGTTTTTTGGCCTGACCTTGCATCATTTCACTACTCAAAAAAAGTTCAAGAATTTTTGAGGTCCAAAAATGTCGAATATGTGCCCAGAAGTCAAAATATTGCAAATGTACCAGAATTGTGACCTATTGAAGATTTTTGGAATGAAATCAAGAGAGCAGTATATGCTAATTGTTGGGAAGCTAAAAATTTGATCCATCTGAGGAATCGTATCAACTACTGCTTCAAACATGTCGACATTGAGCGCGTACATCGACTTGGTAAGGAGAGTTTTACAAGAGTTGATACAGTTCGCAGACAAGGAATGGAAAATTTGTAATTTTTTGTAATATTACTCTATGAACATTGCTCTTTTTGAAACATCGTTCAAAACTTAAAAAATAAGTCATCTTTCTAAAAATATTTTAGAATTTAATTTGTCTAGATTTTTTGGAATCACATGTTAACATATGTTCTTTATATTTAATGTTTGGAGCTGGATGTATTAACTTAATTATTTAAACAGGAGAGTTTGTAGAAGCAATTTATTTCAAAAACTGTTAAGTGATAACTGTTTCTAGTTTCAGAATATTTTGCAAATTTGTAGTCAATTAAAATTTAGTATTTAAACTAGGTTTTTTTAATCCTCAAGTTGATGCATCAACAGACAATGGTTTCAACTATGTTAGTCTCTTCAACCAGTTTGGTTTAGTCAAGTAGGAAAAGCAGAGAGTCCCAAGCTGGTTAACTCTCCAGATAGCAAGGATATAATAGTCCCGCACTGGTCCTGTGTAGGCTGTTGCGCTGGACCAACTGCAGCTGCCAACATTGGAAAGCTCTGTTTTGCTCTGAAGATTTTTCATGGACCAGCCGTGGCTAGCCAGTGATGATGGAACAATGAATAGCCACTTCAGGACAAGAAATGGCAGAACAACGATTAGTCATTGCTAATTTGTACTATCATGATATCTTCATTGGTAACTAACTGGGTTATGCATGATATTGTTCTTTGATTTTCATTGGACAATCCTATTTGAAGCCCATATAATTTCTTTTTAGACTCCGTTTTTTTAATTATTTGTTTTTTTAAGTTTTTTTAGCAGAATCGGTTGTAATATTTTGTATGGGGGTATTTTTCATTAGTTTAAGGACAATTTATTAGGCTAAGTGTTACTAAGAGAACATGACATCTAGCCATAGTTACCTAGACTAAGAATTAAGATCCTTGTTTATAACTTTGTGAACTAAAATCTAATCAAAATCACAATGAAAATTTACAATTATAACAAAGTGTAAAATACTTACAGTTATTTTTATTAAAACATGTGGAACTTGGATTATTATGGACCAAAACTCCGTTTCCAATTTCATGTCTTAGATAAATTTTATATGTGGTACCAAATGACATCAAGGCAGACCTGAGTTGGCGACACTAGGGATCACCAGTTTGAAATTCAGCTATCATTCTTTAAAACACCTATCAATCAGTACATCATTTTTATATTTTTTGTTGTATATAAATTTAACAATCAGTATTTTCTTTGTTTACATTTCTAAGAGCGATATTTCCATTCTTTTGTTAAATTGCCATAAATATAGCACAGTGGACGATGCAATAGTTAGAGTAAAAAGATACATGTTTAGGGACATTTTTTAAGTCAAAAACACTAAAAAATGATCACTTTATATCATTCCATATGGGTATCAAAAACTCAAGCGTTAGTGCAGGGGATTTGAAAGCCTGGACGAGTTACTAATTACAATATTATTTGATAATGTAGATTGAAATATTCTAATGGATAGTTTATTCAGCATGATGCAGAATTTCATAAGTTATGTAATAATAAATTCAGCGATATAAAATTAGAAAGGGCTGATAAACAAGTACTACTAAACCAATTAGACTACAAGAAGAAAGATGATGGTGTCGAACATAATTTTTGTGTAATGAATCACCTACCAATTAATAGGGCTTCTTTAAGAACAGCTTGTAAAACCATTTCAAATAATATAAATATGTAAGAAAGTGCGCCACTATCCTTGAAGATAGTACTTAGATGTAGTATGGTGATCTGATAGCCCCAGATGCTACAAATCACTCTACTTGTCTGCTAAATCACTATAGAAGATCTAGATAGAAAGAAGTTCGATAAAATGTCTTACGGTAATTCTGACAAACAAATTGATGCCCAGGTTCTTGCTGAATTGAAACAGTATATGATACAAGAAACAAAGGATAATGATAACAGCGTCTTTAAATTGGCTTTTAGCTTAGTTTTAAATGTCTTTTAAATTGTTTGACCTTGCTCAACTATAAAAAGATCAGTGAACTTGGTGGAAGCATTTCAGAAAGGATTCATACAACAAAATTAAAGCAGAGATTGTTGGCACATGTAGAAAATCTAAAGGAATTTAGTTATATAAAGTTTTCCTACTTTACATTTGACAAAAATGTCGGAAATGAAAAAAATTATGAAGACAAATCTTTCATTTTATCTGACAGCTAAAATCTTGCGGTAAAATCTTGCTAATCTTGCTATCTAAGATATTCTTGCTAATCTCGCTAAGATATTCTAATGATTATTTTTTACAAGATTGCTAAAGAGAATTTGTACCTGCTTCTTTCATTTGTTGACACTGTTTTACAAATGAACACAAGTAATGAATGTAGTCGAAGTTTAAAAAAAGCAACTTTAGCAATAACTCAATTGATAATTCACAATAGAGTGAAATGTGGTTGTCAAAATCAACAAAAAAAACCAAGATTCAAAAAAGACAAAAATCTGGAGAAATTTTCAAAGCAATTTATGTAAGCATAATAATACATACAAAAACTTGCAAATATATAAACTTTATAAACTCGGAATATCAATGTCTTATAACAGGTTTATGGAATTATCAACACAAATGGCTAATAGAGTTTAGAACTAGAGAGAATAGAACTACTTTGCAGTAACTGCTGCTTTGAATAAAACCTTTTTTTTTTATTTATTTCAGATGATTGTATCACGTTGCAGATGAGAAATACAAGGGAAAATAATAGAATGCAGCTCCAACATAGCTTTTCCAGCATTCAATGCATCACAATTTGATAAAGGTTAAACATCTGTCATTACTTTTGATCAGCCATTGTATTTCTTAGCTAACCTGGTACAGTGAAATTGTAAAGAAGACTACAGAGAAAAAGTTTTTGTCATTATGATGGGGCCACTTCATACCAAAATAGAGGCGCTCAAAGCAATTTTTTTTAAATATCTTTACTACCAGCAAGGCTGCAAGCAATCACTATGAGAGTTGGAAGTTACTGGAAGAGAAAAGATGACAATTATAAAGCAAGATAATGATTAACAGATAACTTTAAAGATTGCAAATTATAGGAATCAGGAAAATAATTTAAAGGAAGCGAATTCCAAAGAACTGATGTTCAAGGAAAAAACTAGAGGAATAAGAATTTTTGGAGCACTTAAAAACAGTAAAAGGATGAGACCTAATTGAATGACGAGTAACACAAGAAGGAATTTTAGTAGATATAACAAGAGATGCTAGCTTTTCAGAGTAGTGCCCATTATAGTATTTATAGAAAATGAAAGAGAAGCAACATTACGACAATGTGACAGTGGTTAAAGGTTGACTGTAGAGAAGGTCCAAATATCTTTACAATGCGTTTTTGCACCTTGTTTTAAAGAGAAAATGCATCATTTAAAGATCCCCTCCAGATATGCAACAGTATTCCAAACAAGGATGGATTTGAGATTTGTAGAGATAAAGAACAGAATCCTGAGTAAGAAAGTGGCGAGCAAGATGAAAAGATGCAACCTTAGCAGATACTAATTTTGCAATAGATTTGATATATGGTTTCCAAGAAAGATCAGAAGTAAGAATTAATCCTAGATACATAGGGTAGATGGCTCATCAAGCACACTATTGATCATAAATATAAGGAGATCTAAATTGTTGCAATAACAATTATCTGAAAAAAATTTATCTGAATGAAAATTTATCTAAGTTTGATCTGAGTGAAAGCTCACCAGCTACTGAGAGCCCATGCTGTAGCAGAAGTGAAACAGGAATAAATTGTAGTATCATCACCAAACAATGGCACCTTGGATGTGAAAATTTCAGGGAGATCATTAATGTAAATTAAATAAAGCATAGGGCCAAGGATAGAATCTTGTCAAACCCCTGAAGTTACAGGAAATGAAGAGTGCTGTCCATTGAGAACAACTTTAATACTACAATTGGTAAGGAAGGATTCAATAATCTTCAAGATGTTACCTGACACACTGTAAGAAGAGAGCTTATGAAGACCAGCATGCCAAACTTTATCAAAGAGCTTTAGAAATGTCAAGAGCCTTATTACCATTAACAAATCAGCAGTAGAATGAGAAGATTGAAAACTGTATTGTTGATCAGAAAGTAAGTTGTTAGATTCAAGATGAGAGGTTAAGTGGTTGTTAATTAAAGACTCAAAAACCTTGCTTATAATAGGTAAAAGACTAATGGAACAGTAGTTAAATGAGTCAGATCACTCTCTAGAACTTTTGTAAATAGGGGTAACAGATGCTGCTTTTCAGCAGGCTGGAAAACAAGACTCTGATAAGCACTTGTTAAATAGTTTTGAAAGTAAAGATGACAGCTCCGTAGAACACTCCTGCAAGACTTTAACAGGTCTGTTATCCGGGCCACAAGCTGCAGAAGAGTCTAAGCAGGAAACCACATTAGATACAGTGGCTGGAGCGATATGATATGTCAAGTAATAGATCAACAATTTTGTCAGCTATATCAGGTAGAATGTGATAAGTGGATCCAAGAGATAAAATTGATGAAAAGTTCTTAGCAAACAATTCAGCTTTGTTTTTAGGTGAGGTAGTAAAATCTGAACCACAGATTTGCCCTTATTATAGTCACTGTTAAAGAAAACAATAGAAACTGAGCACTGACTAGAATCAGAATCAAGTCGAGCAGAAAAAGTAAATGATTCCGATTGTCTGGAAAGTGAGTTGGAAAGTTGACTATTTATGTTAGAGGTTGAGAAAGCCAAAAGTTGTGGGCCTTAACAATTTCAGAGTCACTGACACTAGAACCAAGCCATTCAGTGTGATAAGCATTCAAGTTTCCAACAACAAAGATATTGGCTGATGGATAAAGGGAAAGGACTTGGCTAATTTGATCAGAAATAACATCAAAAAGAGTGTAGTCTTGAGATAAAGGAGAGCAATATAGAACAAAGAGATAGGTGATAGAGTGAACTGGTGTTAAACGAAAGCACATAAGTTAATAGTCCATGGATTCAAACCTACAAATATATAAATTCTTATGAGTGTAAATCCCCAGGCCAAGCATGTGACTATTGGAGTCTTTATGAATTAAAGTGAGATAACCATCAACACTAAGATCACAAGATGAGACAGCTGAACTCAAATTTGTCTCACAAAGAGCAAGTAGGTCTGCAAGAGATAAGACTCAACAGAAGAAAAGTTACTTCAAAGACCTCAAATATTAATGAATGATAGATTTAGAAAACTTGGTGATGATGATGGTTTTTTGTGTTTTATAGTTTTTGATACTTAAGTAATTTTTTAAATTGGTTAAAGAACTTGACTTAAAGCACATATAGTACTCAGTACACTATCTATTAACAAACCCGAAGCCGTAATAAAGCGCTCCAAATGTGGCCTCAACAATCCATACCAAAGGTATGAATAGGGACACCATACATGCACAACATAGCACTGTTAGTACTCTGATATTTTACAGCTGATGATGGAAACAGTCTCTCTGAGAGCTACCACATAGTTCAGGAAACTGACTACCAGTTGGTCTCAGAACCATAAAACTGAGTTTAAGAGCTATACCCTCATTAGGAGATAGTAGAATGAGTTGCCTAGTTATAAAAACAGAGACCTAAGCAAAACCCATGCAATGAGTCAAGAAGATCCAGCATTCAACATCCTAAATTGGAAATAATGTATTATAAATACATCTACGCCAGCCAAATAGATGAAGAAAAGGTGCAAAGTTCATCAACAGATAAAATCTGTTTACCCCTTAATTTTTTTCTTAGGAGGTCTTCTACAAGATAGCAGCCAAATGCATTTAATGTCTGCCCAAGATGAGTATTTTTATCAAGATGTTATCTCTAGCCTTTGCTCAACCAAGTGCCCAAGACAGGGGAAGTCAAGTCATAATTAGCATCTCCTAGCTTTTGCCTAAAAAAAAATCTTACAAAGGCAGCAGGACATGATACAGGTTGTATTGGGTTACATAGTGAATTATAAAATATACATTTTTTTTATTACCAATATTATTTGTTGGCAAATGTCTAAAGTCTTCTCTGTTTGTAACTTTCTGTAAAGATTAGTTTGATGAGTGCGATTTTAAAACTTAATTTTTAATTTTCTATTTCAACTATAATAAAAACAGCAAAAAGAACAACCTATTATGTAATGAAATAATTTGTGTGTGAAAATTACTTTTAAATAAAGAACAACTTATGTACAACTTTATTTTAAATTAGAGTTTGGTTGATAAAAGTGGTAAATAAGGTTAATTTCATTGAGATTTTTGGGACAAAAAATATTCCACCGTTTTTTCCAAATTAGAATAAAGGAGTTTAAGGAGTCTACATTCAATCCATAGTAATGAGCAGCTCAAGCGCAGTGGTAGGCGCTTTTGCCTCAGAAGCTAGAGATCCATGGTTCAACACTACCTCTGGGTAAGTTATATATCATTGGTAAGGAAGGAGGCGTGAACTTCCCTTCAAATGCTCTTCCGTGGTGCTCTGTGATAAGACTGTAAGGACTTCTTGGGGCACCTAAAATAAATAAATAAAAATCCAATAAAACAAAACAATCTACCACTTTTTACTTATGTTAATACAAGAAGAAGTTAAAAAATTCAAATCTGTGCTCAAAAATAAATTGGTTATTATTTTTACAACTGTACATTTCCTGTCAAATCGTTTTTTGCTTATGAAAACTACAACTTTCCACCGTCACTTTTAAAAGATGGACTGCTACGCAGTTGAATCAGAACTTCTAACTTCTTTCAATGATTTGCACTGTCCACACAAAGATAAACCCTTTTAATGATTGATTGATGATGGAGCTATTGTATAGCAGTTGGTGGTTCATAAAGCAGTTTTTGAATGTACTGAATATATTTTTCTAATCTTAGGTTCAGGGCTTTTTCATAAGTTAAATTTTTGCAAAATATTTATGGATATGGTTTGGTAATGGCAAGAACCAACGCTTTATTTCACAGCATGATCTTTTAAAATGTTGACCCAAAACAGCAATTTTTACCTTTATTTCATGCAATGACAGGCTGTGAACAAGTTTCATTTTTTGTTGGTAGGAGAAAAAAAATTTTCCAGAAAACTTGAACAAAGTTTAAAGATCTCTTTAACGCATTGCAATTGATTTTTAATTGTCTCTCAAAGGATGACATCAGTATTTTCCACTTAATTGAAAGATTTTTTGTGCTATTATATGACCTTACAAGTTCTTACACTACTGTAAATGAATGCAGAAAAGACTTATTTTTAAAAAAGGACATTTACCTGATGCCATACCCCCTACAAAAGATGCTATACAACAGCACATCTCCAGAGCTGTTTACCAGTCTTTGTTTTGCTGGGCACCATCATTATATAATAAGTCATCATTGCCTAATAAATGTGAGTGGAATTGGAATATGGAAGATAATATTTACGATGTTGTTTGGACAAAAGCTTCCAAAATGTGCAGTGAACTACAGGATGTGTTCCAAAATAGAGAAAGGCTGTAGAGGTTTTTTTAAATGTGTAAAAGCATTACTTCCATATACCACACTTTGCAAATGTTGTGGTGATTGAGTGTTTAATTCATAATTTACCAAAAGTTTTAAATAACAGGTTTCAAAAGTTTATGTAAAATTTCAGGGGGTAACTTTTGACATATATAACATTCTGTTTTTAATATTTATTAAAAATTAAAATTCAATATTTTACTATTATTTAAAAAAATATTTATTAAATTTTTATTATAGTTAAACTATTTGTGTCATAAAAACATGCAAGTATAATTCAAAGATATGATTTGGTACAAAAATATAATTTCCATATTATCAACATGTTGACCAGGTTTCATATTTTGAAATTGCTGCTACTGACATGATCCAGTTACCATGGAGACAGATAGAACCATTTTGGAAGTGGGTCTGAGACTTAAAATGAATATTTCCATATTATCAACACGTTGACCAAGTTTCATATTTTCACTTTTATAGTGTTGTTACTTTTGTAGTCATAAGTTTATTGTTTTGTTTTGTTTAGTGATGTGTCGGGTACCTGGTTTGGACCTGATAATTTGTTTTCCTGGAGACCAGGAATAGGCCATTTTGTTGCAGTACCTGGCACCGGTATTTTAAAAGAAATTTTTAATAAATATTAACTTTGAGTGCTGTAAATATTTGTTTAGGTGGTACTTTAAATTGTTAAAATATTATTAATGGAATTGCTTTTAGTTTAAACTTCAACCAATAAACTTCTTGATATAAGTTTAAGAGTGTTATAAAGTTGATAACCACAAAGCTCTATTTACTCAATATAGACGTGTCTCACTTTTTAATTTAATTTTTTTTTTTGCAATTCTTTGTCCCTTTTTTAATTTTCCATATCATAATTTTTGATTAATTAGCGTATATTGGCAATTATATAGTGATAAATTACAATAAAATATATATTATATATAATATCACAATTATAAAACAAAAATTAGTTAGCCGGACCAGTATTTTCGAAGTTGATAGAGTTAATTTTAATTTTAAAGCTCTTGATATTTTTGGCATTAACGATGTGAAACAGCAAGTTGTTCTAAATATTAACAACCCTGGGGAGTAAAAATATTTATGGACATCAAGTTTACACTTTAGTTTGCATAATTTAAATTTGTGACCTTGAGTGCAAATATAGTTGTTTATTCATAAGAAACTTTATATATATTTAGGCAAACTTAATTAGTGCAAATTAATCAGCATTATTTTGTGAGAACAATTCAGCGCTAGAGGTTTCACAAACTTTTATTGCAACTTTTTAAAATGGACCCAATACCAGGTACCAGGACTTGTACCTGGTATATTCTTCTGGGTACCCAGAATCAGAGATTTAGCAGAAACTGGTTCCAGCACATCTCTAGTTTTGTTTTTATATCTTTATTGCTAACAAATTTAAGTTAATTTGCCCCATGGAAACAAAGTGCACAGTTTTGCATAAACTTAAATTTTGAAGGCCAGATATTTTTCCAGATATCGCAATTTGTGATCACTTAATTCACTCTTGATATATTAAAAAAGATTATAATAACATTAAAAAAAAAAAATTAATAACATTAAAAAAAAAAAAATGCTTTGTTTAATAAGTTATGAGTAGAAGATATTTTTTTTATAACCTATTTGTCTCCAAATTATTTATCTCCAAATTATTTATCTCCAAAGGTTTTCTACTCTACTTTTTTATAACCTATTTATCTCCAAAGGTTTTCTACTCTACTTTTTTATAACCTCTTTATCTTCAAAGGTTTTCTACTCTACTTTTTTATAACCTCTTTATCTCCAAAGTTTTTCTAATCTACTTTTTTATAACCTATTTATCTCCAAAGTTTTTCTAATCTACTTTTTTATAACCTATTTATCTCCATAGGTTTTCTACTTTACTATTTCTATTTTACTATTTCTTTTTTTTTTTTAAATCTTCTGTTTTTAAATTCAGTTCATTAAAAAATTTTGCTTCAATTTCAAAAATCATTCTGAGCATATTTTATTATTATGTACATTTTGTTAAATAGATTTTTCATAATTTGTATGAACAATCAATAAACAATGAATAATATAAAAGATAAAAAAGTAGCAATCTCAATCTGTAAAAATATTTGAATAAAAATTGTGATAATGTATTTCCAAGTAATGATTCTAATATTAGTAAATTTGCTCTGATAGCTGGACCATCATCTCAAGTTAGAACAAGTTCTTTGGCATCTTTTAGTTTTATAAGTTTGCCAAAACCTTGTAAGCAATTTTGATGTCATCAAAACAATATCAGTTCAATATTATTAAAAATTTAGCAATATTTAGAGAAGCTAACAGTCTTCAAATCCAACACAAAAAACGTGTTGTTTTAGATCAAGTATTTAATTTTTTGAATTAAAGTTGCCATTACTAAAAAAGTCTTTACAGACCCAAAGGAAACTTAAACCTTAAACTTAAAGGAAAATTAAAAATAGGTTTAAGTAATAATAAAAATATTTAATGATTGAAAATAAAGGCGAGGCAGAAAATGGCTTTACAATCATAATCCTGTTTTGTAGCTTGATTAATTTTGCTTAAATTAATAGATTGTGATTTTATACTAGGATGTTAAGTGATCGAATTATATCAACAATATTAAGCAGTGATTGGTGTTCTATAATTAATCCAAGAAACAAGAAATCAGTTCAGAAAAAATTGCCTACAGGATTTTGCTAATTTATTTCTAGATCAATTAAAAGAATAATTTCCTAGTTTGGTTTTAACTGGTCAAAAGTTAGAAATAAAATATGTGAGAAGTGAAAAAGCTAAAAAGCTTGTACAAATATATACACAGTATCAAAAATAGATAGTTGGTTTTAATAATTATTCCTTCAATTTCATCTTGAATTGAATGAAAATTCATTCAATAAGATTTTTATAAAATCTTATTATGAATGTTCATTCAATAAGATTTTTTAAGATAGTTAGATATCACTGTAAAAAATTTTTATTAAAAATTTTGTGTTTGAATTGAAGTTTTCCCTTAATAGCTAGCTACTATAAAATGCTTTCAGATTGTTGGTTATAATAATTTATAAAATTATAAATTTTTTTTCAAAAACCGAATAAAACCCAGATTGGCTGGGTTTTATTGGTTTTTTTTAGGCAGGTTTTATTGGGCAGGTTTTTTAATGCCAACAATATTAACTTTCAAATGTATGTTTTGCATTGTGTGTTTATATTATTAGTGATATTTTTATACAACTTGAAAAATTATTATCTTATTAACTCTAAAGTAATAATTTTTATAAGTAATAATTTTTAATTTAATACTTAATTTTTTTATTTTTATTTTAATATTTATCTTTATTTAAGTATATATATACTTTTTTCTATTTTGATATTTATTTTATTTTAACATTTTTTTTATTTTAAAATTTTTTTTATTTTTCAAAATTAATATTTTTTTATTTCTTAAATATATATATTTTTTTTCTTTTGTCTTCAAATTGCTTCTTTTTCTTCTATCCAATAAAGTATCAAATAAGTTTTTGGGTATATTCTTTGAATTAAGATATAGTTATAAGTTAAACATTATCCTGGCTAGTATGAATCATAGAAAATTTCGAATTGAAAGTATTCTTCTGATAGTTTAATTTATCATATAAATCTTAATGTTATTATTTACTATGTAAAACCATGGTAACCATATTACCATGTAAATAGCAACATTAGGAATTATATTAATAGGTTTGTATTTACAATTAAAATGTTTTTATGTTTTGGTTTAAATATAGCATGCATAATCATCAACTATTTTTTTGCACCTGAACATAATAGATCATCAATCGATTCTATCCTTGATTTTATTATTTACATACACACACACACATATATGTATGTATATATATATATATATATATATATATATATATATATATATATATATATATATATATATATATATCGATATAATCTTCAGAAAAAAGAAAAGTATTTCTTTAACAAAAAGAAAGAAAAAGTTTCTTTTTTGCTGTAATAAATATCCTTTATACATAGATTGCACAATGTGTTTTTGGACCACTTTTATAGACAAGGTCCATTTCATTAGAAGAACCAGCCCAAATATTATAGCAGTATTTCATACAAGGGCAAACAAAAGATTTATAGAAATAGAGAATGTAATCAGGAGTAAGAGTATGACTAACATGTTATAGAGAGACAACCTTAGCAGATGCTAACTTTGGGATGCATTGAATATATGGTTAATTGTTTGCAGTAAATAACTGAGTTTTTCTTGGGTTTAAATTCAGAAGCCACTGCAAGTTGTTTTAAGTGATCAAAGAGTTGAATCATTAGCAGATAAAGTCGCTGTGATAAGATTATCTGGAAGATCAATAACATTGATGGGTAAAAACAGACTAGCATGCCAGACTTTATCGAAAGTTTTGGTATATCATAAGCAATAGTTCTTGCCTCACCACTTTCATGGCTTTATCATCCATTTAATGTATGATAACTTTCTGTTATAAAAGTTAAAAAGCCAGCAGCAGAACAAGGATTGAAATCTGTATTGTATATATGTATCTATATAATACTGTATCTATATAATACTGAGAGTAATTTGTTAGACTTAGGATGAGATAAAAGTTCATTAATTAAAGGTTAGATCTTTGCTAATTGTACTTTCTTATTGGGCAATAATTTAATGCAAGCACTAGCTTGCTCCTCATCTGTTTCCCATATGATTTAGGGAAGTCCAAGCAGCTTTTCTCTAGCTCCAGTAACTATGATTGTAATTCTATTCTCCTTTACATTAGTTTAGACAATATCCGGTAAGAGTTTTTCATCCCAGTGCAGCAGAAGTTGCACCTGGGTTAAATATGCTTTTTAGTCCTTGGATACTTTGAATTTGGATGTAGCCATTTCAAAGCAAGAGATAGTGCTGCAAGTTACTGATATGATATCCAGATTATGTCCAAGGGCTTCAGCACCAGTAGCTATTTAAAAAAAGCTTGTTGATGACCTATGCTACGGGCCAAGTGTTATTCTTTTCAGATTTGATTGAGGTTAACCTTGAAAAAACACAACTTCATTAATATATAGCTGAAAAAACACAACTTCATTATCATATATAGGTGAAGCACTAGAAAAAAGTCCTGATAGAAGGTTTAAATAGCTTATTGGTTTTTCCTGGCATCTTTAGCATTCCTTTCTTTTGGTTTTAAATTTTTTTCTGCTTATTTTATTTTTCGAGATTTTTGTTGGGCCGAATTCTTATCCATATCTCCTTAACTAAAACTGAAGAGGTCTTTTTGTCAGAATACTAAAGATGCTTCCTCATTGTGCATAATCTAATGCATCTGATCTTGCAACATTAAAAAATTAATGTAAATAATTTTTGAAAATTTTCTCTTTTATTTTATACCTCTTAAAATTTTGTTTGCAACTTTTTTTTATGACTTGATTTTATGGCCGCATATCTGAATAGTGTAGTCGGTATTCTTGCTATTTACGAGCAGGTAATATGTTAGTGTTGCCACTTAAATCGATCGTTACTTTTCTTCCTTCTAATAATAGATGTTTGTCAACTCTCATTGGTTTAAAATCTGGAGCATTCCAAATATTTGAAAAAATGAATAATTAAGTCAATTATAATAAATTATAATAATTTTATATATGTGTGTGTGTGTGTGTGTGTGTGTGTGTGTGTGTGTGTGTGTGTGTGTGTGTGTGTGTGTGTGTGTATTATATTTGATATATATTATATTTTATATGATTAAAATATTTTAGTTTGTTGACCTGAAAAAAATATTTATGAGAAATTTATCATTTAAAATAATTATTTATTTATCATTAAAAATAATTAAGTAGGAGCGTCGCAACTTATCATTCAATAATATTACTTTTAGCTGGCACACTGCAACTCATAATGCAACATTATGCTCAGAAAGAAGGAACTAAGTTCCATGTTATCGGTAAAGCAAACATTTCTTATGTTTCACACGTACACATTTTATGGGCTGTGCCCCAGTTTATATTTCTTGGTATTAGTGAAATGCTTGTTGGATTGACAGGTATTATATATTTTAATGCTAATCTTAAATCTTTTTTTAAAAAATTTTTTAAATGTTTTTGTCACTAAATTTTATTTTTTTAAATTATTTTAAAATGATTTGTACATTAAATTCTTCTAGAACCATAGGTTCTTTATAATATTCTAAAATCTTTAGTATTTCTTTATAGTATATTTAGTTTATATGCAGATCTTAACAAATTTCAGATCCTTATACATTATTGTGTATTATTATATATTGTGTGTAACACGTTACATTAGTAATGAATTACTTTTATTTATATATGTTGTCAAAATTTCATTGCAAAAATACATCTGTGCGCATGAAAAAAAAAAAGAAGATAAGTTGAGTTGATATTAAATATAACCTTTTGGGAATTATTGTTTTTAAATTATTTTTTTTTAAGGCTTAGGTTTGGCGTGCAAGCTATGTCCTGATAAATTTCAAAAGACGATAACAAGCGTATACTACCTCATGGTTGCCATAGGTCATGTTTTAACTTTGTTGGTTATTTGCACTGGCTATTTTACATCTGAAAATTATTTTGAAGGGTTCAGTGCAGTGATTTATTTTTACTCTTTAGCTGGCGTAGCACTAATCGCAATAATCCTTTTTACGGTAATATTGTCTTACCAAGAATCTATGACATTTGTGGTTCACGACTCTGCGTCGCCAAATACAAAATCTTCAGATACAGTATCTTCTATTTTATAAATTTATTATGAGTTTTCTTGAGGAAAAAAAAAGTGTTTTTTTTTTGTATTTATTCTTTCGTTTTGTTTTAATTTTTCTTTGCTTTCCTAATCAAAATATCTTATGGATCTTTTTGACAAGTGGAAGATTGCCTGTTGGAACCCAAGTCATAAAATGCCAAAAACAAACAATGTTTACAAAAGTAGTTTACAAAAGGCGAATAAATTACCTTTTCTGAAAGTAAAATTAAAAAAAGTTTAGTAGTGACTTCGTTTTTGGCACTATTTAACTTATTCGTTGAAAACAACACTTTATAAACTCGAGTATTAAAAAAGTATCGTTGCATCGTTACTAAATGATATTTGCGTTTTATGTGAATAAGTTTTAGTGAACTATGTTCTCTAGCTTTTATATATATATATATATATATATATATATATATATATATATATATATATATATATATATATATATATTAGAAGTATGACTAAAAAATTTTTAAGAATTTTTAATTCCCCCTGTCACCATGAGTGGAGAAGTTATATTTATAAACAGAAAATATAAGTTTTTAATGTTAATTTTTGAAAAAGATTACCCCCCAAGCTGAAATTAATTTTTCCTATCTTTTTAATGTTATCCTAATGAGTTATAAATAACGTAATAGACATACAAAAATCGCTAAAAATGGTCTTGCTTCAGACAAGAATAAGAAAGTTTGGGAATCAAATTTAGTGAGATTTGAAAAAGCCACCAAGAATATGTGCTATTGTTAAAAGTATTAGTGAAATAAATAAAATGTCTTCAGAACAGCATATTATTGATTAATTTAAAAGTTTCTCATCAAATGTAAAAAGCAGAAAGGAGTAAGTTGGCTAAAGAAATTGAACTTATATGGAGAAAGCTGAATATTCCAATTTTACAAGGTAAATCACCATCAGAAAGAAAAATAGAAAATGTATTGAAAACACTTGACAAAAATAGTCGAAAACCCGGAACTCAAAATTTTACCCGATTGTTTAATAAAACTAATGAGAAAGGTGAGTGGTTGTGTCAGGAAGATAAAAATATTATGGTCTGCAAATGTCAATAAATGGAAGAGTTAGATATTGTTCCACGATTGAAGATACTGAAGGTATTCATCCAAGAAAACTGGTGTTGATAAAGAAACAAATGTTCAAGAAACAAATCAGCCAAGACCGAGATTTCGATGAATCAGCTAGTGAAGGAGGTTATTCAGTAACTGAAGAGCAGTGATACTGAAGCTAAAGATGTCGAAAGTTTGTCATCATCATCTATAAGACAAAAAACAAATTTGTCTGTAAATTTGGTGATTTCTGCAAAGATTAGTACCAAAAAAGCACATAAAGTCTGCAAAACTTTATCAAAAAATGGAATTTCTATTTCTACTCCAACTCATAGTGGTGTCTACAAAGATGTCGGGAAAGAAGGAGAATAGTTGAAAGCAAATTATATGGAGAACTTAAAAAATGAAAAGCGGTCTTTACACTTTGATGGAATACACATAGAGAAAATGGAACATCAAGTAGTAGTTTTGAAATATGAAAAGAGAAAGGTTAGACTTGCTGTTCTCAAGCTTATGAATGGAAAAGGTGAAACAATATTTAATGATATAAAACTTGTGCTGGATGAATATGAGCTGTGGCTAGCCATAAAAATGGTTGCATCTGACACAACATGTAAATATCGGAATATAAATTGGTGTAGTAACACTGTCACAGAAACATTTCAAAACCATTGGACTAGAAAAACTTTTTTTAGGATGCCACCGCCATATTTTACATGTTATGAATGATCTTTTTGAAAGATCAACAACAAAACCAAATCTTCATTACCCATATGTGACAAGATTACAGCAAGAGTACAAGAACCTGAAGTTATTACTTTAGAATACTGGAGATCCTTTGACAAAAGTGAATTGGATTTGCTGGCGAGATGACATGGACTTCCTGTATCACTTAACTGCTTGTTATAAAAAGTTCAATGCACAAAAAATTTCAAAAGCACAGGTACCTTTCCAAAAGTGAATTTCAAATCACTTCCTGCTATAAGCAATTCAAGATGGAACTTGAGAGTAATTTTTGTTCTACTTGCTTACATTCTAATAGCATTAAAATTGTTGAAGACATTGCATCCAAAAGCATTAAAATTGTTGAAGACATTTTGGTCCACAGAGCCAACACCAATTCTAACACAAGGGTCAAATATATGTGCAGAACGTGCGGTAAAAGTGATGCAAGATTTAGTGCCTTTATGTCATAGCATAGAAAAAACTTAACATTAAATACTTATTGTCAAATACACTGTAAAATAATTTTAATTATTCATGTTTATTGGTTTTCTATAAAGTACTGGAACATATATATATATATATATATATATATATATATATATATATATATATATATATATATATATATATATATATATATATATATATATATATATATATATATGTGTATATAGGCGCGCGCACACACACCTTACAATGCACAAATATTAAACTTTATAACGGTAGAAAAGAAATTTCTTTTTTTTTTTTGTAATATTTAATGGAAGGTTTTTTGGGGTCCTAATACAAGATTTTGTGAGGGCTTTTGATCCACTAGTCACGGCACCAAGTATTATAATGTTGCAGCTCTGTATTTAAATCATAAAATTTTAAGAGTTTCTTTAAAATTGGCCACACCTGAATAATCTTTTACTTGCCGCTAAAGACATTAGCAGCAAACTATATTTAGCAGAAATACGGGCACTTAAAATAATTAAAAATAATTTAAACTTAAAAAATTATTACTAGATTACTCTTGAAGATAATTGAATCACAAAAACATATTTTTGACATAATTCGGTTTAAGCTGATATTAAAAATGAAGTTAAGAAGAGAGTTGTGTAAAAATGCTTAATTGATTATGATTTCAAATGCACATAACCCCATCGAGTTGATTAAATAGAACTTATTTTCATGTTTGCGTTCAGAAATTAATTTTGATTTTTTGTTTAGTTAAAAGTTATAAATCAAAATCAAATTTTTTTTTGATATTTATGCATTCTTTCTGATTAACCTACTGAAGGAAAACAACCTATCGTAGAAAAAATTAAAGTGTTTAAGTGATTTTACAAAAATATTATTGCTCTGTTCTTGATGAACATCGAGCACTCTGTAAGATGCATTAACATTAATTTTATGCAACTATTGATGTTAAGATATTTATTGCTACGATTTAAAAATATATATATTTCTTAAAATAATGGCTAAAGAGAACAAGAGGATAATCCCAAATATCTGTCCAAACTTTTTTAAACTTTTATTTTAGTGTTGTTGTCGACTAAGAAAAGCGAACAGTCGATTTAATATCAACTATAGACTTTCTACTAATCGACTAAATGTCGATTTAGTCGAGTGAAAATCTTATAATCCTTTGATCTTTTCATTCGATTTAACTTTCCAATCTTTTATTTTTGTTCGTTTAAAAACAAAAGCATGTATTATTATAACTAGAGATGTCACGGATCGTGGTTTTGCCGAATATCGAGTATTCGGCTTGACGCTCGGCCGAAGCACTAAATATTCGGCTGCCGAATATATGGCAACACTTTCCTATTTTGAGGGTTCCGGCCTTGTTCATTGAAGTGTATATCGTGGGTATACTGTCAAAAGACATTAAGTCAAAAATTGGCAGTTTTGCCTTAATAATGCAGGGTTGTAAAGTTTACAAACACACTACAAACTAACAAAATACAAGTCGAATGAAACATCTTTAAAGATGTTTATATTTATTTTTTTATAACAAGAGAAAAGCTTTTCTCTGGCTATAAAATTACATTTAACGTTAACTCATAAAACGGGTGTTTTATTTAGGCTAAAAGCTTTTAAATTAAAAAATATAAAAGCTATAAATATTTTCTTAAATAAACACTTAACATTTAGTGTAATTAAATGTCAACACTAAATGTATTTTCATAAGATTATAAAAGTTTCAAATTAGAAAAAAAACTAAAATGATTAATTTCTCTCAACAATTTTTCGAGTTAACGTTTTTTGCTGTTTCATCAATTTGATTTAACTATAGTTATGTATAAACGTATCATACTCTTTAAACCACTCAAAAAGATTACAAAAATAACCAGCTCAGGTATTTGCTATAGGATTTAATATAGGCTCTTTTCGGTGCTCTGTAATAAGAGACCGTAAGAACTTCTGGGACCACCTTAATAACTCCATAATAAAAAGGAAAACAATTATATCTAATTAAACAATCGGTTATGTATTTCATTAATTGTTTTTTTTTTCCTTTTGTTTACTTGATGCTTTTGATTTTCATAAATACTTTCATACAGGGCCGCTTCAAGGTGAGTCGAGGCCCTGAGGCAATATTAAGTCGTGAAGCTTTAAAATCAAAATGTTTTCTTTACAATCACATTGTTAATATGATTGTAAAGACTGTAAAATAAAAATTATTCCCATATTTCGAATAAATCGACTTTTAGTCGACTTTTAAAATTTAATAGTCGATTTAAGTCGACTTTAGAAAATATATTAGTCGATTTAGTTGACAGTCGAGTTATTTAATAGTCGTAACAACTCTAGTTTATTTCATACTTTACAATTCGTCGCAAAACCAATTAAAAGATACAAAGAAAAAACAGAAGGTTAAATATTTTTTGAAATGATTTTGAAACGCAAAATAAAAATTACAAAGCTATAATAATTACAAAAACAAAGCTAAAAAATGTTACATCATCCTAAAATCATCAAAAACTAAATCAACTTTTATCAAAAAACCTTGGAAATATTAAATAAGGATTGTCCCCGGGAAAATATTAAACCGAAAATTTCTCCGGGATCCCGAGATTTTCTTTTCGATACTCATGGTTTTTATTAACACTTTTTTTTGTTGTTGTTTTTTTCATCTGCGACATAGTATTCTTATTGAAACTATCAACCTTTTAAAAAAACAGGAAAAGATATTTAGCGATATCACAAGTGCTTATCTAAAAATAATAACAGAACGGTTTGAAAACGAGTTCAATAAAAGCAAATCGAAGGTTATAATAATTGAAAAAGACATCAATAAAGTAAAGTAAAGAATCAACTTTCTGGAAGAAAATTTCTTAAAAAAAATTTCGGAAACTAACAGTCTGATGGCCATGGAAATTAAAAATTAAAAAAAAAAAATATTGACCTTGAAAATCGTTCACGCCGTAATAACCTAAGGATTGATGGCTTAACTGAGCTGCCCATGGAATCTTGGAATGACTTTGCAAAGAAAGTTAAAGATCTATTCAGAAACAAACTGGGAATCTCTGAAGACGTAATCATTGAAAGAGCTCACCGCATTGGGAAAACTAATGAAAATAAATCTCCAAGAACTATAGTTATTAAACTACTTGACTTACAAAAAAAAAAAAATCTTAACGGTATCAAAAAAACTCAAAGGAACCGGAATATTCATTAATGAAGACTATGCGAACGAAACGATGGAAATAAGAAAAAAACTTTGGGAAGATGTAAAAAGATTTCGAAAGGAAGGTAAATTTACTATTATCAAATATGATAAAATATTCGTCAAAGATTTTCGTAAATAATTTCAATTTTAACCAAGTCGAGATATGTGAAATAGTTCTGCAAATATTTTATTACGCTAGCACGTTTTCATTTACCGCACTTTACACAATGACTAAAGAAAACAAAAACTAAACAAAAGATTTTAAAACGCTGGGTTGCAACGTCTTCAAAACTACTAATAATATTTTACTAAATGATTTTTACGACTCAGATGCGCAAATTTTTTACAGAAACAATTTTGATTCGAAATACTTTGAAATAAAAACTTTTAAAATATAAATACAAATTTTGATAAACTAAAACACTTTGCATAACTGAAACGTGTGTTCTGATATATCATTTCAAACGAACACAAATTTTCAAATTCCAAATTATAAACTAATATCTTTTGAAAGAAAAACAAACAAAAGGGGAGGAGGGATCGCAACGTATATCCGAGATAATCAAGTGTTCAAAGTAAGACAAGACCTCTCCATCTCTGACACTGATAGCGAAGTCTTTACTATCGAGGAATCGGATAATAAATCAAAAAATATTATAATTTCCACTTGCTATAGACCTTCAGAAGGTGATATAACTAAATTTTCAAATTTTTTAAATGAAATCTTACTTAAAATAAATGATAAGGGAAAAAATATTTTTTTTATAGGGGATTTAAATATTAACAGTCTAAACTACAAAAAAAATGCGGTTACTAAACTCTTTTTTGATAATCTGTTTCAATTATGTATCCTTCCAATCATCAACAAACCTACTCGGATAACCGCAACCTCCGTCTCTGCAATAGACAATATATTAACAAATACATTTCTAGAAACTTCTTTAAAAGCAGTATTTATCAAAACCGATTTATCAGACCATTTTCCTATTTATTTTTCATTATCTCAAGACTTAAGAACCTATAACAATTCTAAAACTAAAGTTTATAAAAGAAAAGTCAATCAGTTTTCTATTAAAATTTTTAAAGACTCGCTATCGGTAGTAAATTGGGATGAAGTGTATCAAGAATGTAACCTTGGACACACAAATTCCGCATACAATTTATTTATAAATATTTTTCTAGATCACTACAATAAACATTTCCCTGTTGAAGAGAAAGAAATAAAGCTAAAGTATTTAAACTGCCCATGGATAACTAACGGGATTAGAAAATCATCAAAAACAAAGCAAAAACTCTTTATCAAGTATTTAAAAAACAGAAACGAAACTAACTTAACTACATACAAGGAATACAAAAATCTATTTGAAAAAATTAGAAAGAATTCAAAAAAAGTATATTATTCAAAACAACTACAAAAAAGCAAAAGTGATATTAAAAAACCTGGAACGTATTGAAGGAAATAAAAGGTAATAACTATACTAAATCAAATAATTTTCCCAATAAAATTATCGTTAACGAAACTGAATATATCGACAAAACCTCTATCGCTGAAAACTTCAATAGTTTTTCTGCAAACATAGGCCCTAATATGGCTACAAAATTCAATGCCCTGATATCTCCTTCGAAACCTGTATCACAAACCAACATTTCTGTTTAAATATTTTCTCTGGACTAAACCATGAAGAACTAGAAATTGCAAAATACTCGCTTAAGACGAATAAGGCCCTTGGGATAGACGACATTTGTAGCTATATAGTTGTAAATGTGTTTCCGGAGACAAAACAACTAATCTATGAAATATTTAAATCTTCAATTATTACAGGATTCGTACCGAATAAATTAAAAATAGCAAAGGTAATACCAATATTAAAAACCGGTGATGCATTTACATCTCAGTGCTTCCTGTATTTTCAAAACTTTTGGAGAGAGTAATATACAATAAACTGTATAAATATCTAGCAAATAACAAAATCCTAAATGAAAAACAGTTTGGCTTCCAAAAGCAATATTCAACCGAACACGCAACTCTTGATCATATAAATAATATAAATAACTCCTTTGAAAACAAAAAATACGTCCTTGGAGTCTTTGTTGATTTATCTAAGGCATTTGACACGGTAGATCACGTTATCTATCTATATATGCACTAAACTGGTTCAAAAATTTTTTACTAAACAGAAAACAATGCGTTATCGCTCGTGGAAAAAATTTTTAAAAATTACTCAAAATAAAATGCGGTGTCCCTCAAGGTTCCATTCTTGCACCTCTTTTGTTTTTAATATACATAAACGATCTTCCTAAAACATCAAGTAAACTGGATTTCTTAATGTTTGCGGACGACACCAATTTATTTTATGCATCCTCATCAATTACAGAACTTTATGAAACTACAAATACTAAACTTGAAAAAATAAACAGTTGGTTAAAATCTAACAAATTATCGCTAAACACAGAAAAAACCAAATACATTCTTTTTCAAAAAAATACCACCCGATTTAACTTCGCTAAATATAGATACTAAAGAAATAGAGAAAACCCAAGCAACTAAATTTCTAGGGATACTTATTGATGAGAACATCTCATGGAAGTCACATATAGATATTTTAAATACCAAAATATCAAAAAACATTGGTATCCTCTACAAAGCTAGTTCTATACTGTCTCCTGATAATTTAAAGTTTCTATAATTCTCGTTTATACAAAGCTACTACATATACGCTAATGTTGCGAGTACTAATCGATCCAAACTAATCACACTAAATCAAAAACAAAAACATGCTGCAAGAATAGTTTTTAATAAGGATAGACTCTCGCATGCTGAGCCACTTTTAAAAAATTTGAAAGCATTAAATGTATATCAAATCAATATATTCCAAAATTTGTTATTTATGCTCAAATATAAACTTGGACTTGGTCATTCTTACTTTTCAAAGTATTTTTTTCAAACTAGCAAAAATAGATACCATATCAGAGTAACGGGAAACTTCAATGTACCTTTTAAAAAAACTCTCGCACTTTTCTATTTCGTACCGTGGTCCTCATCTATATAACAAATTAATATCAAAAAATGCTCAACTGGAAAAATCGAATAACTTAAATACTCTGAAAACGTTATTAAAAGATCTCATTTTAAACACTAACAACTTTATGAATTTTTATTAACCTCAAAACATTTAAAACTATGTATAAAACTAACTTTGTTCCGAAAATAATGTAAACTCTAATAACTCAAAAAACTCTAAATAACTCAAAAACAACAGCGTAAACAAAAACACAAAAACAAATAATAGGCTTATTTATCAACACTATATATAGTGTTGATAAATAAGCCTATTATTTGTATTGTTTTGTATTATTTGTATTGTATTGTATTATTTCTATTACAAAAAGAAGTTTTTAATTTTATTTCAATACACATAAATATAAGTAGATACACGATTTGCTAAATAGGTATATTTATATATATATATATATATATATATATATATATATATATATATATATATATATATATATATATATATATATATATATATATATATATATATATATATATATTACCTTATTTTAAATAAAAGCATCCAAAAATATTAGTAACGCATAGCGGTTTTCTTGATGACGTGACCGTAATTGAAGTAATTTCTAATACTTTACAGTTTTATTTTATTTATTTTTAATAATAACGTAACTGTAATTTTTTTTTTTTTTTTTACTTTTACTTCCTCTATAAAGATTATATTATATTTTACGAATTTGTAAGGATTAAAGAACAAAAAAATTGAATTAAAAAAAAAAAAAAAAACACATCATGTAACTTTCCTGCCCAAACTATAAAATTTTGTTTTCCGGACTATCAGAAATCATGTTATTGTATACTTGTTAAAACTTATTATCGCGCAATAAAATTTTTAATTAATATCATAAAAATGTCCTCAAATCTTAAAACTTCAAAGGTTTAGAGCTGTTTTGATCTCAAAAAGAATGATGACAAATCAGGCGCAGCAAAGTCTAGATGTATTTTGACTTCGCTGCGTCTATTCCTAAATCAGTCGATCTATGCATACTCTACATGTCAGTTGATATATGTATACTTTAAGATACCTAAAAAACTTTAGTCTAATAAATGATAGGGCAAAGCGTTGTTATAAGATCATAAGGGCAATAAGATTAGTTTTAGTTCAAACTAAATTACTTAATTCAGTTATTTAAAAAGGAATTTGCTCATTTTTACATGCTATTAGTTTATTTACTAAATTAGTAGTTTAAAACATGAGGTTTAAAACATGAGGTTTTACAGTAGTTTAAAACATGAGGTCAGTAGTTTAAAACATTGAGGGTTTACAACTATTTTATAACCATTATTAATTTGATTTTCAATATCAATGTTTTTTAAGGCAGTTTAAATTTTATTCAAAGTTTATGAAAAACTTTGCCCAAACCAGTGGTTTTAAGTTTTTAATTAAAAAGTCTATATCAAGTTATTGTTTTTTTGTTTTTTTTTCCTCCTTGAAAGTAAAGCAGTATTTAAGTTTAGTAAGTACTTTTTTAAATTTACACAATTCTACGGAAGTAATATTTTGATATAAAAAAAGTAATTTAATAATTTATTTATTTATTTAAAAATAGCCCAATCGTTGAGCCTTCTAATAAAAGTTTACACATTTTAAACATATGCCTTTAGAATTGGCTTACAAAAACACACAAAACATTCTGTATTACTAGCAAAAGTAAGACTTATTTGAGATGCTTGAACCTAATTTTTTTATTTATTTGTTTAATTAGAGTATAAAATATTTATTTAAAAATAAGTTGCTTTTAATGCCCTCCCTGACTCGTAAAAAATGGCAAAATCCCCTAATGAATTTAAATCAGCTATAATTTTCAAACTATCCAAATAAAAAAATATGACTAAATTCAAAAACAATTTTTTTTTGTTCAAATCTAATTTTTTTTTGTATATAAAATAATGTACTATTTAACGTAATATTATTACAATATTATTAACTTTTTGTATGTAATAAAGTACTTTTGAGAATAAATTTATTTTAATGTTTTATTTAGAATGGTTCGAACATAAAAAAAATTAAAACAGGGAGTAAGGAAATCCTATTTAAATAGCCAGGATATGGTAGATGCCTGCAATTCTGTTTTGAGTAAAGAAATGTCAATAAACCAGGCGTCCTAACGTGTTAGGTGTGACAGGAGAGCTTTTTAAAAACTAGTGAAAGGTGAACTATCTATTGATGCTCATCCATGAAGAAAAACAGTTTTAACTTTGCATCAAGAAAAGGAGATGTCAGAATGCCTTATTGGTGATTTGAATGGCTGATTTGGGCTGGGGTTTTACTAGAGATGAGGCAAAAGAATTTTTAAAAACTTTATCAAAGCAAACAATATTGATCATATTTTATAGATTGTCGACTAAGTAAAGACTAGATGCAAGCTTTCCTGCTGCGAAATCCCAAAACAATACCAAGAAAAACTAAATATTTAAGCAATTCAACTATGCCGAAATTTTTAAAACCATCAAAATATGGTTTGATTTAGTTGAAAAAACATCGAGAAATGCAGGAACTATTACCCTTCAAACATTCAACTCAAATAAATCAGGGTTCATTACTGACCCAAAGGAACAAATTATATTAGCAAAATGAGGTGCTACTAGAATGTCACAGAGCACAGATATTGTCACCATACGTAATCTACAAGGGAAAAAATTGTATATGGACTGGGTTAAAGATGGCCCTGATGGAGCTGTTTATACTGAGTGGAGTGTCCTAATTTTTTTGGAATGGTTTTGAAACATTTCTAATGTATATAAAGCATCTTGCAAACCACACACGTGTACTTATATTTGATTGGCGCATTTCTCATATTAGCTCCCCACTTATTGATTTGGCAAAAATAAAATAATGATATTTTTCTATGCATTCCTGCTCATCTAACCCAACTTCTTCAACCTTTAGATATATCTGTTTTTCGACCTATAAAAAATATATGGCAAAGTTTATTGATTAACATGATGTTCTGATGTTTTAGATTAGACTTTCAAACTACGCGCTTACCTAAACTTAAGTTTACTCATACTAATATAAAATGAAAATATTTCGCAAAATATTGCACTAACTGAGATTACTTGGAACTAAAATACCAAAATATGTTTGCCCCCTACCCCCAATCGTAAAAGCAAGAAGGCAATAAAGTATTTTTATACTACTTTATAATATATTCAAATTCATTGACAGGCTTTTAATTTTAATTAAGAATCATTTAGTGTGCGAAAGTTATGATCAAGTAAAACATACAACATTTACGTGAGGGTGGAGATCTCACGTGATCATAATTTTATATCACTAAAAGATTATAAGATCAAATTTAATACCTGTTGATAAATTTGAATATATTTCAAGATAAAAAAAATATTTTTATTAGCTCATTGCGCCCATCTATGGGGTAAGGGTGTCAAAATTTTAAGATATTTTAGTTCCCAGGCTCAAGTCACCACAATTTTTTGCTAAACATTTTGATTTGACATTTTTTTTTATTAGGATTTACTCCCAACAAGGCTGCAAGCAATCATTATTAAGTTGGGAGTCACTAGAAGAGTATTAGAGCAAGCAAATGGTTAACAGAAGACTTGAAAAGTTGTAGGTTCTATGAGTCAGGAAAACATAAAGTTAGGAAATAGTTCCAAAGGGTTGCAGTGCAAGGGAAAAAACTAGACAAAGTTTTTAGGGCATGCATGGACAATTGTAGTAAATAAATGAGACTTTACTGAATGAAAAGTCAAGCGAGAATGAGCTTTAATTGATGGAACTAGAGATGATAGCTCCTTTGAGCATTGACCATGATAGTATTTGTAGAAAAGAATGAGATACAACTTTACGACAATATAAGAGAGGCTAAAGCTTGGCAGATAGAGCTGCAGTAGTTATGTTTAAAAGAAAAATAATTTAGCAACCAATTGTATATATAGTTTCCATGAAAGGTCTGTAATGAACGATTATCCAAAAAGACGTAAAGAAGAGAACTCAGTGAGAGGGTTGCCATTCATTAATATAGGAATGTCAACAGTATTACAATAGCTATTTGCAGTTAATAATTGAGTTTTGTTGGAGTTAAAATTCACAAGCCCCAATCTGTTACAGAAGTGAGATCAGATTTAAGATTGGCTGCCTGTTCTAAGTGATCGAAAAAAGAAGACTTTTTGTCAAGACAGAAGTATAAAGTTGAGTTATCAGCAAAAAGAACTACTTTAGATGTTAGATTGTCAGAAAGATCATTAATGTAGATAAGAAACAAAATACGACCAAGGATAGAACCTTAAGGTGCACCAGAAGTTACTGGATATAAAGAAGAGTGTTGGCCTCCAAGGATGACTTTGATTTCAAAAACTTTACCAAGGATAGAGCCTTAAGTTGCACCAGAAGTTACTGCATATGAAGAAGAGTGTTGGCCTTCGAGAATGACTTTGATCTCAAAAACTTTACCATATACACCATATAAAGCAAGTTTATGGAAAAGACCAGTATGCCAAACTTTGTTGAAAGCCCTAGATATGTCAAGAACAATAGCCTTAGCCTCACTGTCTCCATCTAATGCAAAATAAAATATTTCAGTCACAGGAGTTAGCAAGTCATCCGTAGAGCAAGGGGAAAAAAACCGTATAGATTGTCTGACAGTTATTTGACTCAAGATGGAATGTGAAAATTATTTGATCAAAAGCTCAAAGACCTTGCTAATAGCAGAAAGAAGACTGATCGGACAATTATTGAAGAGGTCAGAATATTTTCCGGAGTTTTTAAAATTAGAACTGCAGATGCCATTTTCCAGCAGGCATGTAAATAAGACTCAGTAAGACACTTAATAAATATTTTAGAGAGAATTGAAGAGAGGTCTAGAGAACTGTTTTGTAAGACTATGACAGGAACTATGCTTGGACCACAAGCCGTAGAAGATTTTAATTGAGATATGACTTTAGCAACGGAAGCAGGAGTGATTTGAATGTTTAACAATGGGTTAACCTGTTTAATTGAAATGAAAGGAAGAGAATGGCCATAATATTCAAGAGTCAAATAATCAAAGAGTGAGAGGTGGAATGTTAAACCAACAGTAGTTGATGACGCAGTTAAAGATTTTCCAAAAGTCTTTAGAGCCTAGCTTCTGATATAAGA
Source organism: Hydra vulgaris (assembly GCF_038396675.1). NCBI lineage: Eukaryota > Metazoa > Cnidaria > Hydrozoa > Anthoathecata > Hydridae > Hydra > Hydra vulgaris. The sequence goes on from NC_088931.1 coordinate 19,800,986, forward strand.
TAAGGAATTTAATGAATCGAGAATAATGGATCTTAGCATCAAACTTTTTTACATCCAATTCTTACAATAATAAATAGCATTTTGTTCTCAAGAAAGTTATTCTTTTAAAAAAGCTGAAAAAAAAACAAACGATTATAATTAAATATAGCAGCTGCAAAAGAAGGTGAAAACCATCAAGTAGAATGAGGGTTGACTTGGAACCAACAAGAAGGAATAAAAGCTTCCTCCCTGTCTGAATCTAGGAGGTTAGGTAGAATGACGTGACGGTCAACGAATGACTTCGTGACGGTCAACAACCGTCACGAAGAAAATCACGAAAAGAATCCCATTCAGCTTTAGGCTAGTAGTAAGTAGTGCGATGGTAGGGTGAGTCCGAACAAGAAATACGAGATTAAAGATTTATAGAGATCATTACATGGTCAGAACCACCTAACGGAGGAAAAAGAGAATTTGAAGAGAAACTAGAACACAGACAAAACACAAGTTAAGGAGTGAAGGTTAATGATTAGAGTTGTCAGGAAAACGAGTCACAAAGTTAACTATCTGAATTAGAGATGAATGATTTGGAATCGATGGAATGGAATGATTTGGAAAGAGATGAATGGATTTTGGATGAATATACTAAAGTTTGGAGCTTGCACAATGCATAGTAGTGTACTATCAGAAATATCAAAAAAATCATGTTGGCTAGTGTTTGTTACTATACGGCTGTTTTTTCTGTATAAAAACCTTTAAACAAAGTATGTTTTATTCTATTAGATGAAAATTTGTTAAAAACTTTCTAATATTAGTTTATTTCGTAGAAAGTAACCGAAAGAAAATAAAAATTTTTCCATTAAGTGGAGATTTAAGTAGAGATAAAAGAGATAAAGGGATGTGTTATTGCATATTTGACATTGTATACAATGCCAAAGGTACTTTAATACATAAAGAGATGATATTCAAGCTATCAAATAGAGGTTTAACATTTGCATAAAGTCTTTTTGATTATACTTTAAATTGAATATACTTGGTCTTATTGTCCCTCTTTTTTTTCTTGTTTTTTTTTTTTTTTTTTGGGATTATTTTCATTTAGCTTTTCACCAGGATTGGGTCTATATGAAGTTTTTTTTTTCAGAATAAAGCGCTATGCCTCGTATAAAAATGTGTTTTCTGCCACTAGAAAATAGATTTGAACTTCATAATAATCAGCTATTTCAATAGAAAAATCTAGAAGTATATAAAAAAGTGGTCCTAATACCCTACATAATACATTGCCTTAATTTATAATAAATAAAAATAAATGATAACTGATAAACACTAATAATGGGTAATGTTTATCAAAATTAATACTGTTTGAATTAAATATAAACTTTTACGAAAAAAACAACTAAAAGCTTTACCCATTAAGCTATGTTAGAATTTTGCTTTTGAAGTATTTTTAACCTAATATTTTAAACTATCACACCGGCAATTAATCTTAGAATTATTTTCCAGCACTGCCGGCAATTACTTTTTTTCAATAAAGAATGTGAAACTGAAACGCTAAATAAAAAACGTTGTGTTCTATCTACAAATAATTCTAAAATAAAATATAAATTTTATCAAGAGAATGATTGGCTCGATATGCTGCTATTGATGGATTTTCTATAAGTGCAATAGTTAAATATCAATATAGATCAAAATCGTGAGTTGCTTCATAATAATCCTACCAAAACCTAAAGCAGAGGTAATGAACCTTATAAATATTATATCGAAATAGTTGAAGAATAAAAAAACAAAAATACTTAAACGAAAATAAAAAGAAATCAAGTTTAGTGTAGATTTGAATGAATATTTAAAGTATGGCATAAGTTTATGAATATAAATCTTCACTTTAAAACTAGATTTATAAATCTTGGATTAGAGAGAATAATTGTATTGCACGATGCAAATGATTGCCTTAAACTTATTAAAAAATTTGACATTTTAATAAAAAATTTTTCAGTGATGTAGCTCGCATAACAAAAGGTGCTTCCATTATGAAAAAATTAAGAAATGTTTCTTTTGCTAAATATCAACTTTGTTTTGCGCATGTGTTGATGTAATTTATAAAAAGAAAGTTGAATGTTGATGTAATTTACAAAAAGAAAGTTGAAAATAACTAGATTGTTAATGAAGATATTTAAAATGATTTTAATGTTTTTGATGGCGATGATAATAATAATGAGGATAAAAATGAAAGTAGTTTCCAAGCTCCAGATCTTGTTCCTGAGCTTCATAAGGTTTTTGTTAAAGTTTGTAAAACTATTGTAACTTTTAAAACATCTCCCTTAGAGATGGATACTTTAAAACGTTGTTCTAAAAGTGAATTTGGACAAGAGCTAATACTTATTTTAGATTCAAAAACTCGTTGGAATTCAATGCTAGCCATGGTTCAAAGATTTATTAAAAAATCAGTTAGTAAATTTCTGGTGGATTTAAGTTTAGAAAAACTCATGTTGCCCAATGATGAGCTGGAAGTAGTTGAAAGTTCAGAAAAAAGTCTTAAGCCAAGTTCTGAAATGATTTGTAGAAGGGAAGCAACATTATTAACAGCTGATGATAATTAAAATTTATTATTACAAAGCTAGATGCTCAAAATTGCTATTCCGTAAATAACCTTAAAAATGCTTTAGTTGAAAGGATATGTGAAACAAGGAAAAGTGATCTTGTTGATTTATTAAGGTTTTTAGATAAACCACAGTCCTTAAAAAGTGATATGTATAATAACTTATTTTGCATACCATCTAAAACAGAGATGATAAATATAGCTATTGAATTAACTGATTGAATTTCCCACATAATTAAAAATATACCAAAAATTCGAGATAATAATAAACTTAACAATAGTAATGTCAAAAATTGGAGATAATGATTAGCTTAACAATAGTAATCTCAGTTTAGAAAAGTCATCAGAATCTATGGCTGAAAAATTAGAAAATTTGTGAAAAAGTAAATGTTTTTGTAGTCAATTGCAAAAAATAAGCTATGCGTTAAGAATACAATATGTTTGAAGCAACTAACAAAAGATCACATAATTTAGAAACGCTTTATAATGCACTTTTAACTATTTGACCATCTAGTGTTGAGGCTGAAAGAGTGTTTAGCTAATTAGTTGAACAGAATTATTTTTACAAAGTTTAAAACTAGATGATCAGATAGTCATTTGGATGCAAAGGTTTTTCTAAAGGTCACCTTACAAAAATTGTTTTAAAAATAAAGTGAAAAGAATAAAAAAAAAAACTTTAATTGTTTGTATTTTATTTAAATGTACTTTCTCGAAATTTTCTCCGGATTCCGGAAACACTTTGAATAATTACCGCTATCACGGGATAGCAAAAGTCCGGTAATTTGCAATTCCTAATATTAACTCCTGAAAAACCAAGGAAAAATTTTCTGAAATTTAATAATTTATTATTCCTTAGTTAAATTAAAAATAATCTGTGAAAAGAACATGTCTTAAAAACACTGATAATACTATGTATTAAAACTTCAAAAACTTTGAGGACGGAACTCGTCACGTGACTGAAATCCTTAAAATTCAAATAAATAAATGTTTTTTTCCTACTTTGTATATTTCTAAATATAACTTTATGAAATTGCTATATTATGGCTTGCACTTAGTCTTTTTAGAGCAGCACCCTGAGTGATATTAGGTTTTTAGACTTATATTATGAATGTTTGGTCTATGATTGAGTAGTATGTAAATTTGTAGAATTATAAAAATTCCTTGTCTATATTATAATAAAGTGAAAATTTATTTAAATTTTTTTTGTTTTATATTGTATGTATTTTGTTTTCAACAAGATGTTATGATTATATGATGTTATATTAAAAAAGAAAAAAAAAATACACCAAAAACAGATTGCATTTCCGAAACCACTATACCTATAGGCAGGTCAGTAATTTTTCGTTTTCAATATAACTTCTAGAAACAGTTCATTTTTGAAATTTTTCGTTATTCATATTAGTCCCAAATAAAAATCTTTTAGAAAAATTGCAGAGTTTGGTTGAACAATTGAGTTTGGTTGAACATGTTTTTGAAAATTTTTGGATGTTCTATAGACTAGGTAGAAAAAAAGAAAAACACTTACACAACTATTCTTGTTGAAAAAGAAGTTACGCGAATTGGATTAGATTAAAAAAAAATAGAACATATCCTTATCTTTATATTTAATGGCAGCCTTCTGAAAGAAGAAGAGACAGCAGCTGATCAAGTTTATAAATTCTATTTAATCTCTAAATTTTAATACTATTTTGAGTATTTCTTACGTAAATGTTAAAACAATAGAATTTTTCTAAGTAATTTAATGGCTATTCTTTTTAGATTTGAGAAATAGATTTTAAAATATTCTACTTTTTTTAATAAACCAGTAAATAGTTTTTATAGGTTCAAACATTTATGTAAACTTTTATATTTTTTTTCTTTGCAGATTAAAAAGGTGTAGCAGATAAAATATTTGAAAATAAATTTTTATTCATTGCTATTCATTTATCTTACGCACGGCATAAAAAAGCTTGGACTGTTGTTGTTTACTGATGCAATTAGTATCCTTTCTTTATTTTCATTCAATTTTGAAAATAAATATCTTTTGAACATTATTACCATCATTACCTTTAAAACAGTACAAAGACTATAAGCTAACAAAAATAAAAAGAATCTCACTGAATGGCTTGGCTCTAGTGTCAGTGACTCTGCAGGAGTTAAGACCCACAACTTTTACTTTTTCCAATCTCTAACTTAAATAGTCAACTTTCCAACTCGCTTTCCAGACAATCTGAATCATTTACCTTCTCTACTCGACTTATGTCTTGTTTCTGATCCTAGTCAGTGCTCAGTTTCTCAACATTTACCCTTCGGTGCTTTGGATCACGGTTTGATCTTTCTTAAACTATTATCTCATTCTTCTTCATCATCAGAACCCCCTTATCGTCCTACCTCTTACCTTAAAGCCGTGATTTTCTTTGCGGTGGCCCTTGGGTGGAAATCTTTCGTCTTCCTGCTGACAAATATGCTTCTTACATAACTTCTTGGATTGAGGCTGGCATGGAATCTTTTATTCTGTATCAACAATTCCTTGTCAAGCCTCACTCTTCTCAATGGTTTTCCTTACATTGCGCTGTTGCAATTTCGAATCGAACCATTACTTCCATATCTATCAGCAAAACAATTCTCCACAAACAGACATCTGTTTTTTATTGCTAGAAACCATTGTAAAAAGATTTTGTCTAGTGCCAAAGCCCGTTATTCTCAAGTCATTAAACCTTGTATTTTATTGCATGACTTCTGGAGAATCTTTAACAGTATCAATAATATCTGTTAAAGATTCAGATCTGTTATTCCTCCTCTCTTAAATGGTTCAGGTTTTGTCATTTCACCTAAAGACAAAACTGGATTGTTTGCTAAGAACTTTTCATCAATATCATCTCTTGATTCCACTAGTGGCGTTCTACCTGATATAACCGACAAACAGGTTGATCGATTGCTTAACATTCGTATTACTCCAGCTTCTGTATCTAAAGTGATTTCCTACTTAGGCTCTACTCCAGCTTGCGGTCCGGACAACATACCTGTTATAGTCTTGCAGAAGTGTTTTCCGGACCTGTCGTCTATACTTTCAAAACTATTTAATAAGTGCTTATCAGAGTTTTCAAGTTTAAAATGAAAAGTTTAACAAAAGAAGTGAAATTTATGTTTTCTACTGAACAGTACCTTTTGGACAGTTACATATAAACACTGACATTACAAGCAAAAAGAAGTATTGATGAATTATGGCATCAAAAAATGCTAACGACTATTTTTTGTATTGTAATTACTAAAAAAAAATTATTAAAAAAAAAACAAACTAAGTGATAAAAGTTAAACAAATTATTGAAAACGAGTAACGAACTAGTAAATCAAAAAAAAATTCTTTTTTCAAATCCATGCTTTATGCAAGCAGAATTCTATTGGGCCTAGAAATTCTTTTTTTGTTATCTTTTGTAGAAGGAAAAATTACTGTTTTTTTTTTTTTTTTTAAATTTAAAAATTACTGTTTTTACTAAATTTTTCTTTTTTAACTTAATAACTTAAGACTTATTAACTTAATAACTTAAAACAATAGGTTTTTAACTTAATAACTTAAGACTTATTACTTAATAACTTAAAACAATAGGTTTTGAATCGCTGCGCTTTAATGTCTTCGAAACTGCAAATAATTTGCAAATCAATGATTTTTGTGACGTAATACGCAATTCATATCAAATAAATAAAATGTATGGGGAAATACAAATTAAATTTTTATTAACTTAATTAACTTTTTTTGGTCAAATTTTTCCATTTCCTTGTATTGTCATCGAAAATGATTAAGTGTGCAAAATTTGAGCAAAATTGGTTGAGAAAAAAACTTTCAAAAATTGATTTCAAATTTTGTGGCACACAAACATATATATATATATATAGAAAGTAACCTTATATAAAGCATGGAAAAAAGACAATAAAATTATTAGAAAATAGAACTGAGTCAGTTGTAATGCTATGTGTTTTTGTTTAACCTGAAATGGCTTAAGTTTGGTTATGTTGTAGCCTTCATGTTTAGTAAAAATTTATATTTATTTTAGTAAACTTATCTGAGGTGTCCATAAAAAATAAAATTTGATTTTATACAAAAAAATTATTGCGTATTTAACTTTTTTTTATCATTTTTCAAATATTTATTTTTGCTCTACAAAAGTATTTAATGTAAAATAATGTTATATGATAATGTAAAATAATGTTATATGATAATGTAAAATAATGTTATATGATAATGTAAAATAATGTTATATGATAATGTAAAATAATGTTTTATGATAATGTAAAATAATGTTATATGATAATGTAAAATAATGTTATATGATAATGTAAAATAATGTTATATGATAATGTAATAAGTATATTATTAATAATAAGTACATTATAATAAGTACATTATAAATTTATTAAAGTTTATTCTTTCATTTAATATTATTTAAAATCAATTGCTGATAGATAGTAGTTTTTGATTTTTTTTGATTTTTTACCAATAATAGAAAACATTAACCAGTATTTTGTTCAATTTAACAGCTACATCTAACAAAAAAGTTTTTAGTATGTATAAATTCTTTAAACAGCACATTCAACCTGATTTTGCATGTGTGGAATTTTTCTTTTTTCTACCTTTTTAACTTTAGGTCTCCATTAAGGTGTGGTACGTTAAGAGTTATACCATTAGGTGATTAATTTACTATATTAAAACAAATATTTAACAACTAGGGCATCAATTTTTTTCTGATAGTTTATAATGCTACAACGTTTTTTAATCTGTTAATTACTTGTAAATAATAAAAACTTTTTATTTATAAAGAGTTAAACATTTAAGTTTTTGCAAAAAGAAAATTTTTACTGATGTTTTACAGAATTAGCTTACATGTTCCATGTGATTCTACCAACTCTAAAGAAGTTGCTTTTTAAAAAATTTTTGAGAAAGCTGATTAGGAGTACATCTAAAGAAATACTTTTAAATTTGAAATAAACAACAACATGATTATGTCCGTTTGCAATTTTCTTTCTTGTTTCTACCTCGTAACCCCTAGTTCTCCATAAAAGTGTGGTATATTAAGAGTTATTTTTTACCAAAAGTTTTGGTAATCATTTTGCTATATCAAAACAAACTTGTGGACATCAGGTCATACTTGTGGACTTTTTCTTATAGTTTATTATGCTTATGTTTTGTAACCTTTTATTGCAATACAATACCGAGGCCAATCCAAATCAGCACTTGCTTAAAATAATTTTTTATTTGAGAATGTTTCAAATTACCTAGACTAGCTATAACAACTAATAAGCAATATTCTCAAAATTAAAAAGTTTTAGTAATGTATATATAGTTTATATATAGAAGTCATTAGGGTAAAGTCCTGAAAAACTATTACGTAACTTTATTTCTATATTTTTCTAGCTGAACGATAGAGCTGAGTGGGAATTTAATGTGAAAAATCATACCAAGTTATTAATATTCTATTTATTTTATTAGGTAAATTATAATTCTGTTTTGAAAAATCTATCATATGAAAATCGCAATATAGTCAAATTTTATCATCTGTTTTATAGTTTGTTACAATGGTTTTCTTTTTTATAATTATTAAAGTTGTCAAAACTAAGTATGTCTTATCAGAGTTATCAAAACCGTTAGAAAAACAAACTACTTTTTCAAAACCTTTATTTTTCAAGAAAATTTTTTGAAAAACATGGATGTTTTGGCTTGTAAAACTTTGTAAAAGTATAAGTATAATGTACAAAATTAGTTAGTAAAATCATAATTTTTTGGTCATTATTATTAGATTTTTTATGCAATTACTTTTAGTTATTACGATTCAATATGCTTTTTGGAATTTGTTTTTATTTTAACTAACGCGCATAAGCCTCTCCTTCAAAATCAACCGATCAGATTGCACATATCGCTGCCTATTCTGAGCCTGAATAGGGTTTCAAAAAATGCCTCCGGTTCCGATAAACCTATATTACACATCCATTACACCTACGTTACATACCTAGTTTTTAAAAAGGTTATATAATTCGAAAATAAGTTCAACCTTTGTTTATAAATTTAAATTGTTATTTAAATAGTCTTTACACTATTGTGTAGAAACAAGTCAAATTGACAAGCCATATCACAAAATTATGAAACCGTAAAACTATTTAGTATTCCGTTATAATTTAATTTTTTAACTGTTAAAAGTAACTTGGTAACCGTACTTAGTTTGTTTAAATATTGCGTTAATTTGCTTTCATTTATTATACATATTAATGAATTATTAATATTATTATTTTCAACCATAGATTCGAATAGGCAATTTGGTTTTTTTATTTTTTAGGTACTTCAGATGATGTAGCCGAAATTCTAATGCACGCCCCTGAGTTGTTTATAGTATATTGATAGTTTTTTCAAAATTATTTCTATTATTATTGTATTTTTAAGTTAATAAAAACTAATCTTCAACAATATATACACCATCGCTTTCTGTATCCTCTTGCCAACATTTAGACAAAGATCGAATGTCGTTGGCGTTGAAAATTGAAACTCATAAAACAGGCAGTATCGTTTTCGGTCTTTAACTTTGTCTATTTTTTGCGATATAGTAAAGATCCAAAGCTGAAATTTTAATTGATCTAATAGACCGTTTTACTTCTTATATACACTCAAATCCTAAACACTTAACGAAGTTTTAGATAGGGTTCGGACTATTGTAGTTGTAATGAAAACAATAACAGAAACAATAACTATTGTTATTGTATTAATTTTTTAGAAACAGTAACAATATTAATGATTTAAAATGGCTAAATCATAGATGTTGTTACTATAAATAAGACTATCATAAAACAAGCAATATTTTGCAGACGTTTATAGTTTTAAAATGCAAACCAAGATCAGCTTGCTTGCCCTGTGATAAAAAACATTCACATAAGTTATTACTTTTCATCACAGCAATACAGTACCAATCAATATTGTTTTTATTACTTCTCTGGTATTACGATACAATATAATTGTATTATATTGTGTTAATATATTAAATTTTTACAGTTACAACTACAATAGTCCGAACCCTAATTACACCATAGTATCTCAATTTTTCTTTCTTTCTCAATTTTTCAGTCAATGCTTTTGACTGATCTACAAATATGTCTTGTTTAAAATTTTTTTCAGAAAACGGATAATACAGAAATTAGTTTATAATAAAACATATTTGAGTTTTTATTTCCCTCACAGGTCGGGTAAACTCTAGGTATCTTGAATTTATCAGGAAGTATTCTATATCTTTTTAAAAGTTTCAAATAAGAAACATAGGTTTGCTAAATTTTTTTGTTTAAAGAATATAGCTACACTGAGGCATACTAGTTTAGACGCATCAATTTTTTTCTATAAATTGTCAACTGATATGCATTCAAGTTATTATCAAAATAATTGTTGTGTTGTGGGCTAATAAAAATCACAAAAAAATTTTTCTATGTGTCTTTATTAACATGAGAGTATGTTTGATATACAAAAGTACATTTTTTAATTAGAATATATCTATAGACGCAGTCATATTTTTGACGTTAAAAGATGGAAATTAGTAATGCGTATGTCCTCCATTACACTGGATCACCTCAAAAATTCTGCCTTTCATTGACTCCACTAGACGTTGAAGTGTAGTTTAATCCAACTCGGACCATGCTTCAAGGATTTTACACTTTAACTCAGTAACAGTTTTAAATTGGTGTCCGGCTGCTTTAGCGTCATAAACTTTTCTTGATAGCATTCCCCACACGTTCTCGATTGGATTTAAATCCGGGCTACAAGCTGGTCATTCGAGAACCGGGATGTTGTGGTCTTTAAACCATTTCATAGAATGCCTAGTTCTATGCATTTGGTTTAAAGACCATGCAATAGAACATGCAATGTAGTTTCGTACAACATGGTCAGATCTTCCAATTTTTTTTGCTTTTCTCGTATAGAAAGTGCTGGTGAGATTTCTGAGCCACGATATAAATTAATTTGTATTTTTTTAGCATTTTTCAAATACTTTCCTTAAGGCATTTCGTAAAACGCAATAAAAATAATACTGGCATAGCAAAAGATCAAATTACAGTAAAATTTATCAATTTATTTGTGTAAAAGTGATTAAAAATTAATAATTACCGTTATTAACCTGATTGCGTCTATAAATATATTCCAATTAAAAAATGTGCTTTTGTATATCAAACATACTCTCATGTTAATAAAGACACATAGAAAAATTTTTTTTGTGGTTTTTATTAGCCCACAACACAACAATTATTTTGATAATAACTTGCATGCATATCAGTTGACAATACATAGAAAAAATTAAGATAAAGAGAAAAAAATTGATGCGTTTAAACGAATATGCCTCAGTGTATATAGCTTGTTATCCACCCAAACTTTTTAAAGATGAGAAAATATCATCAATTTTTTAAATCAGTAAATCACTATCATTATTAATGAATGAACTTAAATGAATTAAACTGGCAGTATAATTTTTAAACACGCACACTTCAAAACTTGATCACGTAAGCTACTAAACCGTGACGTCACTTATAAGCCTATGGTCATAATAAACTTTCTAATTAAATTAACTCATATTAATTTATCATTAATTCATATTGTTGAATTAATAATTACTGAAAGTTTCATTAAAATCTGGTAAGTTGTCTAACAAAAAATATACATATAAAAAAAAAAAAATTGAAGTCCGGAAAATCATTGTGCACAAATGTAACAAAAACCTGAAAGCTTCACTTAGATCAATTAAAAATTAAAGTTATCATCTTCCAGACTGCAATTTAAAAAAATTAGGAAGAGTGGGGCAGTGACAGATGGGGAGAAAGCAGCGATAAATGCCGTCCAGCTAACAGAAAGCGTAAATCCGAGTGTTTCTGGCAGAGATCAAACACAAAGATGTAAAGTATGAATCACCACAGCTGAAAAAGTACATTTAGATGCTAGCTTCACGTCCTATCGTGTCATAAAATATTCTAGTCCTGATGATAAGCAGATTACAGTGACAAAAAAAGCAACCGTGATTGTTGCATAAAACAAAAACCAAATATGAATGCTGTTTATTCTTCGATGAAAGCGTATTAAAAATGTGATTTCAAACGTGTTGCAGATAAAAGTTTTAAAATCTCTGCTATACGATAAAATGTTCCTAAAAAGTTTAAATGGCATAAAAATGTTTATCTAGCAAGCTTTATGCAGTTGTGGTAGGAAAAGTTGGTCATCTATTACATTGCAAACAGTGAACTTTGAGCGTTACATGCATTATAGAGTGCCTCCAAAAACGTCTCTTTCCTTTAACTTAATAACACAAATATTGCATTACATTTTGACCAGATTAAGCCAGTTATCGCTTGAACAAAAATGGAATAGTGTAATGCTAACAAAATAGAGGTGGTGTCTAAAACTATGAATCTACCTAAACGTCCGGAACTTTATCCAGTCTGTACTACTGGGCAATTATTAAGTCTAAAGTAAAGAAAACAGGTGGATTATTCCAGACCATTAGTGCAACTTTAATAAATTAATTTAAGATTTGCATTGGGAAGGTTATATTAATAGTATTAACATTAATATTCAGAGGAAGAGATGAACTTTTAATTACGCTTAATTGAAAAAGTACCACATGCTTCATTAGTTTTATGACATTCACAGACTTTTCATTCTATTTCTTTTTACACACTTTTAAATTTATTCCATTTCTTTTCATACAGTTTGTGCAAAAAGTAATTGGTATTTAACGTTGACATACTTTAAATTATTATCTTTGAGTGAGTAGTAGAAGAAAGGGAGTTGCTGGGTCAGTACCGTCAAAATCGTATAAATGACCGTCAAAATCGTATAAATGACCGTCAAAATCGTATAAATGCATGGGCATCCGCTGCACAGGTCAAGGATCACTTGACCCACTCATAATTTTCTAAATTAAAAAAATAAATTACTTTATTCTGCTATTTGGCAATATTCAACAATTTTCGATAATAATTTTTATATTCCACACCTGAATTACTAAAAAATTTTATTCTTATTTAAATTTTTACAAACTGTGGCTGAGGATTTTGTTCTCTAGTCTTCAATGACTTCATTTCTCAATACTTTTGCAACGAATATTTTTTTTCCAATATTTTAGATGGAAACTCAATGCAACTAACTATAAAGCAGCAGGAGACTCTAAAGTAATTTTCAACGCATCAAAGGATTTTTTTCAACCAGTTTTTGAAGCCCAGTGGGCAAGACCTCTCCCAATAATCAGCCTTGCTTCATTAGCATACATCAGCCGAACACATTCTCATCATACGAATCCGCCAAAGCTTTTGTACCTGATTAAAACAAAATTAATGGACTTTGAAGGTATTCACCCTAAGTTAAATACTGCGTGGTAGACTTTGCTATCCTACTCAGCACTACTTTTTCCATATCGCTTGAGGCTGTTGAAGTATCGTATCAACAAAAAAAAGCTGAAAAAACGGTTAAACATATCATTAAAAGAAATTATAATGTAGGTTTTGTAAAATTAGTATTAACTTTTTTTAAAGTGTCTTATGGACAAAACTTCTTTCTGTCTTGAATGAATGAACACTAAGACAAATAAAACACTTGATAATTTTTTGGGAGAAAAACTCAACACTAGTATAAATAATGAAAAGATAACTAGGCTTGAATTTAATAAAGCAATTATTGAACTTAAACGCAACAAGTCATGTGGATATGATGGTAATTCCAGTAATGTAGCTATTTATGTTTTGGACAGCATTAGTAAACCATTATTTTATTTAATATCATCTTCATTTGAAAGTAGTATATTCCCTGACAAACTTAAATTAGCCAAAATTAATCCAATTCTCAAAAAAGGTGATTGCAGTTATGTTTCTAAATACCGACCTATTTCTCTACTTCCAGTATTTTCAAAGGTATTTGAGAGAGTAATTTATAATAGAGTTAATAAGTACTTTACATTAAACAATTTATTATACAAAAATTAGTTCGGATTTCAAAGTAATTGCTCTACTGAACATGCTATTATTATACTTGCTGACAAAATATAAAGTCGTTTGATAGTGATGAACTGGTATTAGGAGTTTTTATTTATCTTTCCAAGGCCTTTGATACAGTTGATCACAATATTTTACTTTCCAAACGAAAATATTACGGTATAACAGGCTCAACATTTAAGCGGATTCAAAGCTATTTGCCTAATAGAAAGCAATTTGTATTTCTAGAAAAGTCAGGAGCCCTCAATAGTTCCTCAGTGGGCAGGGTTCAATCCTAGGTCCATTATTGTTTTAATATATATTAACGATATGCATAAAGCTTCCTAAAAAATATCTACAATTATGTATGCTGACGATACAAATTTATTTTTTAATCATCCTGATGCAAAGACTTTGTTTGAAACTATGAATATTGAAATCGAAAATTTCAACCTCTGATTCATAGCAAATAAATTTTCTTTAAATTGTGAAAAAACCAGCTTTACACTTTTTCATAAAAAAAAAGCAATCAATTAATCTTCCGTTAAAGCTGCCTAAATTGTTTATCATTAAAAATAAAATTAAACGTGAAAAATACACAAAATTTTTGGGAGTACTTTTTGATAAAAATCTGTCACGGAGAAGCCATATTGGTCTTCTTGAAATAAAGATGTTCTCTGTAATAGGTGTTTTGTATAAGTCAAGACCTTTTCTCTATAGTAAATTACGTAATATGCTTTACTTTAGTCTTGTACATAGTCAGCTTTTGTTCGCAAATATTGTATGGGCCAGCACCCAAAGTCTGCAAAACCATGTATGCAAAGCAATTAACTATTTAAATAGGTTAGTAAACCCGGCCCCAGTGATGAAAAGCATGATGGTTCTTGATATTTAGAAACTTTTTAAACGCATTACAGATATTAATTTTTATGTATCAGTATAAAAAAAATCTTCTACCAAGCGTTTTTTCAGATAATTTCTTGATATCATTTTCTGAAAAATATAATCTGCATTCAAATACCTGGTACAACTATCACCTAGGGAAAATTAAATCACAGCAGTCAAGTTTTCTAATTACAAACCGTGGTCAATCAATAAGGAATCATTTCCAAAATAAAAATATTAAAGACCTAAAAAGCATTTCATTGTTTAAACGACAAACTATAATGCATCTCCTTAATTCATGACATAAATATAATAGTTTACAGTATTTGTTTTCAGATTTTTTAATTTTACATTTTTTTTTCTTTCTTTTTTTCTTATTTGTTTTAATACTTTTTTGTTTTCAATTTTTTACACTAAAAAAAAAGAAGAGTTTTGCTTTATTGAATTTTTATTTTACTTTAAAATTAAAGTGTATTTTTTTTATTGAGAGACTAAAGGGGCTCCATGAAAAGGTTGTGATGATAAACGCATCATCCTTACCTTCTTTGAGTCCCTGACTGATTATAACAGTAATATATATTATAAAAAAAAAAATTAAAAGCGTTTTTTATCAAGGTTTTTTATGTTTACGATGTTATTTATTTTATATGAAAAATTATAATATTATTTAATCAGCGAAATAAAAGTTAATAATAATAATAATAAAAAAAAGATAATCCATTTGATGGATTAAAACTTGCTTGTTTATAAAAATCTCCATAGTAACCATAAATGCCAATTCAATTTTAATGATGTTTTTTAAATTTGTATTCTGCTATGGAACTTTGAATTGTTCCAAGTAAAGTATGGCCACCTGAGTGGGGAGCAATACACATGTAAATAGTAACGGTCTGGTCACCTGACAGGGGAGTGAAGATTCTAAGTGAAAATAATAAATATAATCTTCATTTATACTACAATTGATAAAAATGCAAAACTTTTGCTTGAAATTATTGAAAGTTTTAGTTATTATGTTGTAATCGCAAAAAACGTAATTAAACGAAATTGTTTTTGTCTTTAACGCGTCTTCTGTTAAAACATAATTTTTAACATCCGAGAAATTTATCGCCTGGACTAATTATTGGGTCAAATAAATTTTTTTTCCCTTCACTATTTTTTTATGTCAATAATTACTATTATTAATGATACAGTATATATATATATATATATATATATATATATATATATATATATATATATATATATATATATATATATATATATATATATATATATATATATATATATATATATATATATATATATATATATATATATATATATATATATATATATATATATATATATATATATATATATATATATACTTATGCGTGCTGCTTAAGTCGACAGTTAATGTATCATAAAGCTGAATAAGACGACGAATAAATAAAGGCGACAAAATTGCGTCGACTTTTAAATGTTTTATTTTTATAAATTTCTTTACAAAACATACCGTCGAACAGCATCGTTTAATAAATATAGTTAATATGTTTATAAAATAGGTTAGATTATATTAAACTAATAAATATTTCTCAGAAACAAAAGAATTAAAGTTTTAAAACATATATTTATCAAGTTAGAAAATATAACGTTTAAGACGATACTTACTTTAATGCATTTTAAGCGATTTGTTATGTGTATGTTTTAGTTTATTTTTGAAAACAAAACAATATTTACTTATTTTATCTTAAAAGACTTTAATGTTATGTATTATTTTATTTATATAAACGTTTAATAACACAAACACTTTTCTATACTTAACGTTGATATAATTTTTGCGGAAGTCGATTTTTTAATGATTTAAAGTTTGATGCTTTAAAATTAAAGTCGACGGTTTTCATTCAAAGTTAAAATAGACAAGTGTATTCTACTAAATTTCCGTAAAATAATATGAAACCAGTGATGCACGCAACAGTAAAATTTAACTTTTTCGAGTAAAACTGCCCGGGAAATAAACGTGTTATTGGTTTAGGGGTCGTCCATAAAGTACTTACGCCTATAATTTGACCCTCCCCGCCCTTCCTCGTATTTTGCTATACGCTTTTTTGAGTACCCTCTACCTC
>NC_088931.1:19820000-19832500 GCF_038396675.1 Hydra vulgaris
TACTAGTGTACTAGTATACTATTAATATTGTTATGAGTAATTTATGACAGTTCTTCTGAGTTTTTATATGAATTTATTTCTAATTCATGTGTAAATGTAGGCGTATACTGCATATTTTGGCTTGCACAATTACATTCAAGAATTAGCTGTTTAGATTTGTTTCTATTGTTTTGGAAGTTTAACAGTTTGTTTGTTGATCTTTTTTCAAAAAAATATTACCACGATAGAGCCCTATTTCATTTTTTGATAAAATTTTTAAAAGATTTTAAACTTTCCATTTATATGCTACTCTATTTTTTCATAAATCAAATTCTATCAAAAATATCTTCAAATAAAAATATTTTTAACCCATCAAAATAAACTTATTCAAATGTAAAGGAGCAGGTGAATCTCTCTTATTTATAGGCATATTTAAAAAATATATATGCAGGCTGTTGTAGGAAGCGCACACACACACCTTGTGCATAAAATATTTTCTTTAAACAACTTGATCACAGATGTTTCTATATTTTGAAGTATTAAGTATTTCAAATATTAATTAAAAAAAAAATTCAATTAAATAAAAATAAAAATTAGCTTAAGAGTAAATAAAAATAAATAAATAAACTAAAATTCTAAAATGATAAAATAACTAACAAAAAAATCAAGGTCTAAATGGAAATTATTTTAAATGTTTATAGTTTATGTTTGAAATAAATATCTTTGAAGCTGATTTCTTTTTAACGATTTTATAGTACATGAAACTCTTTTAAATAAAATAACAAATATCAATATTTATTGTTTTGTCAAAATTATTAAAACTTTATTTAAACTATTAAAGAATATTACATATAATGTAACTTATTTTTTATTTAAAAAGTTTGTATTTTTTATGATAAATAACTTTGATATTTCAAAATAACTTTTACTTAAATGTTTTTATATATTATGCCAAAGGCTTTTAAATAATAACAAATTACTTCAAATAATTGTTTATAATAAACACATTTTATTTAAATTATCAAAGATATAATTAAATTATTCAAGATATAGTTTAATTTTTTTTATTTATATAAATATGTATTTTTCCAACAACACACACGCAAGTTTAATGATAACAAATTTATTAAATGAATAGTTTTATCGATTCTATTTGTAAAATCATTTCTTTGTTTAGTAAAATTTTTTTCTTTACTAAGAAACATTTACATTATAAATGTTTCTTTGTAGTAAAAAAAAAATAAAAAATAGTTAAACTTTAATGTTTTTAATTATGTTTAGAATATGTAACATTTTAATGTTACATATTCTAAACATTGACCTAACTTTGACCTTTTCTTAAATTTTTTTAAGCTATATGATTTTAATTTTTTTAGTTTCTTTAATTAATTTTTTATTTTTTATTTCAATTATAGTTCTTTTAAATTTTTTACTACTTTTCAAAACTCAAAATGCTTCATCAAGTTCTTTTTAAGCAATAATGTAGTGAAACACTCAAGTCATTTTAAAATTCTTTTATTTGCTGGACAATTTAAAAGAACATATCCAAAAATATTTTAAAGATGCTGTGGCTAATGCTAAAGGACTACTTTTGAATGTTCTTTTAAGTGCCACTGATCTATGGCAACCAGTTGGTGCAGGATACGCCATAGTATGGATATTCAGATAGAAGTAGTTGCACATCATTCAGATAGAAGTAGTCATTTATTATTGAGATAGGTTCATGTTTCGAAGTTAAAGAGTTAAGAGAGGGTTGAAATTTGGAGCACCAGCTCAAATTCAAAAAGCTGTTGCTATACTGGGTCAAGAATATTCTCTCAGTCTGTTAGTGAAGTTGTTGACTAAGGAATGTGACATTTCACAAGATACTTTAAGTGTTGTAGCAGAAGCAGGTGTACTTGTTTTTACTGAAACAAGAACATTTGTTTGGGAATATGTTTAATATACTACAATTGAAAAAAAAATGAAAAAAAAAGTAGTCTTTCCGCTGTGGTAGCTTCTAAAAAAGAGTCATAAAATCTATTATAGTGTATACCTACATTTTTATAAATTGATTTGATGTTTCTACATAATATAATTTTTACATATATTGGAATTTTTTTATAAATTTGTTTAAATTTAGTTTGCTAGAATTGGTGCAAAGGAAACAGGAAAGAAAATCTTTGAACTTTTAACAGAAGTTATGGAGTTAGAACAGCCCCGTTTGTTGATATCTGTCACTGGTGGAGCAAAAAGTTTTAGTTTAAGTCCAACACTAAAAACTCAATTAACTTCTGGACTTGTAAAGGTATAACTTTTTTTATGTTTTTGACTCTTCAAAAGTTATCTAATTCATGTCAAATAATAAATCAAATTTACCATTCTAAGTTGTTTCAATATTCTGTGGAAATTTGTTAACAATTTTCTGTGTATCATCATTACACGAAGATTTAATAAACCTTTATAAAAATTGAAAGTAGATTGGCCACAGGAAAGTCCTGTAAAATTATCTTTTTTAGTAATGTAAAATTGGCATTGTAAAATGGTAATTTAAATTAGTAATCTAATTGTTAATTTAAAGTTTAATGTTTAAAAATATCTTTGTTTGAACTACTCTACAGTTTTAATTGATTTTGAATCTTGACGAACTACCCTACAGTTTGAATCTTGATGAACAAATTAAGTTTTAAAGTTCATTTTAACTTTAATGCAATTAAATCATCTCTTTTCAGCAAGCACTTTAAACATTTAAAAAGAACCAAGCACACCCTCGGTGGTTCCTTTTTCACTTGTTTTAAGCACCTAATAAAACAAAACAAAAAAGCATTCATGTTTTTTTTTTTTTTTTCAACATTCAATATTTTTTTATTGTAAAAATATTTTAAATAAATATTTGATAAAAATATGCTATAACTTAAAACAACCAATCAGTTTAAGGAACATGGATAGAGAAAATATTATTTTTAAGGGTGTTGAAATCAAAGCAAAAACTCATTAGTCGAAGTTTTGTCTAAAGTCTTAAAAAATCTTATGACTTTTTAATAGAATGTTGTAAACCATGTTTACATTGTAATAAACGTAGGCAGTAACTTAAATCATTTTCAAAATTCTGATTTTTATCAGCATATTTAATGTTCTAATATTTCATAGGTTGCACAAACTCCTGGAGCCTGGGTTATAACTGGTGGCACAAATACTGGAGTAATGAAACAAGTAGGAGAAGCATTGCAAGGGACAACAAAAGCATGCATTGGAATTTCAACATGGGGAATTGTTACCAATGCAGATAAACTCATTGCAGAGGAAAGCGAGTTTGGTGGAGTAGTTGATTATCAAGTTGCATGTAGTTTGGTTCAGAGAGGTGCATTTTTAGATCATAATCACACACATCATTTAATGGTCGATGATGGCTCTGTTGGAAAGTATGGTAAAGAAATACCTGTAAGGTCAAGAGTTGAGGAATATATTATGAGAGAAGGTTTGTTTACTCTCTATATATTTTTTTGTAAATAGTAAATAATAAAAGCTATTACTCTTTTAATAAAGAAGCTTTTAAAAGTTTTAATTCTTGAATAGTTTTTTTTTTAAATCGTAATTCACCTCCCCAAGGCAGAGAAAGCCACCTCCCTGGTACTACCAGGTATGTGGTGGAAATCAAACTCAGAACATATGAGGCAGCAGGTCTACCACTGCACCACTACCACATTTTAATAATGTATTATTATTACCGAGTTTTAATGATGTATTATTTTAACTTTTTGTTGATTTTTAGTTAATGTACCTTCTGTCCTAATGGTAGTAGAAGGAGGGCCAGGAACACTTGACACTGTTCTTGGAGCTTTAACAAATGAACCACCACTGTCAGTTGTTGTGATTGTTGGCAGTGGTCGTGCAGCTGATTTGTTAGCTTATGCTTACAATAGGGTTGTGGATATAGATGCTATTTATGAAACCTGTGACAAATTATTGTTCAATAAAGTAGTGGACCTTCTTCCAGAATTGAAATCTCAACCTAAAGAAAGACAAATGACTTTTTATAGAGTTGTTTTAGACTGCATGAGAAAGAAAGATTTTGTTAGTAAATATATTTTTCTATATAATTTTAATATTAATTATATGCATATATATGTGTGTGTTTGTGTGTCTAATACTGCCAATACATTGATTGACAAGGGCTATTCTAGGAAAATAATAAGGGTGGCGGTACCCTGTGCGAGCGAAAAATGCCATAAATATTGTTGAATATAGTCATTTCTCCAGAAAAAAAAAATTTGCCATATAAAAAAAAAAGGTCCTTAGTTTCGAACTTGGGCGGGGCAAGAACAATTAAAACAGTCTAGAATAGCTCTTGGGTGAGTATACAGCTAAGTGTAATCACACATACAATATATTTTTTTGACAATTAGGCCACAGTTTTTTGCACATATCTATAATTTGCATGTTTTATAAAAATGCACTAAAATAACCAAACTAATTTAAAGAGAAAAATAAATATAATCAAATCATATACTGAAAAGAAAAATGAACTTTATGAATAATAATTAAGTAAAGGTTAAAGCAGAGCAAATAAAATCATAAAACTAATACATTTTTAAATTTAGAAGCGTCTCATTTAATGGTTTAAAGCTAATATTTTTCATATATTGCCGCGTTGGTGTAGAGCATATGTTAATTAATTATGTCATTAATGAGGCGCGACTGTTATTAGCATTAGTCAAGGGTTCAAATCCTACTAATGGATAATCTTTTTTTATGTTTTGTTTGCTATGTAGATATTAGAAAATATCAAAGCTTCAAATATTTAAATAATTAAGTTTCACAGTTATTAAACTTTATTTAAATAACTTTGAAACTTTGATTTTTCTTTAAAGTTTTTTGTTGTGAAACACTTTTAAATTAAAATAAAAACATATTAAATTTATGCTTTTATTTTTTCTAGTTTATTTTTTATTTATTTTATCATTTGTTAAAAGGATCCCAAACTGCCGAGATATTATGTTCATATTAAATAGAATGATTTAAAAAAAACACGCTTGGGCTAAATATTTCTGATTAAAACAAAGGAATAAATGTATACCAAGATAAACTAACTTTTTTATTTTAGTCAATGCTCGCCTTCTCGGTTTTGTTGTAGGCCAAATAGTCTTTATAATATATGCCGCAATCTACAGACTTGATAATTTATTCAAGTGCGTTTTATTCCTAAGAGTGTTAGTACATGACGTCATTGAAAAAAAAAATCAAGCATTCATTTATTCTTTTGTTTTAATCAAAAAAATTTATCGAAAACCTTTCTTTTTTTTTATCATTCTCTTTAATATAGACACAACAGGTCTCAGCAGTTTGGGGTCCCTTTAAAATTTTAATTTTTTTAATTTAGTTTTACATTTATTTATGTTAGTTTTATCCAGTTTATAGTTTGTTTATTTTTAGTTTTAGTTTAAGTTTACAATTGTTTATTCAGCGCATTCAGAGCTGTGGCCAAGTTGTCAAAACAAAATATTTTATGCGTCGTCATATATGGCAACCACACATTTCCTGAGAAGGCTTGATAGATTTTTACATTTTGATGTAAAAAACTTAGGTTCCTTTTGCTTCCCTCAGGTTTATTTTATTGAACATTATTTATCATACATCTCAGATTTTGCTGATTTTTATACAGTTGAGAGTACTTAGTAAAATTAGAATTACTTGTAAATTTTAGCCTCTGGCTTCAAGAAGATTCTGCAGTATGACCGTCTTACTTTTAGCAGTTATTGGCCAGGACCCTCTTGTCCCCTTAGAATTGCAGCGTTATTTAGAGGTTTCAAGGTCACATACCTTTAAAAACATTTGGTTTTTTTACTTAAAAATTTGTAACAAGCTATTTTTGGAGGTGACAAATCCAATGTAAAGTTTCTTTATTTTTAATGCTTATTTCTTGTGCATTAAAAACAGGTATATAAAAAATTGCCTAAATTTATTTAAATTGATAATTACAGGTACTTAATAGTAATTTTTTACACTTCTGTGTAAAAACAACCCATGTGGCCTTGATGATATCAAAAAATATATATTACACATCTTTCTATATTCACTGATCTTTCAAAAAATATAAAGTTTTTGATCTGCAAGTATATGGATTTCTTTGTAAGGGAATTTTTCACTACCTTCCAGACTAGCTGGAGCTCTGAAAACTTTGGATTTTCTGTAATGCCAATAAATATGCATGTTAAATTGTCTTCAGGGTCCCAAGACATTAGAGGGGACTGGGGCAAGTGACCTACTTTTTTGTAGTGGAATCTTATGATAGATTTTTCGTTACGTTCCAGACAAACTGTAGCTCTGAAATTTTCAGCATTTGTGTAGTCTTGATGAATGCATGTTAAAAATATTTCCAGGGCAGATGACCAGAGGGTCTATGGCCTGGGGCACTGGGGCTATGCCTCACTTATTTTCTCAAAAAATTTTTTTTTGTATTTTCAATAAAGTAAAGACTTTGAAAATGTTGTCTTTAAAAATTTTGTGTGGTTTGTACTTGTTTTATTTGATTTAATTATTTACAAAATAAAATACAATAAATACAATAAATCAGGTGATCTTGTCCTAGTATGTTACTCTGAATAATCTAAAAACTAATTGCTGAATTCTCTTAAAGTCAAATAAAAATCAAATCAATTAAACATGCAAAAAATTATTATCAGTGGTTTACCTAAAGAATATAATGAAAATGAAGTTGTTAATATGCTACACTCACAAAACAGTTTTATCCAAGAATTTAGCAAGGTGAACAGCATCAAAGATCATTTTAAAATAGAAGCTATCAAACCGATAAAAAATAAATCATCAATGTTTTAAGTGTTTGCAAAAATAAGTAAAATATTATGAGAAGTTTTCAATGTTGTAAAAACAAAGTCACACTTGGATTAACTTCATGCAGAGTATATGACAAACTCAATGTAATGCGTTGTTTCAACTGTCAAAGCTTTGGAGATTTTGCAAATAAATGCAAGAAACAAGATTCGATATGTGCTAAATGTAGCAAAATATCAAAGCTTTGGAGATTTTGCAAATGAATGCAAGAAACAAGATTCGATATGTGCTAAATGTAGCAAAAAATTTAGATTGACAAAATGATCATTTTCACTGTGCATTGATATTAAATGTCCTTCACTCTAGAGAGAAAAAAATGCCTTAAAAAAAAAACTAGAAATGAATTATTTAAACGCCAAGTCCAGAAAGGTGATAGAACTTACATAAATTATGCTCACTATGGAATAAATTATGCTCACTATGGAATGTTTGCTCTCTTACTAATAAATTTTATCACTAAATTGAAATTGAAAAAAGTTAAGAAAAAGGTGGTGGGGTTGGAATTATGTTAAAACAATCAATTAAGCACAAACAACTACCAAATTAGCTATTTCACTTCTTTGAAGATGTTTATGTTAAAAGTACTGTAGCCAAAAGATCACTAATTATAATTTGCGTTAATAGACTAATATTTCTCTCTCACACAACATTTCTAGATGAGTTCATTGATTTACTTAAAACAATTGCATCAACAGGTTGCACATATGTTATAGCTGGTGATATAAATACACATTTAGATACTAAAAAACTATATAGCTAAAGCTTTAAAGAAATGCTAGATGTACTAAATCTTACACAGCAAAAGAACCAACTCATAACCAGTCCCTTTGAAAACTAAAAGAGTAAGAATAGTCAAAACAGATCCAGGTTTGACAGAGAATATATGCAACATATTGCATATATTCTCCGTCAAACAAAAACAAAGAAAAGCATAAAAATTGTTTAAGAGAACAAAAAATGAAAAATAACAAAAAAAGAATATAGACGCCTCAGGAAAAAAACAACAATAATTGCTTATATAAAAAAGAACATATTTCTTCAACCTAATGAATAAAAACACTTAACCAAGTAAAAATCTATTCTCATTGGTAAACAAGCTACTAGATAAAACGCAAGAATATGTTTTTCTGTCAGCCAATTCAGACCAAGAACAAGCTAACAACTTAAATAATTATTTTACTGAAAAAATCAGAAAACTCAGGTCTAATCTTCAAATGATCCAAACAAAGTAAAGAACAACAGATTATAATGGTCAGTTTTTAAGAAATTTCAATTCAACAAAATATGAAGAGATTTACAAAAAAACATGTCATTTGCAGTAAAATGTTCTCCTCATGATCCGATTCCAGCATATCTACAAAGAAATATTTTACAAACATTTTTACAAACAAATTATTGGGTTGAAAAAGTAAACCTATCGCTAGAATGAAGCAGCATGGATTGTCTAAAAAGAGCTACATTAATTCAAATAATAAAGAGTAAGACAGATACTGAAAACTTCAAAAATTATAGACCAGTTTCTAATTTAGTATTCATTTGCAAGCTAATAGAAAGATTAGTTTCCGATTTTTATGATTCCCACAATCTTTATATAGAATATGACTACAAACAATTTTTATATAGAATATCAATATGAATACAAAAATCATCACTCAACAGAAACACTTTTACTTAAGCTTACCAATGATATATTTGAACTCTTTAATAAACATACACCTTCAGTACTAATGTTACTTGATCTAAGTGCTGCCTTTGATGCTATTGATCAGCAAAAGCTACTTGGGATACTAAATAGTGATATAATAATAAAAAAATAAAATAGATATATAATAGATATAATTGACTCAGCTCACAAGTGGTTTGAATCATTTTTAGTTAACCGTACCTAAAAAGTTAAAATTATTAACTCATATTCCACGAACCAAAATGTAAAATATGGAGCGCCACAAGGTACAGTCCTGGGTACAAAACTATTTAATATTTATATGAGACCACTATACAAATATCTGAACATAATCAATGTTAAAACTTTTAGATACTCAGATGATCATCAAACTTTAAAGGCATTTCTTCGTTCATCTCAATATAATGCACTAGTCCTGGATATACCAAAATGTCTCGAATACATATCTAAATGCATTAGTGAGATTAGAGGTTCTTATATATTAACCAATCAAAAAAAAAAAGCATTATTTATGGAGCCACCTAGCATTCAAAAAGGAATTATTATTAATGGTACTTTTGTTAACAAGGAATGCATTAGATTTTGAATTGACTCAGTAAAAAGTTTAGGTGTGATACTTGACAATGAATTATCTTCATAAACACAAATAAATAAGATTATTAAAAACTGCTACAATATATTGACCAATATATCCAAAATAAAACAATTTTCATTGCACAAAGATTTATACACCACAGTATGTTCAGTAATATTTGCACAGCTAGATTATTACAACTCGCTCTACTTTGGAATTGAAATGACGGTATTAAAAAAAAACTGCAGTCTGTTTAAAATTGTGCAGCAAGGTTAGTATTTAAAACAAGAATAGAAAATCAAGTAAATGACCAGGATCTAACAATTTGCATCAGCTGAAAATTAGAAAAAGAATCTATTTTAAGGTCCTTTTAATAATGCACAAATCTTTATCTTGGAAGCACCAACGTCATTATGGAATTTAATTCACTACTTAATGTCAGAAAGAACACTAAAATTAAAGGAAACAAAGTACAGTAATGTTTTGGTTATCGAGCATTATCCCACTATGACCCTAAACTTTGGAATATACTTCCGAATATCATTCGTGGCAAAAAAACAACAACATTTATAAGAAAAAAACTAGAATTTTATTTAATGGTGAATGGAGAACTATTCTGCCAATAAACTCTTAAATGATAAAAATTTTACTAATATAATAGTTTGTTGCACAGCTGAGCAAGTGTTTTGCTGACTAATCCATTATTTTGGCAAAACACTAGTAGCTGTGTGTAAATCTATTTGTTATTACTATTACAAAAATATAAAATGTCAAGATTGTGTTAAGATTTGCTTAGATGCATTAACAGTCAAACTATACAATTGTTCAGTTGTTATTACATGTGCAACTGTGATACAAATTATGTTGGTAATTGTAACCCAACACTTATCTGCTCTAGATGACCAAAAAAGTTTGTTAAAAGGGCCATGTTGGTGGAAAATATATAAAAATATAAACATAAATAATAATAAAAGTTACCATAACATCTCGTCAATATTGTCAATTTTATTTATCATACTAATCAACTGAAATGTATCATATTTACACAAAATAAATTTCAATGTATTGATGTTAATTTGCTGATTAGGTTGAATACTTTGAATACCACAAAAAGAAAACATGCCTTTTATATTAAAATCTTCAATTGTTTGTTTAAAGTTAATAGCATTTAAAGATTCCGGGTTAAATTGATGATGGCTCTTAGTTCCAGGATTAGTTCTACTTAGCTGAAAACGTTTATTTAAAAGTGGTGTGCAATTCTATCAGTCTTTCTTTTTCAATCTTGAAAAAAATAATCCCTTAATTATTTTTTGTACAGTAGTCAAACAATTTATTACAATTCAATACCTGGTCATTTATGGGGCTTTGTAGACTTGTATTTGCAGTTAATCGTTTTACAGTGCCACCAATACCACCGCATGGTGTTTTACCATGACTTGTAGCAAAAAATGTTCACTCTGCATCAATGTCAAAATCATCTTTATAGAGACAGGTATTGTAAAGGTTTTTGTGGTTTTTAAACTGTGCAGCACAACCATCTGAAAAATAAAGAATCTTTAAAATATTAGGATGATTTTCTATTAAATAATTAACTATTTGTGCCTAAACTTCATACACAAAACCAATATCATGCTCATTATCTCTGACATAAAACAAAACCATTTTTCTGGCCATTTGCTGACCAAGCTGGCCATTTTTGTTTAATAAATAGAGGGCAACGGGGTGTAACGTGCATTGACTTTGGCACCAATGGTAACTTTAGGCTTAATCTTGAATCACAAATGTGTAGTTTTCTGCAAAATCACCTGAGACAGCAGTTTTTTGCCAACTTTTTCTTTTGTTGCCTTAGGTATCTTGCTTGACATTTTGCAATGTAGAAATGGGCTGTTAACTTGTTTATTGCTTCTGATAAAATCAATTTGTATTCTTCAATTGTTGTTGTCTGACAGATCAATATTGTTTTATCTGGGTTTTTTTTCAATTTAAAAAGTTTTAAACTATACATTGTAAAATTCAGTTAAAATTATTATTTTAGATGGATGATGTTTTTAATCTATTGCAAATCAAAATCTGTTTTTCACTTGCAAATCAAAAATCCTATAATGATCAGAGGGTCCATAAGGCCAGGGTATTGTGGGGTATGGCCCCCAATACCCTGGCCTCATGGACCCTCTGATCATTTGCCCTGGAAACAATTTTAACACTCAAAAAAAAAAAGCTTTTCTTTCAACTGACACTGCTCAAACTATCCTTGGGTACAGCATTGTTTATTGAAGAACATGTTCATCAAGACTACACAAATGCTGAAATTTTCAAAGCCCAGCATGACCCAGCCCCTCCCTGATGCCTTGGGCCCTGAAAACAACTTTTACATGCATGTTGATTGGTACTACAGAAATGCCAAAAGTTTTAGAGCTCTAGCTAGTCTGGAAGGTAGTGAAACTTCAGTTGTAATTCTTCGTTACAAAAAAGTAGGGACCGTGCCCCGTTATCCATATATCCATATATGGAAATCCATACACTTGCATATCAAAATTTTTATATTTTTTGAAAGATCAATAAATGTAGAATGTGTAATTTTTTTTTTTTTTCGACATCATTAAGGTCACATGAGTTTCTTCAGCATCAAAGTTAGGTATATAAAAAATTGTCTAAATTTATTTAAATTAATAAATTCAGGTACTTAAAAATAATTTTTTACATCTGATCATTTCATTAAATTCACCACCCCTGAAAAAAGCCAGGTACAAGTTTTTAAGTAAAAAGATCAAATATTTTAAAGTTATGTAATTTGAAACCTCAAAATAAATGTTGCAATTCTAAGGGGACAAGAGGGGCTAGGCCAACATCTGTTAAAAGTAAAATGGTCATATTTCAGGATCTTCTTAGAGCCAGAGGCTACAATTTACAAGGAATTCTTATTTTACTAAATATTCTCAACTGTATAACAATCATCAAAATCTGAGATATAGGTTGACAAAACTTCTGGGTCATTTGATATGGAATTACCCTCATCTCATGAGGTAAATGTCATTTTGAACATACTCTAAACAAAGTTGTTTAAATTTTTTTAATTTATGAATACAAAAGTTTAAATACAAATACAAAAAAAATTATTTTTGAAAATTACAAATACAAAAGTTACTATTGAAGTTTATATTTTTTATAAGTTTATTTGCCACTCTTGTAATAAATGTGCGGTAAACAAATCTCACTCTGCCTTTTAAATGCAGTTGTTACTTATTTAAAATATTTCTAAAATATTGCATATTGCGAGGAAAGCTCTTAACTAACATTCTATTTGACCAAAATAAGTGAGCCAAGCAAAGTTTCAGATGAGCAAGCCAAGTTAAGCGAGCCAAGCAAGTTGCTCATCTGAAAGCTATCAAACTATCAATTTAATTAAGTTTTTTTACTTTGATGTTTGATGAT
>NC_088931.1:19837500-19972500 GCF_038396675.1 Hydra vulgaris
TATTTTCTAAGCTTGCTTTATTATTGTAATTATATTTGACTTGGCCAAAGATGGCTAAAGAAAAAAGAAAGTTTAAATCTATGACTTTTAAAATGAAATATTTTTAAAAGAAAGTTCTAAAACCAATTTATAAAGTTTTAATTGCTTTTAAAAACAAAAAATGACATGATGCACAAAAAAAGTTTCAAAATCTATTAAAATTTTTAAAAATATTTTAAAAGTTACAAGAAAAAAAATGCTAGTTAAAAAGAGATCAAATTGATAACAAAACTAATAAAAATAAAAGTGAACAAAACATCTTAAAGATGAAAATAAATAATTAAGTTTTAACATTTACTATAAGTTGTTTGTATTAAGTTATTTTTACTAATATTATTTATAACAAATTATTTAAGTAGCATTTATATTAAATTATTAATTAGTTAATGTAAAATGTAGTTTTAAAATGAAACTTGTATTTAAATGGGATTTAATGCACTTTAATGGTTTTAAAATGCTGCTAAGTTTCATTTTATAACCATTATATAGTAAAGAGAGATGAAAAAATTCTACAAATATGCAAATCTTTTTAAAAGTATTTAAAAATAAATTTTTTGGCTTTTGCTTTATAAAACTTATGTTATTTTAAACAAAAAATTAAAGCTAACATTTTTCTAATAAAAAACTTTTTATGTGAATAAATTTATTTTTCTAATAAATTTTTATATTTCTTTATAGGGAAACAAAGGACAGAGTAGTTTTCAGTATCCATATAAAGAACTTTTTTTTTTTGCTTTGCTCTCCAATATGTTTGAAATGGCTTACTATGTATGGAGCTTCGAAGAGGAAAGTTTATTAAAATCTTTTTTTGGCATTGCAATCAGCAGTTATTTAGAAGAGATGTCAAACAAATTTGATCTTCCTGATGACGTTACGGTTGTCATTGGTTTAAATCAAGTGTAAGGATTATAGATTTGATTTTTGTGATTTTAAAATCAAATGTATTTTTGTTGTTTTGTGTCCAGTAAAGAATTCCAAGGTTTGCAAATCATGTCCAACCTTTCCCAAATTAAGAACTTTAGAAATGATATTTAATTTTAAATGATAAACATGTTTATGTTGCCTTTGTTACATTCATACTAATTTCAAAAATTTCACCTGTTTAAAAAAAATAGGAAAGAACCTCTTGGTACATTTTAGGTTGTAGCAAAACCCTTTTTATTCCATTTTTTTAATTTCTTTTATTCCTTATTTTTCCAAACATACCTATCACGGAAGTTTTATTCTAAAGTTTCTCTTCCTGGCTAGATCCAAAAAGTATTTCATAAACTTGATAAAAACTTTATTTAGGAAGTTTTTTATTTAATATTATGTATCTGCCTTTTGCTAAATGTTCACAGTGTTAGTTATATTGATTGTGAAAGAGTTGCTATAATAATATTGTTGTTGCTAAAAAAAAGTGTTGTTGTCATAGTGATATAACTGCTGTATTTGTTGATTTATTGTTGAATTGAATTTTTAAGTGATATATTTAAAAAAGAGATAAAGATTTATAAGAGCAAGTTCGAAATTTCATGTTCTAACGGACATACAGGTCCAATAAATGGACACTGACAGTATGCCTTTAAATAATATAAAAACAATGTACATGTTAAACAAGTATAGTTTATAATATAAAAATTCATGATTTGATTCATTCATTTACTTTATAGAAGCAGTGTTTATCGAAACTGCAAGATTTTATTTTATTTTTAAACATACAAATGTTATCGTTTACAGCTTCTGATATAAGATTATTCCAGATATTTACAACTTTTTGAGAATAACAATATTTGCAAATGTCGAGATGATATCGTTGCTTTTGAATCTTCTTATTATGACCATGGGTATATTAATTATAGGTGTTTTTAAAAAATAAACTTTGATCTATGCAAACCAAATTATGCATAATTTTGGGATATATAACTAAATCATGTTTTAAACATCTGAGCTACAGAGGATCCAAACCAAGCATCTTTTTTGAATATTTTCAATAGACTTAATTATCATAGTTTGATGTGATGACCAAACTGGAGAGCAATATTCAATAATTGTTCTTATGTTTGGTAAATGCACGTACTAATATACTAGGATTGCAAGTTTTAAAACATTTTAAGATTAGGTATGCTCTAGTATTTGCTACATGAATGACTTTGGCAACGTGGTTTTTGTAATTTTGTGAGTCCATAGTTACTGCAAGATCCTTTGGGTTAGGTGATTAATCTAAAATACAATCACCTAATTTGTAAATAAAACTAATACTATGCATTAGATTAAGTGGTAATCTGTATACAAAACATTTCTTGCTGGCAATTTACAATGACCAAGTATCTGACCAAAATAATATAAATAAAAGTTTTATTGTACATTTGAGATTATTTACTACAGATGAGTCATTAATAAATGATAAAAACAAAGTTGGTCCTAGCACACTACTCTGAGGTACACCACTAACGATTTGAATTAGATCTAATAAAGAACTACTAATCTTTAGCTATCGAGATCTGTCTATGAGAAATGCAAAGATCCACTTTAAAAGGTTATCACGTATATTGCAGAGACTTGGTGGCACCTGAAAAGTAAGTACGAATTTCCAGAAGAGGGGCCTGGTAAAGTACTTTTAACAAGAGACAAATAAGCAATCAAGGAAAATTATATTTATAATAAAAAAAGTTTTTTATGGGTACAAAATATTATGTAATTCATTTGTACCAGCATGGTTTTTTATTGTCATAATGCATCAAATTCCACATTTTCTCCTGTTCCACTGACAATGGAACACGAACCCCAACATCTCTGACGTCAACCGATTTGCTAGACAAGTATTTACAAGTTTCAGTTTGCTGAAAACTCTCTCACACTCTGCTGAATTTGTTGGAATTGTACTGAATATCTTGTATAGAACTGCAACAGAGGAGAATACAGCATCTAACTTAGTCTTCAGCATAAAATTGTAAATAATGAGGAAAGAAGGCAAAGTTTTGTTATCCTTCTCAGCAGCCTTTCTGTAGATCTCCACAAAATCAACCATTTCAGTAGTTTTTTCATTTAAACTGATACCAATTTTGAATTTTTCAATGAATTTTTTCTCGTGAATTAGAGTTTAAGTTATGACTTATCTTCACTCATATTCTTCAATAAAAAGATATCTATGTTTTCTAAATATTTCCACTGTGAAGAAAATTTGTCAACAAGAACTGCAATTGCTGAATCAACTACAGTATAAAACACTTCTGCTAGCCACTGATCTTTAGCCTGAGTAAGCCGCTCATCTACTGTTTCATCGAAGTCCAGTCATTTCTTTCTGCGAGTCCTTTTCTCAACAAATATTTGCTGTTTAAGCTGAGCTTTAGTTGCAATTTTAACAGCAGATAAAATAGCATTTTGGCTAGCACTGTCCCTTAGTACTTGAAGCTTTTTCAGTGATAAATCAACAGACATTATAGCAATGGAAAAATCAAGTGTTTCTCCTTGAAGAATTTCATTTAGGGGACCCAAGATAGTAAAAATTTCTTTGAACAGGCATTTAGTCCAGTTGTTTCATATGACTGAAATCGGGATAAAAGACCTTGTGCTTCACTTCGAATATTCATTTTAAACCCCATGTCATTTGAAATTTGTTCAAGGCAATAGATTACTGCAGGGTATAGTGTTAGCAGTCGGTCTGTAGCATTTTGTAAGGCACTAAAACGAACACTGTGCAGCCAGTTCAAGAGACTGATTCACATCCTCAAGAAGAGATATGCACTTCTCAAATATATTATTTCATTTCCTTGAGTTTCCGTATAGAAAAGTCTTTAATTTATGCACATCTTCTGTTGTTTCTGTTCCAAAAAGGTGAACAGAAACAACAGAAGATTTTGCACAAGCTTTCATAACCAGATTTGTTTCTTGAGATCCACAATAAATATTTATTGCCATGGGAAAACACTGCTTCAAATGTGTTGCAACTCCTTTGTTTATTCCTTGCATATTGCTCACACCATCAAAAGACATACCCACACATTTTTGAATATCTAAGTTATTTGATTTGTGTTTATCTTTGATTTTTTCACTTATTCCTTCACCAGTAGTTGTTTCAGTTTCAACCATTGAAATCAGATGTTCCTTTACAACGGCCTCTTCTGCAGGAAGTGTAACATAACGTAATACAATAGAAGTTTGCTCACAGAGTATAATATCAGTGGTGCCATCAGCTGATAGTGAAAAGAATACTGAATTATTTACCTATTCTGAAATATCCTTCTTGACCATCTGTGTCATAGTATGAATGAGCTTGTTTTGTGTATAATTAGAAAGAAGCGTAATTCTAGCACCCCTTCCAGCAGATTGTTTTTGAGTACTGTAAATATTTGAAAGTTCGAAAGTTTTTCATTAAGCACCTCATACCTCATCATACTGAGTAAATTTAACAAAATTAGAAATTTACCCACACCACATTGAAAGTCTTCACTTTTTTCAGTCATTGTAAAAGTTGATTTCCTCATTTCCATGTAAAGAAATACTCTCTGCGATCAAATACCAAATAACATCAAAACTCGTATTAGGTATTGATGTAGTTTCTCCACTTCTTTACATTTTTTGTTCAGATGTCTTATGGTTTCAATATTTAATATTTTATCAATTGTGGAGTCTAATAATGCCTTAACTATAGCTTCAGCAGGATTTCAATGGGTGCAATGCTTTTCTGGGTGCAATGATTTTCTGGGTGCATTGCTTTGTTATGATGTGACTTAAGTTTGACCAGTTATCAAACCCACCACAAAGAATTTGTTATAACTATTTAGATACTCAACAATATGTGAGTTGATAATTTTTTCCATGATTCAACAACAAGTACAAGTTAAAGAGATGAGTCTATAGTTGCTAGGATCCGATGTAGCTCTGTTTTTAAAAATTGGGGAGATAAAAGCTTGGTACCATTGATAAGGTAAAGTGTTTGATGTAAAACTAGCCTCAAAAATATATGAAAGAGGAAAACATAAAACATGAGCTAACTTTTTAAGAATTGCATTAAATAAACTATCATGACCGTACGAGGTACTACGATGAATTCCCATTAAGGTTTTGTACACTGACTTGATGGAAAAATAAACCCTGTCAATACTTATGAGATCATTAACATAACTGACAATATTCGGAGAATAGCTACTATTGTCTGTAAAAACACTTCCAAAGTGATTATTAAACATGTTAGCAATTTCTATATTGCTGGAAGTGACCTTGTTATTGTTATTTCTGTCTTTTAGATGGTGGTGCTTATTAGGGATATTCATTTTGTTATTAACATAGTTATAAAACTTGCTAATGTTATTTCCTTCTACTAGGTTTAATTCAATTTTCAATTGGTAATTAGATAAGATTTGTTTGTAATTCCTGGCGTACTGTTTGTAAGCTGATTTTTTATAAATTTTTTTATTATTTGTCCATCTTTTCCATAAAAATGCTTTGTGATTTAAGATTTTTTTAATGCATTTTGGATAGTGTACCAAAAAGCCTTAGAAAAATGCTCCAGTAGTCCTCAATTGTACAAGAAAGCACAAAATCCCAATTTATTTTTGATAAATATAACTCAAGACCCTTAACATCAGCATTAGGAATGTTGTATAAAAGTTCTGATTTATTTTCACGCTGGTTAAACTTGTTCATATTTATAGAAAATTGGACTGTGTTATGGTCGCAAGTGCTAAAAGGACACTTGACAGATATATCACTTAAAAGAGAAATGTTATTAGAAAATACAAGATCAAAAAGATGCACGTTGTTTCTTTAACGAATTGGTGCAAACCGAGTTCATTTACCAAATTTAAGAATATATTATAACACTTTTTAATTTTATTTTTATTTGTTTGCTTGTTTCACAAAATAATTTTATCATTAAATTATAAGTAATTGAAATCATAAATTCAAGCAACATCTGTTATTGTATAAAAAGGTGGGCGATAGCAAGTTATTAGACAGAGTTTCTGAGATCCAAAAATTATATCAACACAATGATATCAATATCTGTTTGCTTAATCTGTACCTGTTCAACCTTAATATCATTTCTACAGTAAATTGCATCCTCCGCCAATTTTAATACGGTCTTTGCAATAAATTGAGTAATCTTTTGGACACAAAATAGTGTTAAAAGGTTTATTATTGAAAAATGTCTCAAACGCAGATTACAGCAGATTTTGTTGCCTCGGCATATAAATAAAACTCATGTTTATTGGCAAAGCTTCTTAGTTAAAAAGATGGAAAAAAAAAAATTTTTTGAATTTTTTTGTAAAGCTGGCATTGTTATTGCAATTAATTTGTTTGTTAGCTATATTTTTTCAACTTATTTTTTCATTTTTAACTTTTTTGCTTTGTTGATAAGTTGAGGTATTTTGGACGAAAGTTTACTATTAATTGACATATTTTTAAAACCAACAAAATTTAATGATTTGTAACAGTTCAGATTTGATTTCCAGTTATTAGAAATTAATTGCTACTTGACGATTTTAACAACTCTGTCAATATTTACCATAATAATCAATCAAAAGTTGTGCATTTCCTAAATATAGTTTTTTGTACTCATCTCTTAATAATTTAGCATTATACTTTTCAGCCTCAGTTAAGTCAGGATTGATAAAAACATTGCTAAACCTGCTTAAATATTTTAAGAATTTTGCAGCTTTTGAAAAAGAATTTCGTTCGTTTTAGAATGTAAAAAAAAAAAAAAATGTAAAGATCATCAATGTAATATGATAACTTGGTAAAAAATATAATTAAATATTGTGCTAAATATGTAACTATTAGTTTATGCATAAATATTCTCAAGTTTTGTCTGTTTTTTTTTTTTAGAAAGTTTCGCCAACTTTGTATAGATATGTTAGATCAATGTTTTAAAACAAACAAAGAGTTAACAGAAAAACTTATTACCAACAGCTCATTGCAGTTCAACTCGCATACTTGTTTGACTTTAGCTGTATTGAGTGATCATAAAGATTTTATTGCTCACAATGCTGTTCAGACTATTTTGAACGATGTTTGGGATGGACCTATCAAAGATTCAGAAATTTCTCGTCTAAATTATTTGATAGCATTCTTTTTTCCTCCTTATATTTGCACATTTAAATTCAAAAACACTGATTATGAATTAGTAGACAGTGATGTTTACAATTTACCATTAACAAATGAAAGTAGTGATGCTGTTAAAAACGAAGAGACAAGCTTAGTTGAAAAGTAGGTATTTTTAAACAATTATTTTATTATTTGTTAGTTTAAAAAAAAATAATTGTGCTTTATATATATATATATATATATATATATATATATATATATATATATATATATATATATATATATATATATATATATATATAGCACAAAATCTTTTTTATCTATATACAATATGTGTGTGTGTATATATATATATATATATACAGGGTGCGACAGCAATTCGCAAACATTTTAGAACATTTTTCAAAATGAATTTTTAAAACACTAAAAAATTATATTCATGGAATATTAATAGAAGAAAAGTTGAAGATAAATATTTTTTCCAACATAACATTCAATTAAGTCTCCTTTTTTTTGATCACTGCCTCAAGCCTAGGATGGAAGGACTGGCAGGTGCTTATATAGTCCCTTGACATTGAGTTCCAAGCACGGGTAAATGATGACTTCACTGACTTGACACTTGAGTGGGCCTTTTTTCAACCCTTACTCTTAACTACGCTCCACATGCTATAGTCAAGGGGATTCTGGTCAGGGCTGGATGGTGGCCAAAAGTGTTTGGGCCAGAAATTAGCCATATTGTCCTGAAGATATTGTTGAGTTTTTCTGGACCCATGACAAGGTGCATTGTCCTGTTGAAAAATGTAATTGTTTTCTGGGAATGTCTTCTTCAGCCATGGCACCACATAGTGTTTTAGTATGCTAATAAACACATCAGAGGTAACTTTTTCTTTCTCTTTGATGTAGATTGGTGGACATTTCTCTCCATTAGAAGCGATAATTCCTAGCATCATGATGAACTGAGGGTGCTTGGTGTGACACACAGGTGGTACCCTTCTGCACAATGAATCTGTCATTTCGCCTATTTATCACACAGTCAACACTAAAAAGTTTTTCATCTGATAAAACTTTAACTGTTGACGAAGCATGGCTTTTTAGCTGATTTAGAAGCTTCTTTGATTGTTCCAATCGTAAAGTTTTTAGTCTTTCTGTTAAAAGTTGACATGAAGGTCAGGCCACACTGACTTTTCCAAGTGTTTTTAGAGTTCTTCTGACTGTCTTTTCAACAACATTGAACAATTTTACTGTCTTTCTGCTGGATACAGTAGGATTCTTTTCAACATGCTTTTTAAGCTTTCTGTGAACTTTTTATCTACTTTTGTATTCACTGGAGGAGGTATTTTGGCTCTTTCAGCACTGCTACAGTTAACCACTTTGTAAAATGTAGTTTTAGATACTCCAGAAACACGAATCACTTCACGTGCAGACAAACCACACGTAAATCAAATTTAAAACTTCGGTTCTTTTGGCTTCCATTGTAAAACTTTTAACTAAAATGTGTTTTATTGACTATTTTATTATAATCTAAGACAGTCATTGAACATTAATCAACAAAAACAAATTGCGGAAGTATTTTATTTACATCACAAAACCTAGCCGAAAAATTAGTTTGCAAATCACTGCCGCACCCTGTATA
Source organism: Hydra vulgaris (assembly GCF_038396675.1). NCBI lineage: Eukaryota > Metazoa > Cnidaria > Hydrozoa > Anthoathecata > Hydridae > Hydra > Hydra vulgaris. The sequence continues at coordinate 19,846,199 of NC_088931.1, forward strand.
TATATATATGTATATATATATATATATATATATATATATATATATATATATATATAATATATATATATATATATATATATATATATATATATATATATATATATAGTTCTATAGTTTGTTGCATTTGGGAGTACGGAAGGAAAAAAATGGTTCTTATGCCAACAAATACGTCACTTTTAATTACTTTTAATTACTTTTGACCTTTGTCCAACATTTGCATGCTGTATGTATATATATATATATATATATATATATATATATATATATATATATATATATATATATATATATATATATATATATATGTCAATGACAATTTGTTAAAACTCCTGCTAAGAAAAAAAAATGAAACTTTTTTTTCTTTTCTTTTCTTTTTCAAAAGAAAATTGTGATTAAAAAGAGCTAATTACATGAAAATACCTTTTTTGTTAAAAGCTATTATTTGTTTTGGGTAATTCAAAATAATATGAAAAGATAATTATCTTTCTTTGCAGGTGATTCAAATAATAATTTCTTATTAAGTGAAATAATTGTCTGTTGCAATTTATGTGCCTTTATTTAATGATTATAATTATTTTATACTTTATTGTTTTGATGTTTAATGATCTCAAACTTTTTAAGCACATGTAAATAGTATTTTGCTTAAATTTTTATGACCACTATATTTATTCTTTGGACTTTAAAAGAAATGTTAATTATATATTTAATATTTAATATATAGTTAATATTTCAAATTAATTTCATTCAAAAAAATTCAAGCCATAAAAATTCATTAACATTTTATTTTTTATTTTTTATTAATTTACCTCTCCAAGAGAAAACCATTACAGATGAGGAGGCTACTTAGTTGTGGTTATAAACCCTCTCTCAACTCTATAACTCTGAAACATGAACCTTTACGAATAAGGTCGTTGCACGGAGAAATAAGTTGAGTCCACTTGTTGTTGAGAAGCAAATTTACTCAACTAATTAACTTTTTAACTATTTAACTTTATTTTACTTGTTTAGTAATATTTTAGTGCTTTTTTTAATACTTTAAACTCATTATTGTTATAATATTAAAAACATTTTTTCAATGGTTGTGGTCAACCAATGGTTAACCATTTTCATTCCAATAATTTTAATTTAATTAATTTAATAATTTTAACTTTCTGTTTTTGAAGGTATTTAAATTTTTTATTGAGCAATTTTTTGATACAAAAGTTTTTTGCTATTTGCAAGACAATTCTTGCTGATCAAATTTGATTGACCAGAATCGATATTGGGAGATTCAAAATTTTTTTTTTTTTCAAAAGTAGACTATCATAGATAAGTCTTTATTTCCAGTGCTGATAGTTATTTAACAATATTGGTTAATACATATTGCTACACTTATATTCAAAAATAGATAGCTGGTTTTGTTATTAATGAGCTTATACCATGTAAATAGCTAAAGCATAGTAACTTATTAAAAGAATAATGTTAATAATATCGACAATAATATAACATTAATAATATTGATAATTGGAAAAAGGTTCATGCACAGTTTAAATTTTTTCATACACAAATACTAAACTACAAATACTAAAAAAGTACTAATATAACAGACGCGCAATCTCTTAAAAAATTTTATTATCTGAAACAAGAGATAGTAGTTTGTTTAAACAGTAACTATACATTAGCAATGCAATTTATTTGTAGAAAAGTTGTAAGCTATGCAATGTGTTTGTAGAAAAGTCAAGATGCAACATTAAAACAAGACAAAAGTTTGGCTGATCATGCCTAATTAAAAAAAAATCATCATTAGGAGATCTAGTTTTGATATAACAACGAGTCGTAAGCTATGCAATTTATTTGTAGAAAAGTTGTAAGCTATGCAATATATTTTTCTCATACTATATAAATGAGTTTTATAGAAGTAAAGAATAGAGTTGGTACAAAATGGTAGTGAAAGCGATAAATAAAAAGTTGCTGGAGAAAAGTAGCAAAGGTTAAAGTACAAGAAAAAAATCAAAGGCAAAGTCAGTAAATTTTAAACCGTGGTTCTTGGTTAATCTTAAGTTACAATTTAAATGCAGTTAGAAACTTTAGTTTGTCAAAAAGTAATAAATGCTGTAATTATATTTTCGTTTGTAAATAGAGAAAGAGAAGCATTTTTGCAATAAGAGAAAATAAAGCAAAATGACTTTTTTTAACAGTTTTTTTTTCAGAAACTTCAGTTACATTGATAATTGATTTCGCTACTTTCATTGTAACTTGTAACTAATATGTAACTGCTACTTTACCAGCAGATTTTTATTTTTTAATTTTTTTTTTTAGGGATACTTCAAAACTAATGAAAAGCAACTCTGTATTTTACAATTCAATTACATCGCCACAAGAGACACCAACAGAAATGAAGTTATCACCCTTCAAAAAGATGTGGCTGTTTTACTTTGATACCCCTGTTGTAAAGTTTATGTCAAATTTAGTAAGATTATTTTTAGTTATTAGAATCATTGAAATTCTTTTTGATAAATTATTTTTCTTGGTTACAGTTGTATTTCCATTATAGTTTGGCTATTTGATATTTCTGGTTTTTTTCGGATATGTTGCAATGCTTAAGAAAGACACTACTAAACCATCAATTGCAGAATGGATTTTAGTTGTATACATTGGTTCATTGACAATTGAAGAATTGCGTCAAGTAGGATGTTTATTGAGATTTTTTAAGTGACAAAAATAGTTGATTTTCTAAATTTGTATTTCTAATATTTCTGCTTAATTATAGGTTATACAAGATGAAGCATTAACAGCCAAAACAAAGTTTTTAAATTGGTGGTCAAGCTATTGGAATAGGTTGGATGCAGCAGCACTTATAGTTTTTTATGTTGCACTTGCTCTTCGTTTTAGTCAAACAACTTTACCTGCTGCACATGTTTTGTATGCCATAGATGCAGGGATGTGGGTGATACGATTGTTGAATGTTTATTATGTAGATATTGCATTGGGTCCTTATGTTATCATGATATCAAAAATGGTAGTTTTTTTTTTTAATAAAACGTGTTTTGGTTTCATAAGTTAAATTTGCAAATTCTCAATAGTTTTTGTGTTACTTTTTTAGTTTAAAGATATGGTAAACTTTATGTTGATATTGTTTGTATTTCTTGTGGCATACGGTATTTCTGCAGCATCGATATTAGTACCACAAGATGCTGGGTTTGATATGATTATAAATGCATTCTTTCATCCATATTTTAATATATATGGTGAATTGTTTGTTGATCGAGATCCTGGAGACGGTTAGTTTTTTTTTAGAATTAATTTTTATAAGTTAATAAATTAATTAGTGATGTGCCATCGGCTAATGCCGATTGTGGCTTATAATAGGTTTAATGTATTTATTTAAAGGTATTATAATAATATTAAGGATTCAAATTACATATTTAACATGTACCTATTCATCAGAAATGATTCAACCTACTAGCCTATGCTATTGGTAACCAGCAACCAATTAATCAGCTTAACTATTGGCCAATTAATCAGCCGATGGCATCGGTTGATTAATTGGCATTGGCCGATGCATTGGTATTGGCTATTAAGCCAAACCAAACTGGTCCATAGGCACACCTTATATATGCAAGTTGCATACCTAATATTAAAATATTACCTTTATATACATACATTAAACCCTATAAATAGCCTCATCAGCCTTTGCCGATGGCACATCACTAAAATTAATAAGTTAATAAGTTAATTAATAAAGTTATTTTTTATTTTAAGGTAATAAAACACGTTTTGGAACACCTCAAACAAATAATTATTCTGAACCCATTGCTTGGGTTCTTCTCGGATGTTACTTATTGGTTGCAAATGTTTTGCTCCTAAATCTTTTGATTGCAATTTTTAAGTAAGTATTTTTATTGTTTTTAAATATTTTTGTATGCTTTTACTTTAAAACCTGATCCCCTCTCCCCCCTTGATACCCTTAAAAATTTTTTTTAATAATTATAAGATATTAATAAGAAATTGAAAAAGCATTATAAAAAAATTTGATAGAGTGAAGTGGTGCTAAGCAAAAGCACATAAAAGAATAGTCTGTGGACTATACTGTGGATATATATATGTTTTTACTTTCTATTTTAGTAATAATATACTTTTTGTATTTATTATTTGTTCTACAAAAAAACCTAGAAGAATTTGAAAGATAATCTAAAAAAATGTTTAGATTGAAGACAAGCTCTTACAAGATCTGGAACTCTTTCTGTAATTTATAAAAAATAAAAAAGTTTAATTTAATGTTTATTTTCCAAGTCTCTGTAACATTCATTTTTAAAAATTTTTTTGTTTTAATTTTGAACTAACTTTTGAAATAACTTTTTATTTTGAACTAATTAATGAATAATTTATTTATATTTTATAACAAATTAGTAAAACAATAAATAATTTAAAAAGAAAAATATTTATATCAAATGTACTTATTTAAAAACTATTTAACAAGTGTTTATCAGAGTCTTGTTTTTCAGCCTGCTGGAAAGCGGCATCTGTTATTCCTATTTTAAAAATTCTGGAGAGTAATCTGACTCATCTAACTACCATCCTATTAATCTTCTTCCTATTATAAACAAGGTTTTTGAATTTTTAATTAACAAACACTTAATCTCTCGTCTTGAATCTAATAACTTTTTGATCATCAATATGGATTTTGATCTTCTCGTTCTACTGCTGATTTGCTAACAGTAATAACCGATAGGTTTTATCATGCATTAGATAGAGGTGGAAAGGTTAAGGCCATCACTCTTGACATTTCTAAAGCTTTTGATAAAGTTTAGCATGCTGGTCTTCCCCATAAGCTTTTTTCTTAAGGTGTATCAGGTAACATCATTAAGATTATTAAATCCTTCCTTTCCAATTGTAGGATAAAAGTTGTCCTTAATAGACAGCACTCTTCTTCCTCTAACTTTTTTAGAGGAAGAAGAGTGCTTTAACTTCAGGGGTTCCTTAAGGTTCAATCCTTGGCCTTATACTCTTTTTAATTTACATTAACAATCTTCCAGATATTCTCACATCTAAGGTGGCATTGTTCACTGATGATACTATCATTTATTCTTGTCTTGATAAGAAGCCAACACTCTGATTGCTTGGACGGGGTATTTGAGCTTGAAATGGATCTCACTTCTGCTACAGTATGGGGCTCACAGTGGCTGGTAAACTTTAACTGAGAGAAAAGTCAATTTTTTTCAGCCAATCGTTACCACAATAATTTAATTCTTACTATATTTATGAAGGGTAAAGTACTCAATGAGTCATCTAACCTTCATCTTCTAGGGTTAACTCTTATGTCCGATCTTTTTTGGAAACCATATATCAAATTGATTGCAAAATTAGCATCTGCTAAAGTTGCATCTCTTTATTGTGCTTGACACTTTCTTACTCCTGTTTCTATTCTTTAATCTCTATAAATCTCAAATCCATCCTTTTATGGAATACTATTGCCATATCTGTGGTGGGTCTTCCAATAATGCACTTTCTCTTTTAGACAAAGTGCAAAAATGCATTGTAAACATAGTTGAACCTGCTCTTGCAGCCAACCTCCAACCATTATCACATTGTTGTAATGTTGCTTCTCTTTCACTTTTCCATAAATACTATAATGGGCACTGCTCTAAAGAGCTAGCGTCTCTTGTGCCATCTACTAAAATTAATTCCTGTGTTACTCATCATTCAATTAAGTCTCATCTTACTGTGACTGTTCCTAAGTGCTTCAAAAACTCTTATTTGTCTAGTTTTTTTCCTTGAACATTATTTCTTTGGAATTCGCTTCCTTCTTCTTGCTTTCCTGATTTATATAATTTGTAATCTTTTAAGTCATCTGTCAATTGTTATCTTGCTCTATAAACTTCATCTTTCCTTCCAACTCTAATAGTGGTTGCTTGCAGTCTTGTTGGAAGCAAAGATGTTTAAAAAAAATAAATTTATTTTTGTGAAATAGTATGCATATTTCTAATTTAAACATCTCTTTTTAAAAATATGATAAACATTTCACAATTATTAACTTTAACTTAATAAATCTAAGGTAAGTAGAGAATGCTGCTGTAAGCCATGTAGCATTCTTTACTTTTTTGCCTTGACATAATTTTTTCTTAATAAATTTTAATTATATTTATAGAATCTTTTTTGATATTCTTATAAATTTTTACAAATAAATTGAATTTTGTGATTTCATTTCTAAAGTTTCAGTTTTTTCTCTAGCTTAAGTACTCTGGTTTCACTTTTAAAAATTTAATACATTTGACACCCTGAATGTTTTTTTAATTTATGAATCACTTTTTAAAATTATTTTAGCAACACTTTTGAAGAAGTGCAAGCTAATGCTGATACAATTTGGAAGTTTGAGCGCTTTAATTTGGTTTTGGAGTACGCTAACCGACCTCCACTTATTCCTCCATTTATACTTTTATGTCATTTATACATGTTAGGAAATTATTTAAATAGTTTGATTCGTCGAAAGCCTTATCAACAATCAGAGATGGAATTAAGTAAGTGTTTGTTTAAATTTGTTAGTTTTTATTATTTTTTTTTAATAATAATAAAAACTTTCTTTTATGTTTCTAATAGAAACATAAATAAAGGTGTAATAGAATTGTTTTTACCTGTATTAATTTTACCTGTATTGTTTTGCGCAAGCTTGAAATAGTATACAATAACTTTTTTTTGTATAAATATTTTTAAGAAAGTTTACTTTGTTTTTTTATTTTAGCTTTCCCTCTAACATTTTAAAAATATAGATCTCCATGTAGAGAAACTATAGACAATAGTGTCATTTTTTTTATCAACTTTTTTTTATAGAAATATTTGCCTGAGTTTTAGCTACATGCAAACACTTTTTCAAACACTTGTTGTGAGTTGTTTAGAAAATGAAGATTTTTAAAAAATGATATATTGTTGAAAAACTCAAACACTGTCATAGCATCAAAGTTTATTAATGTATTATTTAAACACTAGAAGATTATTGGGAAATACTGAGGAAAAGTGTGTGAATTGAAAAGATAGTAAGTTGTATAAAGCAGGATATCAACTGTGTGAAAGGGCAAAACTCGGATTTATGTAAAAAAAGTATTGTTTTTTTACATATATCAGAGAAAAAACGTTTTTCATTATGTAGACAAACATTTTTTGAACATGCAGGAACAATCACTGAGAAAGAGTTTGACTAAACTGAATGGTAGGGATAAAGTGGAAGAATTTCTGTAGGTAGAACAAGTTATTACAAGATTACGTGATGTATCACTATAATTGTATTTTTAGAAAAAAGAAATAAATAAAGGTCTAACTATGTTTATAATGTTTTGCAATTTTGTAAAAATTAAATTTAATGGTTACAACAAATGATTCTATGATGTGATGGAAGCAGAATGGTTTCTCCTGATGTTTACTAAAAACAAAAATAAAGTCAAAAAAATGTTGCGCAAATGCAAAACATTTTAAGGCTGAAAAAGAGAAATTCTGAAAAAAATTTGTTTTAAGACTGTGCAAATATATCTTTTTCAATAGAAATATATATTTCATACAAGGAAGTATATATTTCTATTGAATAAGATATATTTATACAATGTAAAAACAATATATTTCATACAAGGACAAATAAAATATGCAACTTAACCTTAACTTAGGCTTTAACAGACAAGCTTTCAATCTTTCATCCATCAGTTTTTGTAATGGATTGGATATGGCTTCCGAAAGGGTTCATTTGTTGGAAATCAGACCTTAAGTAGACAAGTGTCAAGTTTTTATTCATATAAAGATTTGAAAAAATGTTTTAAATTGAAGCATAAAAAAATCAGAAATATAAAGTTTTTGTAAACAAGCAAACATGAACGTTTTGTGAACAAGTAAAAATGAAGGTTTTTGTGAACAAGCAAACATGAAGGTTTTTGTGAACAAGTAAACATGAAAGTTTTTGTGAACAAGCTAACAAGAAGATTTTATGAGTAAACAAACATTTTTTTGAATTTTTCAACTTTTTTCTGAATTTAAAATACCACAATGTGAAAAGCTGTTTCAGGTCCCTTTAGACATTCACAAAAAAAATTCAGCTCAAAAGTCTAAAAGTAAAAACTTTATATAGAATTTGGGTATAACATATTCTTAACAGTTTTTTGCTGGATTTTTACAATATTTCTTTCTACACAATCATTTGTGACACTTGAGTTTTGATAAAAAAAGTTATTGTAAGGTTCAAGATCTTTTAAGTTGCCTTTAGTTTGAATAGTATATAATTAAACCTTAATCAATAACCGAATCCAGCTTCATAAAAATCAACCAACTTCACTGTAATCAAATTTTTTAATTAATATTTAAATCAGGCACTTTATGCTGAAGTAAAATATCTAAAATTACTGATTTAATTTGCAAATCAAGATGTGAATCAGCTGAAACCATAATGCTTTAGAAGACAAGTACCAAAAACGAGCTTGCATACTATTGCCTTTAAGTTCCATTCTTTTTGTATAATTTGTGCATTATTGAAAACTCCTAAGTCATTTAAAACAGAATGTAAGACTTCGATGGTTTCTACTTTTATGCGCTTATAGTCACTCTATTGTTCAAGGCATTATCGGTAAACAGAAAATTTCTGTTGAACAGCCTTGCATCCTTTCTTCATCTAATAAATTGTTGATGTAAATATGAAGTATACTTTCTGCTTTGGATAAGTAATAGTGGGTCTTCTTGACTCATATAGATTTTTGTTTGTGTTGTGTTGGGAACGACTATGCAATATTTTCTGTTGTCTCTTAATAAGCTTTAACACTTAGTTTGATGATTTTATAGTTTGATGGTTCTAAGTTCATGTATAAGGTTTCTCAAACTCTTGGATTGCTCCCAGAGTGGCTGATTTTATCAACAGCTTAAAATATCAGACTTTAACAGTGCCATGTTGCGCATGGGTGGTGTTCCTGGCAAGTGCTTTTGATGTGTATTGTTGAGTGTGTGATAGGAATCATTTATCATGACTTCGGATTGTTAGTAGGCATGAAGTATTTTATTTTAAGGTGACAAGTATTATCTGTAAGCCAAGCTTTTTCTAATAATTTAAATAATGATATAGTACCAAAAAATGTCAAACATAAAAAAGCAAAATTAATCAATCAAAAAAGTGTTGATACCAAATTGTTTCAATATCTTAAAAATATTTGTGTTCTTTTAAACAACTGTTTATCTGCTTTTATTTTTATCAAAAAATTAGATTAAGTTTTATTTTTTGCAATATTCACCAGACCTACTTGTTACTTGTGAGAATAATATAATTTAGCTGTATCATCTTTGGATCTCAGTGTCAGATCTAGCTATTATCCTTTAATTTGCGATAGACTAACGTATTTGGGCTGGACAGGATTCATGAGTTGCAAAGGCAAATTAGACCAGTGATTGTTGTGTCATTTGACAAAAACTTTTTTTGTCACAAACATATCACGCACATTTGTATTAGGTTTCTTTTTTTTCGCTTTCAGCTGTCTTATTTTTTCATTAGCATAGTCTGTATATGCTTATCCAACATCGATTTTACCAGACTACATACGAGGGTTGTTCCAGAACTACCTAGTTAAACAAAGAAAACACGAACATTTTGAAAAAACTTATTTTTGTTTCTCAACATAGTCCCCTTTTAGCTCGATACACTCTTCCCAGCGATGTTCAATTGCTTCGATACCTTGTTTATAGTAGGAACCAACGAACTCTGCATAATAGCCATCAACCCCAGACTCTTCATTTGTAAAAAATCTTCTCTCACCAAGCCATTTTTTCAAGTTTGGAAATAGAAAATAATCTGATGGGGCTAAATCTGGTGAATAGGGTGCGTGAGGAAGCAATTCAAACTTTAATTCATTATATTTAGCCATGAGATTAACAGATGTGTGAATCGGTGCATTGTCTTGATGAAATAACACTTTCTTCTTCGCCAAATGCGGACGTTTTTCCTTGATTTCTTCACTCAAACGCTGCAATAAGTTTTCAAAATATGCGCCGTTGATGGTTTTTCCTTTTTGAAGATAATCAGTGAAAATTATCTCGCGCGCATCCCAAAAAACTGACGCCATAACTTTTCCAGCCGATGAAGTTGTTTTTGCCTTCTTTGGAGCCGATTCTCCCCCTTTTGGTCCATTGTTTCGACTGCTCTTTTGTTTCAGGAGTGAAATGATGAACCCATGTTTTATCCATAGTTATGAATCGACGCAAAAACTTGGCCTTATTTTTGTGAAACATCGCCAAATAATTCATCGATACATTCTCAGGACTTTGTTTTTGGTCGATTGTAAGTAAACATGGCACCCATCGTGCGCACAGCTTTTCAATGTCCAAATTTTCAGTCAATATGCGATGTACAGCACTTTTTGATATGCCTGCCATATCAGCTAACTCGCGCACTTTCAATCGACGATCGTCCGGTATGATTTTATGGATTTTCTTAACCATTTCTGGCGTGGTGACCTCATTTGGTGGACCACTGTGGGGTTCATCTAAACAGGTCATACGGCCTCTTTTAAACTCTGCAACCCAATATTTCACTGTTGCAAATGAGGGAGCAGACTCCCCTAGAGTAGAATCTAGTTCACTTTTGATATCGGCTGGACTGAGACCTTTTAAATAAAAATATTGAATGACATAACGATGACTAATATTCTCCATATTAAAAATTTACTGAAAACGTTCACTATTAATAGTCGCTAATTTGGAAAGAAGAAAAAAAACAAAAACTAAATTTCACTGTTAGGCTTTCAAAGGTTAAAGCTTTATACCATGGTTATTTTTTTTTCAAAATTTTCGTGTTTTCTTTGTTAGGCTAGTTAATTCTGGGACAACCCTCGTACACCAGACATTTAGGTTTTGCTATATGCACTTCCAAGGGCGGATCCAGCATTTTTTGTTCATATTCTAATAAGACCAAAAAATGCTGAGATAAATTTCAAGTTTCATAGTATAAACAGTTCATCGATAAATTTTAAGTTTTATAGTATAATCTCTCAGTGTTCAAAAGTTATTACCATATAATATTTGTAACCCCTCAAATTAAGGGGGTTACATGTTTTATACTTATGTCAAATACTTATTTGACATAAGTATAAACATTTGGAGTTTGCTTTATGTCTGGAAGTTAGCTATCTCAAAGATCAAAAAATGCTGGATCCGCCCCTATTCACTTCCTGACATTACTCTTTTAATTCTAAAAAGTTACACGCTTCATGGGAAATAAATTTTGATATAAAATATATTTACCTATATTATACACGTTTCTATATATTTTTTTAGAACGTACATTGTCAGAAAAAGAGCTTGATGAAGTTTGCGAATTTGAAAACGAATGTAAATCTTATCTATTAAGAAAGATGGACGAGAATGCTGCAAACCAGGAATTAAATTAGTTTTATTTTATTATTTTTTTTAATTGTAAATATATTTAGCATCACTTAAACGATCATTTATAAAAATAGGGTACAGTTATTAGGATTTATTAAATACGAGCAATTAGTTTACGCAGAAACACACATGCGCGCGTGTTAACACAGGCAGTAAATTACATTTATTAAATTAAAATATATAATTGTTTGTTTATGGATAAGTTATTATTTTTATAGCCGTTGTTGTTAATATTGTTAAAATTTCTATTGTTTTTTTTTATACACATGTTATGGATTGTTATATTTATTTTGTATATTTCATTATTTTTGTAACTGTTTTGCTTAATTATTTTTGTAACTGATTTATTTTGACATTTATGTTGCATTTTTATAACTTTTTATGGTTTATAGTTTTTGAAGGAAAATAATTTCATGTTTGCGTAACTGTTTTGACAGTTGTATTTTATTATAAATCGAAAATTTAAAAAACAAAGTGTAAAACTGGTTAACCAGTTTACTCTTGTTTTGTATCATAAAAACAAGTTTTGATTACTTCATTAAACAGGTAATCCACATAGAATTTAATGTAATCGGATCTGTAAACAGGTAATTCACATAGAATTTAATGTAATCGGATCTGTAAACAGGTAATCCACATAGAATTTAATGTAATCGGATCTGTAAACAGGTAATCCACATAGAATTTAATGTAATCGGATCTGTAAACCAAGAAAAATAAACAAAAATCGTAAAAGAACAAAAATTAGCGATAATTTTTAGCAATAACACAGAAATTGTAAGTTTAAAGTTTTGCACAAAGTTTTTCTGACAGGGTTGCGGGTTCAAATACTCCTTTGGACGATTTTTTTTGTTCCTTTGACTTTTTATGTTTTATTTCTAAGTAGATTTATGTTTTTTAACTATTATTGTTGTTTATTTTTTTTTTTTTAAAGTTTCATAGAATAAGTGCACATAAATTAACTGATTTAGCTGTAGTCGCAGTGAAGTGTAAATACTTCCACTGTCTTAAATAGTGAAAGGCGCAGTGGAGTGTACATACATCGACTAAGAGTTTAGGTTTGGGCAGGCATTTTTTAAATCAAAAGAAAATTAGTTTAATATTTATTAAAATAGGATTTATAAATTAATTTATTTTAAAAAATATTAGGTTAAATTACACAAGATTTTCAGGCTAAATAGTCAAAATAATTAATATTTATGAGCAGCCGTGGCGCAGTGGTAGCGCACTTGTTTCAGAAACAAAGGATCTGTGGTTCAAACCCACCTCTGGGCAAGTTTTGCAACATCGGTTAGGAAGGAGGCGTGAACTTCCAATTAAATGCTCATCCGCGGTGCTCTGTGATAAGACCGTAAGGACTTCTTGGGGCACCTAAATAAAATTTAAAAAAAAAAAAAAAATATTATTAAATAAAGCAAGCAAACAGCATGCATTACAAATTGAACTATGAATTACAACTTATGGTGCAAGGATCGATCCCGGCTTCGGCGCAATAAGTGACATTGGTAGGGAAAAAGGCCTAAACTTCCTAGATAAATGCTTTTCAGCGATGCTCTGTGATAAGACCGCAACGGCTTCTGAGAACACTTTATAACTACATTTAAATTTAAAAAATGCCAAGGCGTTTAGTGATTTCAGAAAAGTTGTATTAACCAGTCTTGATTTTATCAGGAGAGATTATTTTGATTTATAACAATTTTTTGTTATAAATTAAAATAATCTCAAGCACAGAATTATTGGTTTCTATCCTAAAGCCCCTAAATCAAAATGCTATAGGCAAATTTAGACCTAATGCGAAGATCTACAAATTATACAGTTAAAGACATAAGTGGATGAAGATGTTATGCTACTCCAGTATTGAGTAGCATAATTTTTTAGCAACCGTGGAGCAGTAATTAGTCTAGTCTAGCAGTTTAGCACAGGTCAGTCTAGTCTAGAAGTTTAGGAGTGGTTAGTCTGTTCTAGAACCAAGAGGTTCAATGCCGGTTCGAGCCCAATAAGCAACATTGGTAAGGAAGGAGTTGTGAACTGTCTGGTTAAATATTTCTCCGCGGTGCTCTCTGATAAGACCGTTAAGTCTTTTTAGAGCGCCTCAAAAAAAGAAACAAAAATTGGATAAACTGAAATATCTGAAATTTTAATGTTTTTGAACATATCTTGTTCTAGATATTTTTCTACAGCAAAAAATATGAATAAAAAATAACTCCTTTATCCACTGTAAAAAAATAATATTTTAGCTTATTTCTGTGCGATATTATTATGTTCATGCGAAAGAGCTTACTTAAAATCTTTAAGTAGAAACTTAAATTTTTGCGAAATAGCGCCTTCATCCATATAATTTATTTAGTCTATAATTTTATTCTTATATCTATTTAAAAATATCTGTAAATAAATGCATCATATTATATATTGCTCAACTTAGTAATGCTCATTCGAGAGAGCTTGACACAAAACTTACGGCAGCCATTGCACCCAAGTTAATGTTGAGAAAGAGTCACACCACCTTTTTTTTTATAGCGAAATATGAACAGAAGTCTATGCAAATATCTAACTTATGTAAACTTTATTTATGTAATGTTAAAACATATTTCAAGTTTTACATTTTTACTTTTACTAGAAAATTGCATTGCGATAATTTTGATTTATAACATTTATTTGGAATTACTAGGAATGGCACTTTTACTTTTACATGTAAAAGTTAATTACTTTTACATGTAAAAGTTACTAACATTACATAATAAATAATTCCTCAAATTGTAATTTTCATTTCCATATAAAAATAACTAATTTTAAAAAAATTATATAAGCGTAATTTAAAAAAAAACTTGCATATGAAAATGAATTACATAAAAGTAATATACTACCAAATGTTAATTAAATTTACAAATAAAATAGTATTTCTTTAGTAGGCATTTTTATTTTAAAAGTAATAAAAAACTTTTATCAAAAATAAATTATATAAAATAAAGTTTAAATTACATAAACTTACATTTTATATAATTTGTAAAGTAAATTAAAAGTAATCTATATAAAATAAGGAAGTAAATTTACTTATATTCTTCCATAACCTTAAGAGGATTTTGTACAACAGTAATGCAAAAATAAAACAGTAATGCAGTAATGAAACATGGCAGTGAGCAGAAGGCGCATATACCCATGGGAGACTCAGAAAGGGTAGATATTTATTTAGATATATCTATTTGAAAGGCATAATTGGCATAATTGTTAGTTCTTTTTATAAGTGTTTTGCATTTTTACTATTTAAAAACTAAGGAGGGAAAGTTTAAACCAGTTCCGAATTTAAAGGGCTATACTCCAATGTCCCGCAGATTTAAAGCCCTAAAATATTTAAGATGATGGTTTATTTTTTAACGTTTTTTTGCCACTTTTATAAGAAAAATGCCCACTTGCTCAAAAATATCCCCAAACCCTGCATGTCTTAACCCGGCACTGGTTTAAAAAACTGCGGTGTTTTATACGGGCATGAATATTTAGAACTATTTATGTAAATATCTTTGTCTATGATAGTATCAGTGGCCTAACTACAGCAAGGCAAGTGTAAGCAAAACTTACGGTCCCTCAAGCAACTAGGCCTAGAGCCGCAAGGTTTAGGAGCCTCAAGATACGTTTCAAGAGTTTTTTTTTAATTTTTTTAGTTATATTTAGTTCCAGAGAAACAGAATTTGGGCACCTGGGTCACGTATGCTTACTGGCCAAAAATATTTTGCTACAACTGTGTAATATACGTATAACCCGAGCTGTAGCTAAGGAACGATTTATACGTAGATTAAGAAATAAAACTCATGGTGATTGGAACCTGAAAACAAAAATGCCCTAAAACATTTACTATCCCTACCTTAAATGTGAGGGCAAAAAATTAGAAATTTTTATTTTTTTACACTCAATTTATATTGACAGGTTTTAAAATTCAAAATTCAAAAATTATGATTATATAAAGTTTACACCCTAACCAAATGTGGTGTTTGTTTCAATCTTTGTCTTAATATTCTAATAAGACATTAACAAGAACACACTTAAGTTTGGCACTTAAGTATGTTTTATTAACCAAAATTATATTTATTAACCAAAATCACTGCTTTTTCATAACTTGCGCAGTACTTAGTACAAAACTTGCGATATATTTTTCGTAAGTCTAACTCTCAAATTATGGTATTCACAAAACATCTTCAAAAAATGCTCGGCATGAAGCAAAAAAAGTTACGTTAAGTAGAAGCTTGCCTAACTTTTTGCGTAACTTTAAAATATTTGCACAGCTCACATATAACTTTTTTTGTTAAGATTTGTGATAAGATTTTTTAAAATTTGTGATATAGTATATATGTCTCTATAAATTGTTTAGTATATAAATTGTTTAGTATATAAATTGTTTAGTATATAAATTGTTTAGTATATAAATTGTTTAGTATATAAATTGTTTAGTATATAAATTGTTTAGTATATAAATTGTTTAGTATATAAATTGTTTAGTATATAAATTGTTTAGTATATAAATTGTTTAGTATATAAATTGTTTAGTATATAAATTGTTTAGTATATAAATTGTTTAGTATATAAATTGTTTAGTATATAAATTGTTTAGTATATAAATTGTTTAGTATATAAATTGTTTAGTATATAAATTGTTTAGTATATAAATTGTTTAGTATATAAATTGTTTAGTATATAAATTGTTTAGTATATAAATTGTTTAGTATATAAATTGTTTAGTATATAAATTGTTTAGTATATAAATTGTTTAGTATATAAATTGTTTAGTATATAAATTGTTTAGTATATAAATTGTTTAGTATATAAATTGTTTAGTATATAAATTGTTTAGTATATAAATTGTTTAGTATATAAATTGTTTAGTATATAAATTGTTTAGTATATAAATTGTTTAGTATATAAATTGTTTAGTATATAAATTGTTTAGTATATAAATTGTTTAGTATATAAATTGTTTAGTATATAAATTGTTTAGTATATAAATTGTTTAGTATATAAATTAAACAACTTTTTGTTCAAGTTTAATAAAAAGTAGTTTTTTTAATTTAAAACTTCCCTAAAGGAAGTAGTCATCAGTGGCGGATACAAAGGAAGGGATAAGGGGGTAAAGGGGTAACTACCCCCACCCCCTAAGAAATGTCAAACTTTAAAATAATATTGAAAAATTTTTAAAAGAAATAACAAAATACGAAAAATTTTTCTGCAGCTAACTATTTACTTTTTTAAAACTAAAACAAAAACTAAAACTATTTCATAGCATTACAAAAAAAATCTATCGTTGTCTTTTTAACATTTTTACGATATCGAAGAAAAACGATGAAAGTTTCGAAACATTTTAATATTATTATCATTAATTCATTCTATTATATAACTAGATAAAAATAAAAAACAGCAAAAATTACAATTGTTCTATTTTGAAAAATTTTTAAAACTGTTTCTAAAAACTGAAAAATATATAGATTTGGTTTTAATGGTAAATTTTTTTTTTTATTAATTTAATTTTAATTTGTAGTATAATTTATATACGCGATGCCGTTTTTGATAGTTAAAATTTCAATAAAAAAGTATTTATTTTTCAACAATTGAAGTTGCAACACTTCAATTTATATACACTTCAAGTTGTATTTATGTAACATAAGAAGAATTTTTTTTTTAAATAGTAACTGAATGAATTTCTTACGAATTAGTTTCTTATTTAGAAAACAAAAGTGTATTTAATATTTGATTTCCTGATCCAAATTACAAATATCCATATTCTGTGCATTTAAAGAAGGGTTAAAATGTTAGTTGCTTTTAGTCCGAGAAACATATACATAAATTTCAGTGGATAATGATTTCAGAATACCTTTATGGAATTTTTTGTAAGTATTGCTTTCTTTTTGCAAAAGTTGGGGGAATACACAGTCAAGTGCAATTACTCGAGCTAGTTACGTTACCTCTTAAAAGTTATTCAAAGCTTTTGAGTAAAGATGGAGACTTACAATTACATGATTGCAATGCGTATCACAAAGTTGCTATGTTGGCAGCATCAGATTTCATCAGAACATAGGAATATCCGTCTACAAATGAACGTAATTTAGTTAACGAAGAAAGACTTAAACAGGCTAAAGAAAATCGAGAACGATTAAAGCCTATAATTGAATCTATAATATTTCTTGGTCGACAGAATACTGCTCTGCAAGGTCATCGCGATGATGGGCAGATCTTTGAAATTAATCAAAACTCTTCAGTAATTAATGATGGCAATCTTCGGGAATTGCTTCGCTTTCGAGTGAGCGCTGGTGACAACATTTTAAAAAACCATTTGAATAACTGTAATTCTAAAGCAACATGCATAAGTAAAAGTATTCAAAATGAAATAATTGAACTATGCGCTCAACAAATTCAGGACTTAATTAAAACAAGAATATTTAAAGGAAAATTTTATAGCGTTATATTTGATGAAACAACGGATACCAGTCATAGTTCTCAAATGTTGTATTAAGATATATTGATGTTAATACCTGTGAAATCCATGAAGATTTTATTGGTTTTGTAAACTGCCATACTGAAAGTTATTCTGATTTTACTTATGAACCTGTATTAACAGTAGAATTGCTAGCAAACACATTGAAAAAATTTGACTTCAATTGAAAGGATTATGTTGATATAGGTACTGACGGATGCAGCCTTATGTTAGGTGAAAATAATTGAGCAGCCACAATATTACAGAAGATTCTACATACAGAAGATACCAAAGGCAAAAGTCCATGTTACAACCATGCTTTAAACTTATCAATTTCCAAATGTTCGTCTGTGCGAGCTGTTTGAAATACAATTGGCACAATGAAAGAAGTAATATCATTTTTTAAAGCTTGCCGAAGCGAAGTAACGTTCTTAAATATATAAATAATGAAATGCTTACAAGCTTATGCGAAACGAGATGGATTGAACGACATGATTCTGTATCAAGTTTTAAATCTTGTTTAATAAATATAGTAGAAACACTTGATTTGATATCTCAGTGGAATGAGCCCTTATTTGTAATAACACTTTATTCGTTAGCCAATGTGCCAATGTGTTAAATACCACAGTCTCTTTAAGTGAAGCTCTTCAAAAAAATTACTGGATAAGGAATATACAAAAACTATTCTTAAACATACCATAAAAATGTTAAATAAAAGACGACAGAACGAAGAAAACTTAAATGCTATATTTATGACTGCATTAAAGTTACTTGAAGACTTAGGTTTAAAAATCAAGATTCCAAGAATTACAGGAAAACAAACTAATCACGCAAACCTCAATACCAACGATCTTCTAACTGACTATAGAGTCGATGTTTATTTACCGTTACTTAATAGCATACTTCTAGATTTAAAAAAATGCGGATTATTTTGTTTTCAAATTACCCCCCACCCTCCCCCTAAGGACAATGACCTGGATCCGCCACTGGTAGTAATAAATTAAGTTATTAATGCAAAAGGAATCCTTTTGCACATACTCTGTTAAAATATTGTTTACCAATTAGTCTATAATGTCATTTTGCAGTTGTAACTAGATATTTTGATAAAATATTTCGTTACTACTAGAAAGACAGAAATTCTACGCAAGTTCTAAAAAATTTCTTATTTTATTACAAATGTTTGTTTGCGTGTGCCTACAAATAAACAAGCTCTAAATTGGTGCAACTGAAACTTTCAGTCTGAAGGAAAAAAATAATATTCCCAATATTAGGTTCAATAGATTTATGTTTATTAAAAAATTAAGTTAATTAGTTTTTTAAATTTTTTTTTTTAATTTTTTTATTTAGGTGCCCCAAGAAGACCTAATGGTCTTGTCAAAAAGCACCGCGGAAGTGCATTTAACCAGGAAGTTCACGACTCCTTCCTTACCGTGACGCGAATATATGTCCAAAGCTCGTTTTGAAACTGGATCTCCTGCTAATAATGCAAGCACTTTAACAACTGTGCGCCACAGCCGCACAGATTTATGTTTAATATAATATATTTATAATGTATAAACTGGAGAATTTTTAAAATATATATATATATATATTCTTGTAAATAGTGAAGTTGTATTTGTCATTTGGCTAATATTAGTTTATCTAAATTTTTAATGTCAGTAAAAAAATTAGGATCTATAGTAAAAGAATTCCAGGTGGTCAAAAATTTTAAAAATGTAAAAGTATAGTCTAAATTCTTTGATTTTTTATTTAAAATAAGGTGCTAAAGTATATTGGTCCTAAACAATAGCATAGCAATGAATATACGTCATGATGAATGACGTATGACAAATGAATATAGGTCATATATTTTTATTGAACTGCTTGAGCAAAAAATTTTCCAAAATTTTCAAAAAATACTGAGTGATTGTTTGGCTCTTTTTTTAAAATAAAAATTATATAACCAAACCACTTTACTGAGCTGAAATGTTTCTTAATTTTTCGTTATGCGTAGATTGAAAGCTAATGTCATCTTTTTTAGTTATTGATATTAAATATAACCTGAGTATGATTCTTTATTATTCTTATTTTCTTTTTTTTTTTTTGTGGAGAATAAAATAAATATATTGTCTCAAATTGTACAACATAAAAATTGATGTCTTCAGGAGAAGAAAAATTTGTGCTTCTAGAGTTTTTTTGAAAAAGGGTGAAGAAAATCAGGATTGCAAGTTTTTTCTTGAAATATAGTAATAATGAAAAAATAGTACTTTTGTAATGGAGAATCATCATTATTTTTTATTTTTTGCCTAACTTTGCAATCTTGATCAATAATCCTATTGTTGATGATGAAGCTTTTCCACAATCTCACATTAATCAAAATGAGTCCAAAAATCTCTTAATTGATGTTGATGTTATAATACAATCTCTTGCCTTTGCTTGAACATGCCCTGACTGTGAGATGAAGTCTATTAGTCTGAATATAGATCATAAGAACAAAAAAAGGTTTGAACTCTTTGTTGCTACTCAATTGCACTGAGTGTTGATGGAACATGAAGCTCTATAGCAGTAAAAAAGTTTCAAATAAAGTTTCTGATGATTTTTTGATATAAATCTATATTTAGTAATTGCAATGCATGAAATTGGAAAAGGACATTATGTGTTTTGGAACTATTAATATCTGGCGCAAATTCCAAGCAGAAATTATATTTGAAACATGTGTATAAAGAAAAAACAGGACAGCCTGTTGTAATTAGGGACATAATCCAGCCAATGTTTATTGATTTATCTAATAAAAACATGTTAGAAAGATGCCATAAAAAAACTCAAAACAGTAAAATTTATTTTTATGCAAAAATTTGGGAATGGTGTCCAAAAGATATTGTGGTAAACTAAATTTTAATAAGAACTAATAATCCTGGTAATAAATATGTAACGTTTTGCAATCAAAAAGATAAAATTAAAAATATAGCGAAATAAGGAAGTGCAAACACTGAAAACAAATTAGAGCAAAATGAAAAAGTTAAGTTAATAAAGAAAGAGAATAACTGATGATGATATAGTTTTTAGTGATTGTAGTTTTCAAGTTTTTAGTGATTATATCTTGTAATAGAAATTTTTATTAAAATTTGAAATTAGGTTACCATGATTATTGCATTTTATAAAATACTTATTTATAATTTTAAAATTTTTCAGTTTTGTAAAAAATTAATATTAATTTCTGTATGAAACTTAAATTTTTTTTTTTTTAATGTTAATTCACCACTCCAATTCCGAGAAGGCCAATACAGGCGAGGAGGTTAAATTGTGTTATAACCCTCTCTTAACTCTATGACTCCGAAACACGAACCTTAACGAACATGGCCGCTGGCAGAGAAAAAAGTTGAAATAGTTAACTAAAGCTTACTAGCTGTTATGACCCGTAAAATGGGGGTCTTGGTAAATCTACTCCACACCTTTTCAATACTTATTTCTTATTTCAATATGTTTTTGGAAGCGGTAGGAAAACATTTATATACTAGTATAAATAATATATTTATTGTTTACTTTTTAAAGCTTTAAAATAAATTTTCTATTATAATTATATTTAAAATACTTTAGGTGTTTTGGTAGACGTTGCAAAAAAGTTCGTGCGGTTTTGCAGATCCATAAATAAATACCGATAAAAACAGTTTTAATAAAGTTTATTCTGAAAAATAGTATCCTTCAGCAAGAATAACTTTCTCCCATCGTGAAACAAGCTGGTATATTCCATTTTTATAAAAGTCTTGAGTTTGGTAGCTAAAAAATTGAATTAACTCATTTTCGAGATCTTCCTTATTTCAAAACTGTCGATTCCCCATATGATTATCCAGTGCCAAAAACAGGTGATAGTCGCTTGGCGCAAGGGCTGGTGAATACGGAGGATGAGGTAGAATCTCCCATTGTAAACGGGCTAGAGTTTCCCGCGTGATTTTTGCGGTGTGTGGTCTGGCGTTGTCCTGGTGGAATACAACACCTTTTCTGTTTGCCAAAACTACTTGTTTTTGGTGAAGAGAAACCAAAACTCTGTCCAATTAGGCTGAGTATATCTCAGGAGTAATGGTTTGTCCACTTGGTAGCAATTCATAGTGAACGATACCTGCTGTAGTCCACCATACACACAGTAAAACATTTTGTTGGTGAATGCTTGGTTTAGGAGTCATCAGTACTGGATCGTTACTGGCTAGCCAATGATATGTTCGTTTTTTGTTGCAGTACATAATCCATTTTTCGTTGCACGTCAACATTCGGTCAAAAAATGGCACTAAATTGTGGCGGGAAAGCAATGAAGAACAAATGGTTAAGCGCTGCAACTTGTTTGTTTCACTCAACTTATAAGGTACCCATTTGCTCAACTTCCTACTTTTTCCAAGTTGGTGCAAATGTAAACGAATAGTTTCATCACTCACATTAAATCTTGAGGCAAAATTCTGACATGTTTGACTGGAGTCGTGCTCGATTGCCAGCTTGATATCCTCGTTGTTTACGATGGATGGTCTTCCAGATCTTGGTTCATCTTCAAGGTTTTCATTTCCAGAAGAAAATTTTTTAAACCACTTTTGACCCGTCCGTTCTGCTATGGTACCTTCCCCAAAAGCAGCGCAAATCTTACGACAAGCTTCTGCAGCTTTGGCTTCAAGTTTGAACTCATAAAGTAAACAGGCGCGAATTATCGCATCTGACACAGCCATACTCCACTTAAGACTTTTAAATTTAAAACGCACTAATAAAACTTATGAAACACACTGATTGATTCTCCTTAAAACAAGCTTTAATTTATATGCAAAATCATCCCCCCACCACAAACAGTTTTCTTTTTTTTTTTTTTTTTTTTTTTTTTTTTTTGTTCTTTTATCTTTACAATATTGTGATTCTATCTATATAACTGATACAAATTTACAATTTTTATAAAATATATGATGGTAGGAGAAAAAATAAAATCTCACAACTTTATAGAATACAAAGAATATAACTGCAGGGTATCATTATTATTAAAAGAACGCGGGAAACTTGCAGAAGACCAGATGGTCTTGTCATCAAGAAGCCGCTTGTACTAGTAATATTTTTTGTATTTTTGTTTTTACATGTTTCTAGTTTCACAAAATATAATGGTAGTTCATTTTATATTGGATTCACATATAATAAAATGTAAGATAAAAAATAATTGATAAATGCTAGATTTTGCACACATAAATATATGATTAGGCATAAATAAAATTATTTTTGATTTATATATTTTTTATATTAATATTTGTTATTGAAGTTTTTTGGGATTTTCGCTTCAACGTTAATTTTGGCTCTAGTTTCAGTGTTAGTTTAGTGTAAGTTCATATAATTGTTTATATTTAAAACGAATTTTTTTAGTAAGATTTTCAAACAATTTTGGTTATCTAATTTTGTAATTATGGCATTTCTGGATATCAGTTTATTATAGAGATAGGGACCGCGATATGAAATTATAATTAATTCTTAATACATTATTTAGAAATAGGCAATTAGGATAAACCGCACGAACTTTTTTAGTTGTCTGATATAATATCAATAAAATATAAAAAGTTTTGAAAAAGTTTTGAGGTTTAGGCGGTAACTGGAAAAATCCTACTGGGTGTCAATTAAAACTTTCTTTTAATTTCGTTTGTGAAAAATTTAATTGAGATTTCATATGAATAATAAATGAAACACAAATAATTTAACATATTCAGCTCTTTTTTGTTTGAAAATTGTCTGCCTTCGAGGTAATGGGCAATTGTGGTTGTGCTGACGCTAATATTAAATTGTAATAATATTCTTGTTTTAATGGCCACCGTTATCAACTGACAGTCACTTTCAATCCATGTTAGTGTTTCTTTGATTGGATCATCGGTTAATTTTTTTTGTTTAAAACCACCTCTTCCAATAAAATTTAAATTTCCGCTGCGGACCCAATTGAATGCTGTCTTATATTTGACGCCTAAAGTTTGCGCCAGAGTCACCCAATCGTCGTTTCGCTCAGCACATTCGATTACTCTTCTTCTATCATTCGATGAAGATAAAACATTTCAACTTGTTCAGTTGTACGTATTTCATGTTTACAAAATGGACAAGGTGGTTCTGGTTGTTCCAGAAGTGGTTGTAAACAAATCCGGTGAAATAAATGCTTGCACGGATTCAATTTAATAACAGGCTTTCTATTCATACTGTATTGACAAATAACACAACAATCTTTTAATTCCATTACTGTATTACTGTATTGCTGGTGCATACAAATGCTAAATTTGATATTATTAACTTATTAAAATGCATGTCCAAGAAGATCTTTTACAATGACCTTTAAGCTTACATTGAATTTGCAATTACAAATCATGTATTCTCATTTACATATTACGATTTCTTAATTACAACTTTTGCTTTTCAAATTACATATTGCGATTTCTTACTTACATGTTGGATTTCTCAATTACATTTTAGACTTCTAAATTACATATTGTATTTCTCAATTACATCTTACTTTTCTTAATTACAACTTTCAAGTTCTCAAATGCATCTTTTAAAGGTGTAGAAAATTGGAAGAGATTTAAAAAATGTGTGAAAACGAAAGGATTTAAACCCACGCGAAGCACTTCAACCACTTTGGCACGCTATGAGATTATATTTTGTTTAGTAAACAAAAGACTTATTCAACTTCATAAGTCTGCCTATAAATGCTTTATAAAAATGCATATAAATCAAAATTCAGCAAATACTGCCGCAATAAAAATTTTTAGTAAAAGTAAATTTATAACAATTGATATAATTTTTAATAATTTACATAACTTGAAGTTTACGTTAGATATTTGCATAGACTTTCGTTCACACAGATAAAATACAAATCACGACGGATTGTGGTTTCAAAATAATGCCTAATAGCTTTGTAAAGTTAAAGATGCTTTTATTTCCATATTTGTTAATAAATTAACAAAAATTTTAATAGCTTTCAATTGTATGTCTATATTGAACAAACACGCCATCTGATTAATTTTTTATTTTATTTTATTAAGGTGCACCAAGAAGTCCTTCCGTCTTATCACAGAGCACCACGGCTGACTGCGGTTCTCTGTGACCATAAGGACCGTAAGGACACCTCTGTGACACCGCGCATTGATTTGGATGTTTACGCCTCCTTCCGATGAACGATGTCGCAAAACTTGCCCAGGGGTGGGGTATGAACCAAGGATCTTTTGTTTCTGAGGCAAGTGCGCTATCACCACGCCACGGCTGCTCAAATTGATTTAAAAAGCAAATTCGAAGAAAAAAATCTGTAGAAAAAACACGCTCTAGCAAACAGTGACTTGGTCAAGATTTGCGTGCGTGGGTAGCATCTAGTAACGTAACAAGAAATTATGCTTCCTCCTGCCCCCCCCACCTTTTTCGCCAAAGTTTCATTAAGGCTAAAATTGAAATTCATTATGGCCAAAAATGAAATAAAAAATCAATGATTGTTTAGCAGCTCTTATTAGCACTATGGCTCTTACGCGGCAGGGAGCCCTGTAAATAAGATTTTTTTTTACAAATTACTTTTAAGTAAGCTGTTTTTGCTAATTAGTTACTCTTACAGGTAAAAGTAATTTGGTTTTATGATGTAGTTTTATTTTACTTTGTAAAGTGTTATGTTTTTTACATATTATATTTACGTAAGTTTACTTCATAAATAACTTTTTTTACATTTAAAAGATAAATTACAATTCGATGTAAGTTTCTCACATAATTACAACCAAAATTACTTTTAAAAGTAAATACTTTGCACGACCATTAAAAGTTACATTTGTAAGTAAAAGTAAAAATGCAAATTACTTTTACTTGTAAAAATAAATTACTTTTTCAAGTAACAGTTACTCTTTTATAAAACTAAACTTAAGAAATTAAGTTTTACATGTTATATAATTTATGTAAACAAAAAATGAATTACTTTTAAATGTAAGTAAATTATATATTTTAATATGAGTTATGTAAAGTAATTTACGAATAAAAGTAATTCGCCTTTTTACAGCAAAATAAGTAAAAAAGCCTACAGGTAGACGGGCCCCAAAAACTCATGGACCCAAAAAGCCACACGCTCACATTAGTATCTGTAACTCTTAGATCAAGCCTTATCAAGCAGCAAAATAGATTTTTTTATTTCACAAGTTTATTGAAAAGAAACTGTTAAAAATAACCAAATCAGCATAAATTAGCATAAATTTTTGAAAATTATTTTAAAAACACTAGAATTTTTTTTTTTTAATTTTATAACATTTTGACATTATAGTCCATAAATACTTAAAATTTTCATTTAAGTTTGCAAAGTAGTGTTTTTTGTAAAGATTTAAGTCATACAAAATAATCAAAAGAAAATAAATAAAAAAGACAGCTAAAATATTTTATCTTAACCAAAGTAGTGTTTCTGTGTGGTCTTTGGGGTCCCTTACCAAAAAAATATATATATACATGGATCAAAAGCTCAATATTAAAATAGAGTTTTTCTTTTTTCTATTAACATTTATTTTTCTTTTGGTGTATCCTTCTAACTGTCTTCATCACTTTCATGCTCAATCTCAATATTCATCACTTTCATGCTCAATATCAATATTCATCTTCTAACTATCTTCATCACTTTCATGCTCAATAACCTTACGTTTGAGTGAGTTGTTGGTTACTGCAGCAGGTAAAAACATTATTGGTTTCTTTCCATCCACTTTACAAGATTTTTGTACATAGTGGCAAGAAGAGCATTCCTGTAGCTTTATGGCATGGCTCACACCTTCTCCACAGTTGCATTCATTTTTACACCGTAAAAATACTTCTTTTTGTTTTTCTTTGTTCCATATTTTTTCTTCCTTATCTTTTATTTCTTAATTTTTATTATCTTGAGTTACCTTCACTAAGTCCAACACATTTTTTCTTTTCATTGATCCGTGAACCTGCCTAACCCTCGTAGTAAGTTTGGAAACTTTCGGCTTAACTTTCTGTAATGTCAGTAAACCAGGAATTTTTTCAATTTGAGTGCTTTTTTTTGCTCAGCTCTTGAATCAGCTCAGTATTGGAAAGAAAAGCCAAAACTTTTCTTTCCAATACTGAGCTGAATTTTTTCTTTTATCAGGAGATTTAATAGTATATCTTTCAGGAGTTGTTGTACTGGGTGTAACACTTTTTGGGAAATCAATACATAAAGCAACTCGTGCAAACTTGTCCTGTTGCATGTCATTGACGTTTTATAATGTGGAAGTTACTCCAACACGTCTTGAAGCTTTGATTATAGATTGTCTTAGGGCCAGTTGTTCCAAATACGTCCTAAAATCGTCATAAAAGCTTCTTTATTTAGTGTATTGAAATCAGTAAAAATATATATTTTTTTCATACCACGATACTCATGATGAAGATTTTTGTTGAGTTGGTCTAAAAGCTGTGTCACACCAATGGTATCTGGTCGAGTTAAGAGTATACGCATGTTTTTTGATTGTAAAAACTTTAAGACATCAAAATTAAATCGTGAACAATGCCCATCAGAAAGCAAAACAACTGGTCGTGCAAATTTTTTTTAGTAAGACATTCATCAAACTGTTTGTACATATCTAATAACGAATTGTGATCAGATACACCATGATTGCAAGTAGTTATCAGAAGTTGCGTAATATTTGCCACAGCTTACTTTGGAGCCATTTGATTAGTTATTCCAAAGGTACAAAAGAGTACTTGACAGACACAAAGGTCCCCTACAATTACAAAGAAAGATGATACATATCATCTATTCAATCTATATTATAAATATTTATTAAAAAGGTGATTAGGCAATAACTAACTGAAAATAATACTAGAGGATGTATGGTGACGCATTCACAGTTCTTTCTGATCATTTTACAACATGTTTCTCTTTTTGCAGCAAAAACAAGACCAGCAGGAGTACCATCAACACTAAAATTGATGAACTGTGGTGTTTCGTCGTGATTAAATATTCTGCATGTATCAATATTTCCAGACCAAACTCCTGTCTCCTTTTGTGCTGCTTCAGTCATAATGCCAGCCTCAATCAGTTCTTCTGCAAGAGCGTCTAAAGGCAACCATGAAAATCAACTAGTAACTCAGTTTTGGTAGAACTATTTTTCATGAATGTAAAGTACAGTAGCAATACATTAACTAATAAAAAACTGTAGCTCGGGGTTAAATTTTAAATGAAGCTAGTGTATACTATGAAATATAATAAAAAAATCAATATTTATTTATACCAAGGTGGGAACATGCGATTTCCCTAGTGCAACTGAGAGCTCTATTTATTGACACATTTCCTTGTTGCTTGAGAGTTAAGCTTGGATTCTTAGCTTTAAAGCACATCCAAAACGATTTACCTAACCTGTGTTTGAAACAAAAAAAAATCAACTTAAAAAGCTTCTCTTACAAAGTTTCAACTCCTGGAACTACAAGCAATCTCTTTATATCTTAGCAAGTTGACTGTTACTACCTTTTAAAAATATATATAAGAAACATAAATACTTGTTTTGTCAAAGCATTTTTTGCATTTGCTGATAATGCTATGAATTTCCTGCCACCTTTCAATCTTTCATTTGTGTATTGTCAAATTTTCAGAACACCAAGGACAAGTTTTGTTAGTTCTGCTTTGTTTATGCCTTGCATTGCTCAATTTTTATTCTTAATGTATGAAACAATTGACATCTCTTCTTCTTCCGAAAGAATTGCACAGTACTGCCTTTCAAGACCATTGACTATTTTCCCATTAAGTCTACGGTTTGTTGTTTCACGATCTTTAATAAGTGAAAATTGTCTTGTTTTAATTGCAGTATGTACTCTTACATTATTTTCTTTACACCATTGAATAGCAGCTTCAAGTTGTTTGTTTTTTTCTAATATAGATTTTCTTTTAATATGTGCTTCAGCATTAGAACTTGGACTTAGCGACTTCATTTGCTGTGAGTTTTGAATTTTTTGTTGCTGTTACTAATGTTTATTTATTTGCTTACAAATAAAATAATATCGCAAATTCACATACTGTAAACTGAACTAAAACTATACTCTAAGCAGGAGCCTATAATAAAATCTCTATACAAATTCATTATCATCAAAATATAGTTACTACTACTACAAATCTACTTTAAATCATGAAATTTTGTAATATCACATATTTTTGTTACGAATAAAATAATTAATGTGGTTTTTGGGGTACCAAGCATGTGGTTTTTGTAGCGCCTTAGGTACTTGCCTAAAATTTAAGTTTGCAATCAAAGTTCTATATGAAGGGAATTTTAATACAACAAGCTATTCCAAAAAATGGGAAAGTTGCAACAAATTTCAAAAAAGTTATGAACAATTTAAGCCATGCGGTTTTTGAGGTCCACTACTAAAATATAGCGAAACTTTACTGACAAAAAACGGAAAATAAAAATACCAAAGTACTTCTAAACCCCTAGGAAGAACTTTTACCATATAAAAGCATATTAAAAAGCAAAATAAAGTTAATTATTTGTTTTGTACAAAAGATACGACAAAAGGAAAAATCATGTGGTTTTTAGGGCCCGTCTACCTGTAGTTAAAATCCTTACGCTTGCACTTTTTTTTTTTTAAATCTTTTTTTGATTTTTTAAAATACAAAACAAAGCATTTTTGAAGTTCTACAGGTATTATATACATAACTTATATAAAGATATAATAAACTACAACAAACGAAAGGAAGAGAGATTTTTAAAAAGCTTAAAATTTCTTGAAACATCAAAACACCTGTAAAGATTTGTTGCGCATATGTCATAATAGAGGTACTTATGTTATTTATGTGCTCTGGTAATGAGCAAATTACTCCGATGTTAATTACAGGTTTTTATAATATTTAAAGAAACTTTTCTTTTTTTATATAATTTTCAAAACCTTTTTACTAGCCGTAATAGTGAATCTAAACACCATTTTGGAGTCTTTAGATCAATTCCGCTCATCGACGTTAACATGAGTTTAGTTAAAATCTTTTGAAAAAGTTCCTTAATTCCTATTGATCCTAGATCTAATCGGTTCTGACGTATATTAACTCTATATAGTTTTCAAATCACAATATTTCTATCAATTTTAACCAAAAATACTAAAATTCCGACCAAGAAAGCTTATAATTAAGAAAAATTGCCAAAAAAAGATCAGAACAGATCGTATTGTTAAACTATGTTTAT
Source organism: Hydra vulgaris (assembly GCF_038396675.1). Classification (NCBI taxonomy): domain Eukaryota; kingdom Metazoa; phylum Cnidaria; class Hydrozoa; order Anthoathecata; family Hydridae; genus Hydra; species Hydra vulgaris. The sequence continues at coordinate 19,876,181 of NC_088931.1, forward strand.
TTCACCTAAAAAACGTATTCATTTAAAATCTTTTTAAAATTTGGACAAGCTATTGTGATTTTAAGATTTTTTTTTTTTTTTTTCAAAAAGAAAGAATCTTCGGTCTGGGTTTTTTAGCTATAAATATTTATATCTTATGATACCGCAAAATTCATTATTATTTTTTGTTTTTGTTTTTACATAAATCACAGGCCTGATCATTTAACGGAAATATGTCGTAGTCAACAAAATATCAGACAGACGCTATAATATTTTAAAATTGCCTTAACTACACCGAGCAAGTGGTAAATTTAAAACTTCGAGTTTAGCTTTGCTATAACTCTCCCCTCTCTGTTTGCTAAAATTACGTCATCTTCTTAGTTCCACCATTTGTATAGTGCTATGTACAAACGTCTGTAAGTGTAAACGTCTTTAGCATAAGTTGAGTTTGTTGGGGACGTATATTGAACAATCGTGTATAATATATTTATAATATGAGAAAACTTTAGAACTTTATTTTAACAATCAGAATTTTTTTTTGCTATATAAATACTTTTTGCCATGAATATATAAGACAAGATTACAAAACTTCAAAAATTTATTACATGCATGGAAAGACTTAAACCACTGAAACGAAACCACCGACTAAATAAGCGCGAATTTCATAAGTGCAAACTGGCATAAGTGGGAACTTGCATAAGTGCAAAGCAGTCGCAAAAATTGGCATATATTTGAACCAGCATAAGCGCACCAAAAGAATTTGCAAAGATTGGCATAAGTGCAAACTGTCATAAGTGTGAAACAATTGCTAAAACTTGCACAAGATCGAAAAGGCGTAAGTGCGCTAAAAAAATTTGCAAATATTGGCATAAAAGCACCAAAAGAATTTGCAAACATTGGTATAAGTGCAAAGCAGTTGCAAAAACTGGCATAAGTGTGCCAATAAAATTAGCAAACATTGAAAAAAAAAAACATTAAGAAAATCTTTTGCAAGCTCTACGTATGCGGACAAGGTGCGCATATTAATTTTTTTTCGCTCTTAAAGCGACTTTTTTGCATGAATTTACTTTACACTCAAATACCGAAGTAAAGAAGAAATTAGAATATAAATGATCGGCGTGGAATAGACAAGTATAGAAAAGTCGGTGTTGAGAGAGGGTTAAAACCACAATTAAGTAGCCTCCTATTATGTAGTGGTCTTCTCGATCTTAGGTAGATGAATTAACATATATATATATATATATACATATATATATATATATATATATATATATATATATATATATATATATGTATATATATATATATATATATATATATATATATATATATATATATATATATGTTTCAAGATACTGAGAAAAATTTAAGGTTTTTTGTTTCAGGATTACACTTTTTTGTTCCTTTAATTGTTGGATAGTTAAAAACTAAAAAGGAAAACTAAAACAATTTTTAAAATTGATTTAAAATGATAAAAAGCTGATAAAAATGTTTGTTACATTTTTTATTAATATATTTATTTATTTGACAACAATATTTACAAATCATAAGTTAAAAGAAACTTTAAAAACGTTTATTAATAATAATATTTGCTTCGTAATTTTTAACTATAAAAAAAGGTTTTAAAAAAGCTAAAAAAACCGCAACTATTGCTAATTGTCGCCAATTTCTTCTTGCTGTCTTAAAAGAAACAATTTGCATTCGTTTTCAAACTCATTCACTTCATCAAGTTCTTTTTCTGTCAACTTACGTTCTGAAATAAAAATATACGACATATATTGGAAGGGTAAATGAGGATGGAGGGGGAGGAGGTCTTGACAAGTTGTTGACAAGGGAAAGGGAGGTAAAAATTGCCAAAAAATTGTTGACATAATTAACCGACAGCTCCTAAAGAAAAACAGATAGGTGATATTCCTAAATGTTTAAAAACGTTAAAAACTGAATTATTTGTTGATACTTACTAACGCGTACGCAATGCTTTTCTTAAACTTTATTGCTTTGTAGTAAAAAAAATAAATAAAAAAATGCTCAATTTAAGATTATAATAAGATTTTGTAAAACACATTTTTCCAGATAGACCTGAAACAAAACAAATTAAATTCAGACGCATCTAGATAGAAACCAATTAAATACAGACACATCTAAAATAAAACAAATTAAGTAGTAATGTGAAAAACAAGGTTAAAACAATAAACTACCATTTCTTTGTTTTGCTTTGCTAACCATTTTTTTTTAGCTTTTTTTTTTTTTAATACTGTTTTAAATAAACATCCTAAAAATTAATCATAAAGGTTTTTTGTAAGTTGTTTTAATTTTTCAGCCTTTTTTATGTGTAAATGACCATCTTTTTCATAATTTTTTCTCTTTCAAAAATGAGGTTTAATCTCAAATTACACACTTTAAAACTTAATTTGTTTCTGGAAGAAACAAATTGAGGCTTAAAACAATCAAGATAAAAATTGTAAAAACCGCTTTAAAAGTAGAATCAAGAATAATTTAGTAGCTTCTCGTAGAGTACCCACAAACAAGACGGTGTAAAAGCGGACACTTATCAGGAAAACTTAATTTCTTAACTAAAAAATAAAAATTATTTTGCAAATTATATTGGTTATTATTTATCTTATAACAACATTTAGTATTAAAAAATATTTGAAAACTATTTGGTATTATAAAATATTTAATTGAATTTTTTCAGTGTGTGGAAAACTACAAAAATCAAAACAAAATTATTAAAATGATTGTTTTAATAACATATTTAGGGTAATGAGGAGCAATCCTTATAAAATACGAGTTGCAAAACTGCAGTGGTTTGGTCACCAGAGACCATTTATTGACAACGCCTAACCTTCCTTCTTTTGCGCCGGGGAAAATTGAGATATTTTTTTGATGCTTTTCTTTTAATTTAAATCAAATAAATAATAAAAAACAAAACAGATTTTTAAGAGGTTTAGCAAGATAAACATTTATATAATATAGTATGATACAGCTAATAGGAATATAAAAATAATACAATATAATATAATACAGCTAATAGTAATATATAATATATAATCAAACAAATATAATACATAATCAAACTGCCAATAGTCAACCATATAAACAAACACACTGTCACTTGTCACATAATACACATATTGCTTCACCAGTATTTTGAAATAAAAAACTGTCCTAATGAGCCCAAGTTGTACATTTTAAACATTGACTCCACTTCTCTCCGTTTGCCGCTTTACTCCATAATCTTTTACAAGTATAACATTCCCAGTCTTCAACACTTAAACTTTTAAACTTTACCCTTTCCTAATGCCCATTTATTTTCTATTTTTTGTTCTTTTAACTTTTTTGATTTGTCAGAGGATTCAAATAGTGATTTTCTGTCATGTAATGTTGTTATTATCTGTGATTCTTCTCCCTTTCTTGGTGGTAAAGTGAACTTTGAAAAAGCTAAAATATTAGAAAAGCAGGGTGTTAATATATTAAAATCATTAGGGTGTTAATATATTAAAATCAATTTTCTGAACATCCAGACGACCATGGTAATAAGGTGCTTGAATTAACTTGTGATTCAACTTTATCAGGTTTATGTAAGACGGCATAAGAGCTTTTTTCATTATTAAACTCAATCTGGAATTATGTCCCAACACAAAGAATAAACTTTAGATGTACAAAAGCCAGAACAGACAACTTTTACAGATTATGCTTTAAAAAATATACCTCCAAGTTGATCATTTGTTATTTTTCGTCCAGGATGCTTATGCAACCATGATCCACATTCTATATTATAAAAAAAGTTTTATGCAGTTTAAAAAAAGCTTCGATGAAGTGGCTGCAACTAATGAGAGTTATGAGGAGGTAAGGTTATAATAATTATTCCATTTTCCTTTGCAAAATCTAACAAATTAACGCTTTTTGTATGTATTTTATGCCCATATTAAAATTAAAAGAATTTTATTTTTGATAGAAACTCTAGTGTGTGTAAAATGTCTTATTCATTCTATAAACAGATCAGTTGTAATCCAGCCATTCTTAAAACATCCTCCAAATGGTTCAAGTGGGAGCATGATCTATGAGCTCTAATTTCATAAGATTTTTCTTATTTATAAATTATCATCAATGGTGGAATAAATTGTCCAGTCACATTCATAGCACAAATAAAAGTTGTCGTTACACCCCGTTCACCACTAGTTACAAAAAAAACACAATTCCTTTTGGAAGACAACTCATTGAATGAAACATATGGACAATCCAAAATAAACTGAATCCATTTCTTTTATGTACTTAACAAATTGATTTTCAGTATCATCTGGCAATACAATACTTTTTTTAAATAAACCAAGTGATATTTTATGTATATTATTAGAGTCAAAACTGTTTAATTTTCTTTAAATCCTTCTGTGTAAAGCATCTTTATTTATATTAAATGTCAAAGCTGATTTTCTCAATGACATTTCTTTTAATTTCACAGAGTTGATTGCCAATAACATGCTCTGCTGAAAAAAATTCCCACGAATAATTTTTCTCTTAAAGTTTTTAACCATGTTTAACTATCTAAATTATATATATATATATATATATATATATATATATATATATATATATATATATATATATATATATAGTATATATATATGTGTATATATATATGTGTATATATGTGTGTATATATATATATATGTATGTATATATATATGTATATATCTAGGTATATATATATATGTATATATATGTGTATATATATATATATATATATATATATATATATATATATATATATATATATATATATATATATATATATACACACACACATATGCATGTACTGATTACAATAGGAATCATCTCTTGTATAAAATGTAAACATATCATATAAATATAATAAATATGAGTAAACCAAATATAAAACATAATTCTATGTTGGATAACAACTAAACATAGCAAATAATAAAATACAAAGTATGTAAATCTACAGTATGTAAATATTAATATTTATAAATATTAGAACAAATATTAATATAAACAAATATTTATTATGTTTCCTGTTCTAATGTAAAACATTAAATAAACATGGTTGATATCGGCAAAATAAACACTGTGAGATCAAAAAATATTACAAAAAATTAAAACAACAACACATCAAAATTTGTAGTTGTCATTTAGCCAAGAGTTGAAATGGTTTTCCCTCTCTTCATCTTTTTTATTTCAATGTAACTCAAAATACTTTTTGTAAGACTAAATGATTTTAGACAACTAAACTTTTAAAAATCTTTAAAACAATGAACTTTGAAATTTGGAATCATTTTAAATGCAATCTGTCTCATTTTGCTCCGTAGTCTCATTTTGCTCCGCTGTATCATTTTGTCCTGCCTTATCCTAGGTTAAACATGTCGTAACCCTAAAAATCAAACTTTATTTTGGAAACTAGGATCTCAACATAAAAGGTTTAAAAAGGCAATTTAAAAAAAAAGGAAGCCATTTTCTTGGAAATTTTCTGCTGATTCTAAAAATAGTTTTGATTTCAAAATAGTTTTAATTTGATAATAGCTAATTCCAAAAATAGATTTAAAAAATTTTATTCAAATAAGTTATAACGGAAACATTTCCAGTGTATTGCTTTAGTGATACACTGAGAAAATATCATCAATACATAAGGTCAATTATTATGATTTTTATCATTGATAAAAAAGATCAATTACCATTATTGTTATCCCCAAATGCCAATTATCGTAGTTATTTAGGGCAATTAAAACTAAATACCTGTAAAGAGAAATTCGTTTTCTTCTTGTTGACAAGCTTGGTAAAAAAACATATCTGTCAAATATTTCCCCAACATATATATATGACATAAAAGTATAAATGGAGGAATAAGTGGTGGTCGGTTAGCATACTCTAGTACCAACTTGTAACGTTCAAACTTCCAAATTGTATCAGCATTTGACTGCACTTCTTCAAAAGTATTGCTAAAAGGTAATTAACTAAGGTAAAAATGAAACAATAAAAAATAAATAAAAGCTAACCAAAAAAAAAGTTGAAAAAAAGGCGATACACACTTTTATTTTTATTCATCATAAAAAAGTAATAATACAACAAAAAATATTTAGTATTTAAATATACTTTTGAAAAAACAACATTTATGATATTATACACAAATGCATACATATTTCCGCATATTTAAAATGCTATACACAAATATTTGTGTATAATATTATAAATACTTGTATGAGTATTAAAGGAAAAAAGTAATTTTATTATGTTTCTTAAAGTTTCCTGGAAGTTTATAACATTAACATTGTAGAAACATGTATGTGTTCAAATACATATATGCTTCCACAGTAGGGAAACAAAATAAAATAACTTTTTTTCATTAATATTAAAATTAAGTCAAACTTTTATTTGAAAAATTCCTGCTTAAATAATTAAAAATAATAAACTTGTTTACATATTTTAAAACTTGTTTACATATTTTAAAACTTTATATTTTAAAACTTTAACTCTATTTTCTTAGAAATATTGTGAATGCTAACTTCTATTTTACATTAGTATTGTATAAGTGTACATAACATTCATATTGTGTAACATATTTTATACTATTAATATTTGTGTACATTAGCATTTGAATTGTGTATATTAACATGCAATAAAGATGCAACCAGTTAATAAAAAACTTATCTATTGATGTATGGTTGTAAATACATTGTCTCAAATACATACATACAAGTCCCAAATATATTGTTAAATATGTACAGGTACAAAATATCTCAATTACTCTTAATTTATCCCAATTACTATACCAAAAAAAAAAATTTTTTTGAATGACAATCAGAAAGTGATCACTAGCTTTTTTAACTGCTAATTTTGCTAGGTTTAAGCTAGCTCAAACCAAGTTCACTAGCTCAAACCAAGTTCACTAGCTAGTGAACTAGGTTCAAGCTAGCTTAAACCTAGTTCACTAGCTTTTTTAATTTTGCTAGGTTAAGCAATCATAAAAATATTTTCAATGAAAAAAAAAGGCACATTAAAGTGCATAAAATTCCAGAAAAACCATACAAATTAGTTACAATGCATAGCCAGCCTTATTTCTATTTTATAAGGTAATAACTTATTAACAAGTTACATAAGTGTTTAACAAATAAAGTATATTTACTTAAATATTGCTATTAAAAGATTTAGGAGCAAAACATTTGCAACCAACAGGTAACATCCCAAAAGAATCCAAGCAAAAAATTCAGAATAATTGTTTATTTCAGGTGTTCCAAAGCGTGTTACATTACCTTATAAATTAAAAAGATTTTAAAACTTGTAAACAAAATGTTCAAATTATTTGAATAAATAAATTTTTATTACACAATAACAACAACTAACTTTGTACATCTCGCTCAACAAATAATTCACCATATATGTTGAAATAAGGATGAAAGAATACATCTATAATCATATTAAATCCGGCTTCTTGTGGTACTAAAATGGATATCACAGAAATACCATATGCAAGAAGAAAAACAAATAGTATCAGCAAAAAGTTTACCATGTCTTTAAACTAAAAAAGTAAACACAAAAAACATAATAACATTTTATACATCTGAACTCATTAAATTCATTAAACCCAAAATTTTTAATTAAAAAAAAAAAAGAAACCATTTTGGATATCATAATAACATAAGGACCCAATGCAATATCCACATAATAAACATTCAACAATCGTATCACCCACATGCCTGCATCTATGGCATACAAAACCTGTGCAACAGGTAATGCTTTTTGATTGAATCGAAGAGCAAATGCAAGATAAAATACTAGAAGTGCTGCTGCATCCAGCCTATTCCAATAACTTGACCACCAATTATATACCTTTCGTTTGGCTGAAAATGCTTTGTCATGTATAACCTTAAGTTGAATGAAAAATTATCTTTAATAAAAATCATAGTAGAAAGTTACTTTTTTTGGTTCATACTTTTAAAAAATTCATACTTGTCGTAACTCTTCAATTGTTAATGAACCAATGTATAAGACCAAAATCCATTCTGTATTAGATGGCGTTGTAGTGTCTTTTATAAGCATTGCAACATATCCAAAGATGATCAAAAAAATCAAATAGCCAAACTATATTCGATATAGTATGTCATAAAATTTCTTTTGTTTATAATTTATGAGTAGACAATAAAATTTATGAATGCAATAAAAAAAATCTTACTAAATGTGACATAAACTTTATAACAGGAACTTTAAAATAAAAACTCCAAATTTTTTTGAAAATAGGCACTTTTATTTCTGTTAGTTCTTTTGATTTCAAAGTTGTATCATTAAATATATAGATGTTTTTGATTAACTGATTAGAATCCCTAGGAATATAAAAAACTGAATAAAAATCTATAATTAGACAAATAAGCTTAGTAAAAAAATATCTTAATTAAATACTATGATTTTAAGTAATATTACTTGATTTAAAAAAAAGATTTTCAGACAAGTAAATTAAACCTTCACAAGTAAATAATAACATAACATTAAACATATAGTATAATTGAATTAGTGAGAAGAACAGTACTCGTCCATTTTTTTTCTTTGCACTTTTTTTCATAATTTCATTTAACTTAGATCAATCTCTCTATATACTACAAAAATAATACTAGCCTATCTTTCTTTCATTATTTTTTGGCATAAAGTAGATTGATAAATAGTTTATTAACTAAAACTGTTCAAAACTTAAACATTGATTATCTCCAAATGAAAATATTTGACCGATTTCACCAATTCAATTATTATAAATTAAAGTAAATATTAATGTATAATATAATTATTACATATGTCAAGTAATTTTATTTATAAATCAAGATATTTTTATGCATTATTTAGGTAGATAAATTCACCTCAAGATTGTAATAACCTGAGCAGCACACTATGTTGAGCCAACAAAAATAACGTCTGAATTGTTGGGCCAGCATTGCCCCTACATTGGTACATGTTGGGCCAATGTAGGGGCAATGCTGGTCCTACATTGGCCCAACAAGCGTTGTTTGGGAAGAATCTTACTCAATATTTTAGTAAGAACCTTATTACAATCTGTAATAAGGTTCTTATGAATACAAACTATAGACACAAAAACTACAAGTTTTACAATGCTTGCGTGTGGTCAAATATATTATTGAAGGTTTAGGTTAGCATGGTAATAATATATAACACAAATATGTGGTAATAATAGTTAAACATTCTATTTTTTCTTTATTATTATTCTTATTATATTTCTGATGTTAATCTTGACACTTTAATAAATGTCAAGGTTTAAGTCAATATTTTAAAAATTAATGTTAGCTGAATATATACTAGGGTGTCCCAAAAAATAACATTTTTGAAAAATATATGCAGAGACCCCCTTAATGTGTTCTATCTAATACAAAAACACAAGATTTAAAGTTTTTTTTGAATAATAAATATTTTAAGGGGTCCCTCAAGACCCTCAAATATTCAATGGGTCCCTAATATTTTCAAAAAAAAAATTGTTTTTTAAAAGTATGTCAACCTGGTACTCAAATGAAGCAAAATTATATAAAAATTTCAAAAATAATATTTAATTTGGAAAAATTTTAACTTATTTATCAAAATTGTCATAAAAATACGTAAAAAATGCATTTGTTTGTTTCTTGTTAAAAAACATAATTTTTCATGTAATAAAACCAAAAATAATAATTCTATATTTGAAATCTATACTATTTTTAAAATTTTTATATAATTTCGCTTCATTTGAGTACCAGATTGACATATTTTTGAAAAATTTTTTTGTTGAAAATATTAAGGATCCATTAAATATTCGAGGATCTTGAGGGACCCCTTAAAATATTTTTTATTCAAAAAAATTTTAAATCTAGTGTTTTTGTATTAGATAGAACACATTAAGGGGGTCTCTGCATATATTTTTCGAAAATGTTGTTTTTTGGAACACCCTAATATATACTGTGCCCATCTGTTCTGATTAATTTTTCCTAAACCCACAGTATCATACTACTGTGGATTTAGGACAGCATACTTACTAGTGTACATACTTAATATACTGTGAATACTAGCATAGTAGTAAAATCCACAGTAGCCATAAACCTACAGATTAAAACATTGAAGGTTTGGTTTTGGGTAGGGAGCATCTATTAAGGACAACTAGTCTGGTATATACAGTGTCCTCAAAAAAAAAAGAAGCACCATGATTTTTATTAAAAAAACTATAAAACTCAATGTTGTGTCACTTATTTTTCAAATTAATTTCTTGAATATAAAATTAGAACTACTATTGCATTATATCCTTTAAAATAAAAAAAAAGTTAACTATTGAAATTCAAATAAACTTCAGAACTGATAAAATTTAAATGAAAAAAAACTTCAATGAAAAAAATGTATACATTTTTTTAAATAATGTAAAATTGATTGTAGCATAAATTTTTTTTAATTTTTGTTTTCTAATGTTAGGTACTTCATTTATTTACCCTATTTTAATAGTTATAGAAAAAGTAGTTAATGCTGTGCTAGACAAATCCAGTGAGTGTGATGTTGCACACACTATAACAGCAGTTATGCTTGATTGCTTCTCAGCCAGCAATCAAGAGCTCTTTTAAAACAATTTACTGATTTTCCTGTTACAACTTCATTTGGAAGTAAGTTCCATGTATTTGCGATTGTGTTAAAAAGAAAATATTCCCTTAAAGGATGTTTTGTGAATTCTTTATGGTATTTCAAGCAATGCCCTCTTTAACAATTTTTAACAAGTGGAAATCATTTTTTTATGTTTGTCTTGTCAAAACCATGCATAAGTTTGTATAATGCTATCAAATCTCCCCTTTTTCTTCTCTCAGTTAAGGTTGTTAAGCCTAAAGCAATAAGTCGATCATTATATTTGAGAAGGCTAACTGATGAAACAATTTTAGTTGCTCTGTGTTGTATTTTTTCAATCACATTACAATCTTTTTTCATATAAGGAGACCAAACTGGAATTGCAAATTCAAGAAGTGGACATATGAATGTTAAATAAAGAGATTTCATAAGTTGAAATTCAAAACTTGGAAACAATTTCTTTATTCATCCCAGTATTTGATTTGCATTCCTGATTGTCATAGTTACTTGATCTTTCCATTTAAGATTTGTAGAAAATAACTCCAAGATCTCATTCAGACTTAGAATCATGAAGATGTATGCCATTAATGAAAAGTGGATAATTTTTATTAGCTGAGCCATAATGCATCACAACACACTTGTTTATGTTGAATTTCAGCAACCAGTACTAATCAATCAATACCATAAGCTCTTAGTTTTAATAACAATCTGTTATGAGCAACTGTATCAAACACCTTTGCAAAATCTAGTAGAACAACATCAATTGGTGTACGATTTTCGATGTTTAATGTTATAAAATCAATCATTTCCAATAGATTTGTTGTGCATGATTTATTCTTTATGAATTTGTGTTGATGCGCTGTTGGCAAATTATTTTTGTAAAAATAAGTTTCAATTTTGTTAAAAAAAATAATACCTTCTAGTATTTTCCACACAATTGAAGTGAGGGAAACTGGTCTATAATTAGCTGCAACTGCTTTGTCATCTTTTTTAAAAAAGGAGTTATATTTGCAGATCTAAATTGAATTAGAAGTTGGCTTGAAGCTAATGATTCTCTGAAGATTAATGTTAAAGGAAGTACAAATGCCTCTGAAGCATACTTTAGCATGACAGGATGGAGTTTATCAGGGCCAAAGGCTTTATTTTCGCTAAGACTCTGAAGCCTCTTCAAAACATCATTATAATTGATTTTGTCAGGAAATAGATCAGACATATTTGTAGCACAACCGCTAATTTTTGACTCAAACATAGGAAGAGCACCATCAGGTTCAACAACAAATACATCTTGAAAACATTTGTTTAAAATATTAGTAATTTTAACTTGATCATGTGAAATTTGTCCATCACCTTTTCATAAAGCTTTTATTGAATCTTTTACCACTAACTGATTATTAATATATTTATATAGCAATTTTGGATTTTGCTTTGTTTTTTTAAGTCTTGTTCATAATTCATTCGAGAAACCTTTACTTCAGTTTTTACAATCCAACAGTATTTTATAACCTTTGCTCAAATTAGCATCTTCACATGTTCAAGCACAGTTTCTATATCTCAAATATTTCTATTTCCTAATCAGGAATTTAAGTTCTTTATTTATCTAAGGAGTTTCCGTACTTCTTATTTGTGAAATATCAATAAATGGTAATAAATAAGTGGTAATAAATTGCTTGCAATGTTAGAACAATGAATCAACTCATTATACATATCCTGAACTGGTATATTTTTGTACAGTTATACCCAGTCAACATTTGAAATAAATTGAGAAATTTTTTCATAATTCGCTTTTGTAAACAAATTTATAACAGTTCACAGGTAGAAGTTTGATTTTATTTTTAAGAAAGTAATTAAAAAATATTACCAAATGTTCTTTAGTGATATTATCAAGCACAAACTATTATCTATTACACACACATTTCCAGATTCAGTCGTAAAAATCAAATCCAATATATTAACTGCCAATTTATTTGAGAATTGAAAAGTTGGAGTATTGATATGCTGATATAGAAAAGTGTCATTTAATGTGTTACTGAAGATATGTTCAATCTCTGAATTGTGATTAATGGAAGATACATTTCCATTAGACCAATTTATTAAGGAAAAATTAAAATGTTTACAACTAAATATTTATCTTTACCAAAAAACAATACAAATCAGACTTGTTCAGTTTTGCTCTGACTATACTGAATATTGTTAAGCTCATATGAATCAATCAAACATTTTACATAAAGACATAAACCGCCTCCTCTTCGACCATCACATCTAACTTTTCTATAAATGTTATACCCCTGAATATTGACCAATTAGATATGGACGATTTGTATTGACAACAACCATAAATTCATCAAATTTATTTTCTAAAGATGTTGCATTTACATACATGCACTTCCAAAAAATATTATTTTCTATGTTTTGATAGAACTCTTTATCTAAATTATATTTTTTTTTGAATTTTTTGATTTGATTTTGACGGATTCCATATCGAAAGGGAGAGTTAGAATTCAATTCTTCTCTCTTATCTAAGTCGATAATGCAACTGCCTGTCTGCTTCAATTAAATCTGGACTTACATATACTGATTTATGAGCCTCGCTATTTCTCAAGTTAAAAGTATTGGATTTCGTAGACTTGGTTCACTAAGTTCAACAAGAATAGGACCAGGTTTTGTTGAATCTTTAGAATGCAACCTTCTCATATATACTGGGTTCACTTCAGCTTTATTATTAAAAGACAAAATACTTTTAATTGCAAGTTCATCTTCTGTTTTTTTTTTTCAAGAAATATTTCTTTTTTTAACTTTAAAGACAATATTTTTCTTTAGTTTCTCTTTCTTGTTTAACTTTTTGATTGTTACATTTTCAACCACTCAACTGTTCAACAGTTCAACTGTTAAACTGGCTTTTTTAAAACTTTACTCCCATTTTTTACTATCTGAACCCAATCATTTCAAATACCAGAAGATTTCAATTTATCATTTGCTGCATTCAAGTCAGATCTCAATTTGCTAATTTCACACAAATTTTGTTTGTCATTTTGTTCTAAACTTTTATATTGATCAGAGATTGTGAGAATTTTCCACACCAATCATGTAATAGTTTAGCTGCATTTGAATGATTGCCTGGACCAAAAACAAGCCAGTTTTTTTCCAGTAAAATAAGCATTCATTCTATGACATTTCTTTATCTGGTTGGAGAGCTACCACTCTAAATACCAGCGGATTACCTCCTGGGCGTGAATTTTTATATTATATATTATTTTATATCTTATTACACAGGGATCAAAAAGTTTCAGTTTTTTCCATTTTTAATAATCAAAATTAAAAAGAAATTTAAAAAAGGGAGGTGTGTCCCCTATTTAACTACATGTCAAAAAAGAACTTTTTCAAAATTATGTTTTATATTTAAGATTATAATTTTGCTCTTTATAAAGTGTTACATGTTATTTTAGGAATGTTTCAAACTTTGATAAAAGTAGAATAATTCAAATGCACAATGCAGATTGGTCAATCTCTTTGATTGGACAATCTCTTTGATTGGTCTCTGCGTAATATTTCAAAAGAAGTTGGATGCAGCAAATCTGCAGTTCAATTAATTAGCAGGAAGTCTGGATCTAAAAGTAAGCGAAAAACTACACAGAGATTGTTTGATTGTGAGGGAAGTGATGAAGAACTATATTACATCAGTGAATAAGGTTAAGCAAAATTTAAACTATAAATACTTATGTAACAATAGACTTGCTGCAAAAATAAAGGTAGGTAAAGAGTTTACTTTAAGGTGGTAAACAAAAAATCCTTTTATAAACGAGAAAAAATGTCTTAAGAGACTAAAATGGTGCACTTGAACTGAACTTTAGATCAATGAAAGCTAGGGTGTGACAGTTGCCCCTAAAACATTAAATTTTTATTGTAGAGGGCTGTTCATAATTTTAGTATTCCATATGGGTCTAACTAGCATTTATGTGAAATTTCAAGAAGATTGTGCAATTTTTGTGGTAGCTCTGACCTTGTAAAGTTTTTGTTTTTTATCATTTTTATCCAGTATATTGGGCAGGGTCAGACAGGCACTAAGGGGCTTGGAGGTAAGACATAGATAAGGCCCTTATGGTAGCAAAAAATTAAGCACAAATAAATTAAACCCTTATTCACTTAAGGGTTTAATTTTAGTTTTTTGGAGATAAGGGTAGAGGATATTTCTAGTAATGTTATTCAGTAAAATGTGACAAGTAATTCAATTCTAGAAATAACTACAATATTTATTGCATTGTTTTTACAAAATTGAAGCATATAAACATTATTCATTATTATTACTTATATGTTTTTTTGTTTGTTTTACTTGTTCATCTTTTTTTAGAGTGGGTCCCAGGGCCTTTGTATCTGGCAGGGGCCAGAGGGGATACCCAGACCCCAACCCCTCAACCCTAGTCTGACCCTGATGTTGTAAGTTATGCCATTTTATTGTTATTAATAATCTTTGTTCTACTTAAATTTGTTTTTGTTTCATTATTTGAACCAGATCATCTTTAAAGTTTTTTAAATTATAATTAAAAATACTTTTAATCAAGGTACTCAAGATCCTTTATAAGGTATTAACATTTAACCTGTGCAAGTGTGGAAACAAAGACAATAAAATTATGATGGTGAAGAAAGAAAACAACCAATATATTTGTTTTCAATTTTGTATAACATAATAAATATTATTATTGTTATTGTTATTATCATTTTTTTTCTACTATTATTGTCATTAATATCAGAAGTTTACTTCAGATTAGTTTATTACTATTTATTAATGACTTTGAACTGTAACTTGAACTCCTTTCAGAAAAATATATTGATATTTTTTCAGATAAATATTATTATATGTTATTACATATTACTGTTATTGTATTTTGTAGTATATAATCATGGATAAAAAAGTACATAAAAAATTTACTTGGCACCATTCCTGTAGATGACGACGAGAAAATTAAAGGTTCTAAACTGCCAACACAGAGACAAGTATTGTTATGCCTTTTATCAAACCTGAAAGATTTGCACTGGGATCAAGCTTTATCTGCAGCTATAGAAAATGTGCTCTTACACTATCAGAAAGCCAATATCCCAACTCTAGAAGGCAGAAACAATATTGGTAGAGTAATCAACGATTACTATGAAAAGGAATTCATTCCTTTGATGAAATTGAAAGATTATAGAAGATGAGAGGATGAACCTAAAATAATAAAATTTAAATCAGAATTGAATTTGACAATGAAATTTTATAAGAACACAGTTCTAAAGGACATGGCCGCTAAGAAAAAGGGGATAACTAAAGGTGAACAAGATGCCATTGATGTTGATATTGAATTTATGAAAAGCATTTTGAATGATAGAGTAGCTACATACTCTGGGTTGGATAAAGTAGTCACAGAAAAGATAAAAAAGTGAATAGAAAAACAAAGACATCATCTGGAGCGAGAAGAAATAAACCCATGTAAACATACTTTTGAAATGATAAATCTTGAACAAGGCACTAGCTCTTGTCAGGATGAGAATATTGAAGAAGTTACCACCATAGCACAAAATAGGAAACACAGAAGATTAGTTAAATGTGACATAGATATCTTTGTTTCCCATCATATATTGAAAAAATCTTGTTTCATGCAGTATCCGTAACAACATCTCATCAACCCAACTTAGTGCAATTGTGTATTTTCTTGTAGCAGAATGTGGGGGTGACCTTTACAAGCTATGTCTAAATGAAGCCCACGGGTATAGAACCACCATTGTACTTAAAATAAGTTTGAAGATCAACGAAAATTGGATGCTATCGCCTATAATGCTTGTGCATTGGGATGGAAAACTTATGGACATACTTGATTCCAAAGGAACAGATGACCGATTGCCAATTCTTATGTCTGGGGCTGATGGAACATCCTTAGCGTTCCGCCACTTCCAAAATCAACTAAAGAAACTGGTAAAGTTCTTGGAGACATCATATCAAAAGCAAATAAAAAACTTCTTAGAGGATGAAATTGTGAAGAAAATGTTATTGGTATGGTTGTTAATACAACTTCATCAAATACAGGTAAACTTAATTAATCAAATTTAGAATATATGAATGAAGATCTTACATCTACAATGTAGCAGTATGCTTTTTCAGGAAAGAAAACTGCTGCATGTGTGTTTTTTGTCAGAAGGAATTAGATCATACCCTATTCTGGTTTGCTTGTCGAAGGCATGTGGGTGAATTACTTTTGAGTCATTGCTGGGAAGGTTTGAAAGTTAAGACATCAACTAGTCCAAATATTTTGATCTTTCAAAGGTGAGTCTAATAGAATATACCATTAGTGTTACCTTCAATCAATGAAGAGACTCATATAATAGTAAAAAGCCAATTTTAAAAATAGGGATGAGTGAACTTACTCTTTATATTTTAACTTACAAACTAACATTTATTTACTATCTTTTTCACTTTTCTAAGTTCAAAAAACATTTTCCTCAACTATCATCAGATGTATCATTACCCTAATATGATGTTTATAAAAGTAATGCCAGCAAGAGATGGCTAATTTTTCTTATGAATCTTTAATACAATCTTTCACACGAGGTGACTACAAAGAGCTAGATCAGCTTTGTTTGCTTATAATAACTAAGGGATCTGAACTAAAGAACTTTAAGATGCGCTATCCTGGTGCCTTTCACAAAGCAAGGTGGATGAGTAAACTCCTTTATACTCTAAAGATTGTGCTTCTGTCTGGACAGATCAAAGAACATTTTCAAAAAGCTGAAATTGTTACTAGCAACCAAATAAGAAAATTGGAACAATTTGTTCTGTTCAGAGTTTCAGTATATGTGCAGTGGTGGAAAACCTGGTAAAATTTGCTGAGCAAGACTCAACTCTAGTTGAAAATGCTTGTATGGCATTCAGTTGGCACACTTAGTACTTAGCTGAGGAACTGATTCCATTGGCTCTATTCTCATCTATAGTAGCAGTAGAAACTAAAGAGGAAATGAGGAAATCCATTCTTATCTTTGAAAAAACTTCTGTCACAAAGAGAGTTCGACTTAACTTTGGAGGATATGGGAAGCCCAATCTTCCTCGTACAATAGAATATGGTACTTCTTTAGTTGACCTAATTGGGCCGGATTCATTCAGATTTTTTAGCATTTTTGGTATGCTCTATAAAATCCTCTATGCTCCAGCACATGATTGGATTAATAGGGAAGACTATCAAAAGCTGATTGCCGACAAACTCAGGTGGTAAATGAAGCAGCAGAGCATGGTGTAAAGGTGTGCCATGACTTTCTTGGTGTAACTAGGGATGAGAAGCACTTTCAAGATGTTCTCCAAGTAGTAAAATCTGATAGACAACGGATTCCTAATCAGTGAAAGCGATTTTGTGCACAAAAAAAGAAATCATGGTTTCTAGTCCAGGAAAACAAGTAATTTCATTTAGACAGTTATAACTTAATACATCATGTAAAAAAACTTTTTCATATCATCTTGTACTTTGCATAGCTGTATTTAATATAAGAAAAACGTTTTTATTTTCTGAGCTCTACCATGGTATTAGAGTGTAGGGAAAATAGTGATTTTTAGGCTAAATTCTGTATTTTAAATTTGACGGTGCTCATTCAATTGTGGATTAATCTAAAAAAAACATTATATATCTTATTTTTATGACTAAATACAATACCAAAATTATGAACAGCATCATACAACAAACTTGGGGCAACTGTCACACCCTAATGAAAGCGTGTCATATGGGCAGATGAGTCACTTTTTGTGCTGCGTTATGGTAATCGGATAGAATATAAAGAAAAAAAAGGTGAAACATATAATCCAGAATACCACACCTACCGCAGTGAAATATGACAAAAACAAATGGTTTGTGGTGTATTTGCTGCACATGGAGTGAGAATCCTGTATAGAAATAATTGAATCATGGGCCAACATAAGCATTATTATACTTTGGTTCAGCAATTTAAAAAAAGTATAACACATCTATTTTCCAGTGGAAACTTTTTATTTCAGCAAGACAATGACCCATAGCATACAACCAGAAAAAATAAAAGATACATACAACAATGCTGGAATACCTACCTTTGAGTGGCCAGCACAATCACCTGATCTTAATCCAATGATAAATCTGTGGTTTATATTAGATGCTAAACTCAAAGACAGAAACCTAGCAATGAAGATGAACTATTTTTGTTAACAAAACTAGTTGAAAGCATGCCAAACAGATGCCAAGTGGTTATTGCTGAAATAGGTTATGCAACCAAGTATTAAAAATTATTGTAATACTAATAAGGCTGATTGAATTTGTTTATTTATTTGTAACGTAAGGGAAAAGTGATCATATTAAGTATTCTGCATTAAACAACAAAGCTGTAAAAAATTAGAAATCATAATCAATTTTACCAATCTTTTTAAAAAAATTGAATTTTCCCATCTTAGTTGATTTTTACCGATTCTGTAGTTTTGTTCAACAGTTTTTGTCCAATTGTTTTTGTTTTTGTTTTTTTTATGTTAGATAAAGTGTAATAATAGTTACTATTTCACATAATTTATATAAAATTTAAAAAGTATTTAGATATGATTGAATTTTTGTGCTTTTTTTTAAAAATCATGCTATTTAACTTTTTTTTGAGTATACTGGGGTTTTGAGGATACTGAGGATACAAAAGTAATTGTAAATACTTTTGATATAACAGTATGTAGATTTTAGGCTAAAAAATTAAATTAAACGTATTTAAAACAAAAAATAAGTTATTAACAAAGTTATTGAAATATATATGGAAAGTAATTTAAAAAAAAAACAATAATTTAAGAAAAAAAAAAACTGAAAGTAAAAAAACAAACTGTTTCAATGACAAAAATAAACTATAACTGCTTGTTTTTCACATAAACATGGTTTATTTGAAAAACATGATAAACATATTTATATATGATTTATTTGAAAAAATGATAAACATGATTTATTTGAAAAATAAATGGTTTAGAGACAGCTATCTTTTTTAAATATTTTTTCTTTTCTGAAAGAAAATGTCACTTATTTCACATTATTACTACATCATACACTTCATACAAACCTTTAGCTGAGTGGGAACCAAATAATTTAATCTGGCCTTGTCAAAAACTAATATAAATTTTAATTGCATGACTTCTTTATTTTTTTTTATTATTCACTCCCCTCATCCCACCCCAAAAATTGATACAAATTAAAGTGTCACATCCTACATTGATAAACAGTTAAAAAATCTTGCTTCCTAATTAGTAAAATAAATTCCAATGCAGTTTTTTATAAAATTAAAAATATCAGTTTTTCTAAAAACATTTCTATGTTTTTGTCTTCAGATCATGAGCTCATGAGTTTCATTGTGAGCAAGAGTGTGAAGTATGAACATATACAAGTGGGTGTAATGCATACAAAAATATAATGATTATTGAGGATGGTAAGAACATATGTGGTTCATTAGTATAAAATATTTGAGTAATGAATAAGTATCAAGATTCAAAAATATAAAAATAGCTATAGCAAGTATTACAAATAAATGTAACTATAGTAACAAAATGATTTGTTACTATAGTTATGTAGAGAAAAATATAGTTATGCAGTTGTGAAAAATCAGTAAATATTGTATAGGTATGGATTTAAATAACAAACTGACATTTATCAAAGATAATATTTTATAATGCTATTTCTTTAAAAACTCTTACTTTTCAGTTGAATATGCTTCTTCATTTTTGACAACATTTTCATTTAGTTTAACTGAATCATGATCAGTGCTCTTGAATCGAAATGTAGAAATATAGAGAGGACAAAAATAAGCTAATAAATAATGCATTCTAGAAAAACCTAAATCCTTTATAGGTCCAAACCAAACATCATTCAAAATAGACTGAACAGCATTGTGTGAAATAAACTCCTTATGATCGCACAAAACAGCTAAGCTCAAACAAGTATACAAATTAAACTCTGAAGATATGTTGGTGATGAGTTTTTCTGTTTTCTCTCTGTTCATTTTAAAACATTGATCTAACATAGATGTACAAAGTTTGCGAAACACACTAAAAATTTTCAAAATTATGCAATATAAATTTTTGATTATTTGTTACTATAAACTTTCATATGACAAAAAAATCCTTTTAATGATTTATCAATAAAATATGATTTTTATTAACACCTTTTAAAATGATTTTCATTAACACCTTTTAAAATATGACTTTTATTAACACCTTTTAAAATGTGGTTGCTATCTAAATATAAAAATAAAAAAAGCCAATAAATTCATACAACTCATTTTTTTCTATATTAATTTTGATGTCATCTGGAAGATTATGTTTTTTTGCTTTCTCTGCTAAATAATTATTGACTACGATACCAAAAAATGCTTTTAATAAACATTCTTCTTCAAAACCCCATACAAAATGAGCCAATTCAGGCATATTGGAAAGCAAAGCAAAAAAAAACAGTTGCTTATATGGATGCGAAAACTCTTTCTGTCCTTTGTTAACCTATGGAAAAAATTAGTAACAATTTCATTAACAAAAAATTTTTTTTTTTTTAAATTCACTACACGAATTAAATCAGCAACTTACTACATGTAAAATATCATTTTTTCTGCTAATTGCTGTAGATAATTCAACATTATTACTATCAAAGGAATACTAAGTTACAACTATCTTTGCCACTATTTCATGGCATACAAATCTGTTAAACAGGTCAACATGAACAAACCAACCTTGAGTAATTATAGGTTAGTTTTATCAAAAGCCAAATTCTGAAATCATATTCTGTGTTCAGTAAAGTAATGAACTATTAAAATATCCAAAATATAATGGTTTGTGTATTTTGTTTGGATTTGGGCAGTCAGTAACTACATTTAAAGTCAACAGTATCTACATTAAATGTAGTTACTGTTGACTTGAATAAATTAAAAAACTGAACATTCTTTCATAGACATAAAGCATACATAAAGCATTCAAATACATAAAGCATTTTCAGATACATAAAGCATTAAGTTAAGAATTCCATATTAAACTCAATATTTTTTTTTAAGCAAATTTATTCAGATCTTTGAACCTTGTATACATTTAAATGTAGTAACTGTCAACTTTAAATGTCATTTAAACATCATTATATGAAGTCCAATTTTTTCTGTTCAATTGTAAATGAGAATGAATCACGTTTCTTATTAATACATTCTGTTAATTAGTCTGTAAATGTTTATTATGTATCTGTTAAAAAAACTATAATATATAATATAAAAATGTATAAAGTATAAATAAAAATATAGAAAATGTATATTCTTGTAAAACTACATTAATTATTGAAATTCAAAAGTAATATGTTAACTAACTTCTAGTCACAAAGGTTAACTAATCCTATATTGGAGCAGGTAAAGCTCTTTGATCATATATAGACAACTTATCTAAAAGAAGGAAATCAAAACAAAGCCCTAATATAATTGCGGGCAATGGTAGGAGCAGC
The DNA here is from genome assembly GCF_038396675.1 of Hydra vulgaris. Classification (NCBI taxonomy): domain Eukaryota; kingdom Metazoa; phylum Cnidaria; class Hydrozoa; order Anthoathecata; family Hydridae; genus Hydra; species Hydra vulgaris. The sequence continues at coordinate 19,898,212 of NC_088931.1, forward strand.
TCCTAAACTTTGGATGGTAATCTTCAGTGGTAGTATCACAATAAAAAAAACTTAGATCTGATCTGCAAAATAGGTTAGTACTTACTAACCAAACCATCTCGTTAGTAAGTTAAAAATAGCCAGGGCTAATCAATCAATAAAAATTGATGCATCCTAAAGTATATTTTTCTATTTGAAATTCATTTTATGTTTTATATATATATGCATGGATGTTTAAACTCAACCTCATAATTATCAAGCAATCTAAAGAATTCATCTAAAAAAACGACTTTTTTTCTCCTCTGTCTAAAATTATAGCTCCTTTTCTTGTCTTGTTAGATTCATAAAACACATTCAACGTTCATCATCTTCTTTTTCAGCAAATAATACACCGTGTAAATAAATAGCAACATACTTATACCCATATAAACCCATAATATGATTGCATAAATGTGCCTCTTACCTACCCTCCTGGATCCAAGCAGGTATGGAAATTTTTAATCTTTCTCTTTGGTTGAGTCTTATTCTACTCTATGTTTTTCACCTTCTTGTACAGTTGCTATATTAAACCGTAATCACTTTTTTGTCCTTCTTTTCAAGAACATCTTTATTGAGAACAAAAGTTTTATTTTATTATTGCAAGAATTTAATGTAAAAAGGTCCTATCTGATGCTAAGCTTCATTATTCTTAGTTTACTAAATTTTGTTTTTTATTTCTTATGTTGAGTTCTAGAAATTTTTGGAAAATCTTTAACAGCGTCATTAACTAAAGTAAGTCTAACATTACATCTCTAATTCATAGGTCTTATTTTGTAACTTCTCCCCAGAATGAGGCAGAACTATTTGCAAAGACCTTCTCTTCTAATTTGACTTGTGAATCTAATGGCCATACTCTTCCTGTCATTCCAGTTAAACTGATTAATCTATTGTTAAATACCCAAATCACTCTAGCTTCCGATGCTAAAATCAATCCTCAATTTTAATTTTCTATTGTTTGTAGTTCAGTTAACATTTCCATAAAAATTACAAGTGTTTTCTAGAATTTTCTTCAATCCTAGCTAAACTATTATTAAGTACTTAATAAGCGGTTTCAATATTTAAAAACTCTAGAAAACTCTAGAAAACACTAAAAAACTCTAGAAAACACAAGAAAACTCTAAAAAAAACTCTGACCAACTATCTCTAGTATTAGTTTCTTTATATAAAAGTTTTAATATCACATTGTTTCATTCTAAACACAGTATTAAAGTCATTCTTGAAGGCCTACATTTCTCAAGCTTGTAATTCAGCAAAGTTGAATTCTCTTATGGCATCTGTCCCTCCATGCTATAAAAATTTTTATTTTTCTAGTTTATTTCCTAGCACATCAAAAAAACTTAAAACTTTCACCCATCTTTATTTTTTTTCTGACTTATACAACCTACAAATTTTTTAAGTCTTCAGCAAACTGTTTCCTTTCTTTTTAACTCTATTGTTTATTTTCTTGTAACTTGCTCAGAATTAGGAAAATTGAAATTGACCTCTAACAGTTTGAGTCAATAGATTGGCAACCTCAAACTGTTAGAGGTTGACATCAGGTCGACAAAAAAAATTTGACACAAAGAGGTAACTGTATAACATAGAAATGAGGTTGGCAATTTTTTTGGCAACCTTAAACACTTTAAAATCGGCAGTTAGGTCAGCATTGCTGAATGCCAACCCTAATCCCAAGGGCTGATATATATACATATATATACATATATATATATATATATATATATATATATATATATATATATATATATATGTATATATATCATATATATATATATATATATATATATATATATATATATATATATATATATATATATATATATATATATATATATATATATATATACATACATATATATGTCCACACATACATAAATGTCAATATTTAACAAATAGTATATAAATGCATAAATTTACAACCCTAGGAACTAGGAAAAATGAGGTCGGCAATAATTTGCCAACATCAATCTTTTAGAAGTTGGCATCAGGTCAGCAAAAAAAAATTAGATACAATGGTCTAACCATAAGACAAAGAAACAAGTTGGCAATTTTTGTTGATCTTAAACACTTTAAGATTGGCATTGCCGAATGCTGACCCTAATTCTAAGGTCTGAATTTATAATATATAAAGTACTATAATTTTTTTTTAGCCCCAGCTATCAACACAAATACAAATACAGAATAGACAAAACCAAAATAGATTCACATACATGAGCATAAAACTAAGCTTAACTTGAATCATAAAAAAATTCTCACCACAATAAACTTATCTGTTTCTTTATTCCTTGTGAATATGGAACAAGCTTTGCCAATAATTTTTTGAATTTTTTTTAGTGATAAAGAAATATTTGCGGGGTTATAATTTTCGTACCTACACAATGTCTTCATTACTTTTATATAACCTCCAGTGGCGGGTAAATAATGCTTATCTTTTATTAATTTTTTAAAAACAGAAAGGTGGTTTTTAAAGCCATAACCATACAAAAACTGAAGCACATCTGCCGTAAGTAAAGACTGAATACTGATTCCAAAGTTAAGAAACAATTTTATAAAATCAACTCGGTTCATTGCTAAAGCCATGATCATTACAGAGTTTAAATCTTTTTCCTGAAAAATAAATCAAATTTTTTTAACATATAATACTTAATGACATTGTATTTACAATATTTTATGGGTGATTTAGAAACATGACACAAAATTTACACTCTATAACGTATATTAACACAAGATTTCTTGTAAACACATGATTTCTTGTAGTACAATAAGTTGTTAAAAACTGAAAACTCAAAGATCTTAAATATATAAAAAAAAGTCTAACCATCTGCTGCATCTGTTGCTTTAGATGGTCATCCATTACAGCTGTATCATTAATTTTAGATAGTGAAATGCAATCTTTTGCAAGGTCAGCTCGATTCCATAACAATGTCAGTTTTAGCTGCTTATACAATGACAGTTCCTCACCTCCTATAAGCAGTTGTAATAAAAGAGTATCTTTAAAGAAGCTTTAATTTAATTTAATAAAACATTTGTACACACACAAAAAAAAAAACTTTTTTAGTATTGGATTTTTATTGATTGGATAAAGTTTCTATTACGTTTGTGTGTAATTGTTTTAGTAATATGTTCCAATTGAATGTTGCAGTAATTTCTTTAAATCCAGAAACTCAGGTCAGGTCAGGATTATCATGGTCACAATGTAACTGGTAACAAGTAATCCAGTACAACCTACATTAAGTTCTACAATCTAGAAAGATTTCCCTTTTTAAGCAAATACTAGAAGTTAACTTTGACAACTTAAAATAATTGGGACTCTTGGTTGAGTAAAAGGTAAACTACAGTCGTAGCCAAAAGTATGAGTACATTGTTTAATAGAAGATCAAAATCGATTTGGCTGATTCATACTTTTTGTGTGTATTCCAAGGAAATTTTCTGTTGGGTTTTTGTCTTTGACATTAATGAGTGATTTTGTTCAAGGTCAAATTTTAACTATAAAGTTAAGTTTGTGTGTTTAAAATGCACTTTAAATGTATACATGTGTAGCAGAAAACACGAGGGATGCTCAGTAATAATCTAGAATATTTTTGTAAGGGTATAAAAGTGAAAGCAAAGTGTTAGTTTGTTGAATTTCCTAAATAACTCTCTTCATTTTTCTACATAAATAACGACCAACAATTTATGGAGCTATCAACCAATATGTTAATATTCACATATGAATTTTTAACAGTCTATTATAATTACAAATATAAGGCTAACAGATTTTGGGTCCAAGGCCAGGAACTTCCCCAGACCTAAACCTCATAGAAAATGTTTGGATGGTTATGAAAACAAAAGTTGCAAATCTGCATCCCTGTTCAGTAGAAGATCTTTCAGAAAAAATAAAACGTGTATGGATTAGTGAAATAACCCCAGAATACTGTAAAAAATTAATCTATTTGATACCATGGTGCATAAGAACTGTCTTAAGAAATAAAGGATGCCACACAAAGTATTAAACTTAAGGCCACACGACATAGTAAAATTACTATTTTTATTAGTGTGCAATGTTTAATGTTTTAGTTCATGATAATTTGCTGTTTAGTTCAATAAAAAACAATACTTTGTAGTTTTATGTGTATGTTTATGAACATTAGTGTCAAAATCAGTCGACATACTTACACTTTTGGCTGCGACTATAGAGATAGTGTCTTAATAAAAATACTCATCTTAGACAGATGTTAACTGCACCTGGCTACTGCCTTCTAGAAGATTGCCCCGATATTTAAGGGCTTGGCAGAAATTCTTACTTAAGGGTTAGCAGAAACTTTTATTTCTAATAGTGTGGTGCGTATGTAAAACTCTATAACAATATCTCCTGCCAGGTCCTCTATCACATTTATCCATGATGAATCTTAGATTCATCATGGATGAATATGGTAGAGGAACTGGCAGGAGATATTGTAATAAATTGATTCAAGATCTAAGACTGATTCAAGTTCTTTATTAAATAAAAACATGAATGAAGAACCAAAAAATATTAAACAAAAATTTCATCGGGCCAGAAGCTCTTGCAAAGGCCTGAGTTGTGTGGGGATGATTGTGAGAAAAAGCTGAAGGCAATCCCATTGTCAGATAACACAGTCCAAAGGAAAATTGTTATGAGAAATTGTTCTTTTGTCTAATGATACAAAGGGGCAGGTAATTGCAGAGATTAAGGACAAGGCTTAACTAGGTTTAAAGTTGAAAGGGTTCACATAACTTACACAATAAAGACTTTTTTTGAAACATTTACTAAAATCCAGTAATAAATACACGCACATACACGCACACACAAATGTTCAACAATCAAAATAATAAAAATAAAAACATAAAATAATACTTTAGAAAGCAGATTTACAGGAAAATGTACAGCAGATAATCAAAAAAAACTTTTAGGTTTTTGTTTAGGAATAGCAACCATTTTAAAATAAAAACCTCTAAAATTAGGTAATGAGTTGATTTATATCTCTGATAGGTTTTCTTGAGAAACGTATATTATTATTATACTTGATTTTTACAGACCATGACCACTCTATGGGACTAATGGAAGACCGGGACTAGTAGAAAAAAATTGGAATTTAGTTATGGATATTTATTGTTCAAAATAAGATTAGTTCTAATGTATAAGTTAATAAAAATTCAAAAACCTGTCAAAAGTGCTTTAAGAATCGCTTCATCTACACCATTTTTATTTGAAATTTCAAACAAAGTTATCTAAAAATTCAAAAAATTCAAAAAAATAAAAGTGAAAAAAATAAAAAGTCAAAAAAATAAAAATTTTTATACTAACAAAATCTTTCTTCCTCATGCAGTTTAAAACAACTTTATAAAAATCCATTTGCCTTTCTTCAGTTTGAGATTGCAACTCAGGCAGAAGATCAAGTAGTTTATTAAACAATAACTTATCACAGACATTATATACAGAATCTATATCAACAACCCTGTTATAAGTATAAGCTAATAAATCAGCAGCACGACCACTACCAACAATAATAACAACAGATAGAGGAGGTTCCTTCATTAAAGCTGCAAAAACAGTGTTAAGTGTTCCAGGCCCACCTTCTATTACCATTAGAACAGATGGTACATGAACTAAAAATAATATTTATACATTTTATTAAATACACATTAATTAAAATTTAATGGTTATTAATATTTATTGTTTTTTGTTTGCATGATAATCAATATAGTACACAAACCTTCTTTCATAATATACTCTTCAAGTCTTGACCTTAAAGATATTTCTTTACCATACTTTCCAATAGAACCATCATCAACCATTAAATGATGTGTGTGATTGTGATCTAAAAATGCACCTCTCTGAACTAAACTGCATGCAACTTGGTAGTCAACTCCTCCTCCAAACTTGTCTCCTGCAGAAATTAACTTGTTTGCATTGGTAATGATCCCCCATGTTGAAATTCCTATGCATGCTTTTGAAGTTCCTTGTAATGCTTCACCAACTTGTTTCATAACACCAGTGTTTGTTCCACCAGTTATAACCCAGGCTCCAGGTGTTTGTGCAACCTTTAAAATAGTAATGTATGTAATTAAAAATGTTTGTGTATTTTAATTTTTATTTTAACTGCCAGCATTGAGAAGTTAAAATAATCTTAATATATGGTATAACCACAGTGCAGAAATCTTGATTATTGTGAAATGTTTGCTAAATAAATTAAACGTATTTTCTAGACAAAATGAAAACAAGAGAATTTGCTATCAGATGATAGACACAAATTATGCTACTTTTTGATGTCTTACCAAAGTGAAAAATTATTCAGTTCATCATCATGTGTTAAAAATAAAGACAAAATACATTTAAGGTCACGACTAAATAATAATCAAAAGTACCAGTCATGTAAAGATCTTCATATTTAGATGTTATTAGAAATTTTCAAATGTAATTAACACAATTGCAATAATAGACTTGTAAACGATGATATACTTAAATAATAGTGAAATAAGGAAAAAAAACTGTTGGCAGATAAAAGTTTTAGATCAACTGTCTCACAACTTCTTGAACTAAAAGTTAAAGAAAAAAAAGAGTTGATAAAAAATTAAGTTTCTATTAATGTAAATAAAATGGAAACAGAAAAATATCTAAAATTTTATTTCTATTAAAATAAACATTTTATTAGGACTTAGTTAAACAGCCACTTTAACCATACTTAAAAGGTAAGTAATAAATAAACTTCTACAAAATAATGATAAGAAATAAACTTTAATATGTTTCAATATTTTATTCAAGAGTTTGTATAAAAAAAGTTCTTTGATCTTTTGTATTCAAACACTATATTGCAGTTTTTAAAGTTTACTCAATATTTTTAAGATTTTTGCTGTCCATAAATTTAATTTTAACTTTTTTTTTTTTTTAAATTCATATTTTTAACATTTGAATTCATTACAAAAGGCATTATTATTCCAATAATTCAGTTATTCAGTCAAATAGTGTAATAAATACAACAAATAGTGTAATAAATTGGACAAACCAAAGAGTTTAAGAGCTTATACTTGAAAATAGTCTGTCAAATGCAAACTAATGCAGGTTTGTTTGAATCACAGGGTTCTCACCGGATAAAAAAAAATTAAAAGTCCAGAACTTTCTAGGATTTTCCTAGGATGATAAATTTCAGGACATCTGCTTCATTATTTCTAGTAGTATTAAAAAAAAAGTTACAAATAAGAAAAAATTTCCAGGAATTTCATTTTAATTAACCATGAGCGAGACTAGGTTTTTTTAAACCGAGATGAGAAGTTAGTACTTCTCATGAGACCGAGAACGAGACGAGACAAGAAATTTAACAATTTTTGAAAACAAATTTATTAAAACCCAAGTAAAAAAAAAAAAATGTAAACATGGTTTTGACAAATAGACACAAATGACATTTGTCAAATGTAAACAACTTTTTCAAATATTAAATCAGAATTTTTTTGCCAAACTTTTCCACCAAGACAATGTTTTCTTTGATTAAGATGATTTGTTCTACTTTTTCTGGGTGTAAGTTGTGTCTGGATGATCGGACGACATTTCCACCTGAGCTAAAAACTCTCTCTGATTTAGTTGAACTTGCCGGAATAGCTAAAATTTGTCTAGCTAATGAAGAGAGTTCTGGCAATGTATTTGAATGCAATTTCCACCAATCAAGAATTGGAAAGTCTTTTTTGGCATCAGGGAGATATTCATACTGGCACATTTCGCTCAAAATAGGATTCAGTTCAGATGTTGGCTCTTGTGTTTCAAGTCTGACGTTTAACTTGCGTTTCAGTTTTGAATTAGGGGACAAATCTGCTGAAAGGACTCTGGCAACATGTTGGGTAACCATTCTTTTGTTGTTTAAAATTTTTTGAAGAGCTTCAAGTGAAGTCCCTTTAAAGCAGGATTTAAGTAGTTTGCTGCAGCACTCAATAAGTTTCTAGTGTGACAAAGAGGAAATCTTTTCTCAATGCAGCTTTTCAAGTTTTTTGCATACAAGACACCGTAGCCATTTTTTCCATCCGTCTCAATAAATTGATCAATTTTGTCATCGATTAAATAAAGAGAATCGGTGACAGTGTTAATTGTTGGAATAGACTCAGCCGAACACGTTTCTGTAGCATTTTTAAGTGGTGCCAAAATTTCTACTGCTCCCTCGATTGATTTCCATTGTGATGCACTGATGGTCTTTGAAGAAAAAATATCTTCATTTCCACATAAGCTGATAATTGCACTCTTTAGATGTAGGACAGAAGCCATGCAATCCAGTTCACTATTCCATCTTGTATCAACAAATTGGCGTAACTGTCTAAAATTGTTTCCTTGAGCGTCTGATTCTGATTCAAGCAACTCAGCTGCAACTGTTGACTAGTGAGTTAAAGAAGCCAAATCTTTGCACGTTTGCAACGCATCATCCATTTCAGCAGTCATTCCAAATGAGTCTCGAACTGCACATTGCCAAATATGATTGTTGCACAAGTATTGGTCAAGACGCTTTGACAATTTGACTGCAAGTTTCATGTTTCTTGCCTGGTCCTTCACGCAGTACATTGGCAAATCAGCAGGCAAATTTAGTTCTTCTAAGAAAGAATCCAACTTTCCTTCAATTAAGATACCTGTATGTCTGCCTGGGAACTGTTGGACATGGGGTGTCCAGTGATGTAGTCTCCAATTTTTGTCAATAGCATGAAAAGTCCAAAAGATGTAGCTGTCCTGAACTCTAGAAGTCCAAAGGTCAGAAGTAAATGCAGCACTTTTTAGATTTGGCGTAACCTCCGTTATTATGCTCTTCATTCCAGCTTGAACTTCTCTTGACCGAATTGAAAGCTTTCTTGAATATGTTGTTCTGTGATGAAGGCTCAGTTTAGGGTTTGCAATGTCAAACAATTTCTTGAAACCTCTTCCTTCGACTGCTGAAAAGGATGCCAGATCAGTGCAAAAGTAATCCAGCATTGCAGAGTCAAACTGTTTTTAAATGGAATTGTCTTTGTCATATTTGGACTTTGTTTCAAGCATTTCGACCATGGTTCGTTGTTTCTTCTTAGGAGGAGGAAGAAGAGAGTTGTCAGTTTTTTCAGAATACTCAACGTAATCTTGGCTGTGTTTTTTTTCGAGATGACGATGAAGTCCGCTTGTGTTTCCATCTCTTGTTTTCAAAGACTTTTTGCACGCCTTGCATTCAGCACCGTCACTTGTTTTTTGAAAATATCTCCAGATTTTGTTTTTTCTTGGTGACATTTTTGATGGTTGAAATGAGGCAAAAATATTTCTTTTCAATATGAACAATATGTGTCAAGTTGAATTCCACTGGTAAACTAATGAAATTAAGTCGAAAGTGCGCCATTTTATACAAAAAGTTTTTGTATTTAAAATCTAATTAAAAATATTTAAAATCTAATTAAAATTTTTTAATTAGATTTTTAAAAAAAATCTAATTAAACAATCTAATTAAAAATCTAATTGAAATAACGGAGTCAAAATATTAATTAATTAAAAAAACAAATTATTAAGCATTTTGTAAATTATAATAATTTTTAATTTGGAAAATAATATAATATTTAAGTCTCGTTCTACTTCTCGCGAGAATTTTCTATTTCTCGTTTCTCACAAGAAGTCTCATTTCTCACAAGAAACGAGAACGAGACGAGATCTCGCTAATGGTTAATTTTAATGATAGCCCAAAATAATGTAAAATGTCATTATCTATATAACAAGGTAATTATGAATTAAAAAGTTAATGTTCAGTTCCCATGCCTGTTGACTACAATTGTTTAAACTCAAAAAGCACACTCAAAGACATCATTTCACTTTGCAAGACTCTCTACTTTGCTTTAACTACATTTTTCATCTACAATTTTTCATTTCAAATTTATTCATACAACTTCATTTCAATTGTACTTCATACAATTTTTCATTTCAAATTTATTTATACAACTTCATCTTTTTTATCTCTTTGTGCAAATACTTTTTATATTAACTGCTTGCTTTTTTTACATGTTGCATTTCTTAATTGATTTTGATATTTTCTTACGTATATTTACGTATATCTAGATAGTAACTGCAAAGGATAATCAAGTGTTCCAGTGATTTTTCCATAGGTTGCTCGTCTACTAGGAGAGTCATGTAGACATTGGCATTTTTAATTTCTTATTTAGCTCCCAATCGCTTGCTTTTGCTCCTACTTTGAAACTGCCAAGAACAATTCAAAGACCATAATGATAGACTCCAATATCTAAAAAAAAATCAAGTTGATCCTCTTTCCTCTGTTCACCTAGAAAAAGCAAATATATATTTGATTTATTTGATGACATCTGTAAAATCTTTGATTTATCTAAATTAGTACAGTTAAAAATGCTTGCATTTATTTTGCAATAAAAAATGCATATGAGTGCCCAATGAACACTGATTCAAGATAACAAGTTTTGACCATATCAACTTTGTCACCCCAAAATTAAACTGAAAGGTTCATTTGAGCCTTCTGAAAATTTTTGAAGTTACTTTTTCAGTTTTATCTTTCTGGTATTATTTTATTATCATTTGTATTTTTTTAATTTTTTTTTTTTTTTAAATAATCAAAAGTTTACTAAAATCTCATCAAATCTATTTGAAAGGTAAAAAACAGGTAAAAATTGTTAAAAAATGAAAAAAGTTTTAAAAAGTTTAAAAAAAGGTGTAAAAAAAATATTCTAAACAGTAATGAAATATTATAACAACTTTTTTATTAATATACCTACAGGTACTACATACTACAAAAAGAATTAATATGTGCTTATAGTTCATTTTTGGAAACTGGGTTTCAGCAGCCCTTCAATATTGCTGAAAATACCCTTTCATGAGTTTCTGAAAGCATCTAAAATATTTACAATTATGTATGGGACATTGCACAACAGAATTAAAGGTAAACATGGAAAACAAGTCAGATCAGTTGCACTTTCTGATTGCAAAAATCACCTTTTGAAGACAATAAACATTTTTTGTGATTTGAAAATGCCTGTTGATGGATTAGACTTTTGTTTAATGGTCAAACATTTTCTGGATTGCTCAAGTGCACAGTGGGCCAGCTATGGACATAAGTCAAAACTTTGACATGATCCAATCTGTCTAAAAATTATATACAATGTTTTATATATATATCTAATTAAAGTTCTGGAGTTATTTTATTTGTTGTTAAATAATTCTTAATCATCTTCCAGAACAGCTTTATAATAATTTGGTGAAAAGTTGACCGTTTTTTTTCATAATTTTGCTTACATTGTTACACAGTTTAATTATTTTTGCATAACAACAATTTAATTATTTTTGCATAACAATTTAATTATTTTTGCATAACAACAGAATTGATTGCTGTTTTATTATAATTTAACATTTAAAAGGTAATACTTAGCCACAGTTATGGATGCTAATGTCATTTTAAGGTGTAGTAAATGAATATTAAAATAGGTACAACACAAAAGTTTAAATTTATTACTTAAATGTGCCAAATTAAATGCATCTTTTTTGGGGCGGGTTAGAGCAGCTAACGAATAGTCATAAACTGTTCTTTAATATGTAAGGAAGCCAACACACATGGTTTTATGGACGTAGACAGACATATTCAAGCTACAAATTGAGTACAATTTGGTTGCTATGGTACCAAATTTTACATAGCAACAATTTATTTTTACATAAACGTTATTTTAACAGTTTTTTAATTGTGCTATGTACACTATATTAAATACATGTATTAAAATGAGGTTAACATTTTTTATGGAAGTCATAATTTTAACTGGTTGCTATGGATCCTAATTCTTTAAATTATTTTTGCATAACAACAGTATTGATTGCCATTTCATTACACGTTAACATTTAAAAGGTAATTCTTAGCCACAGTTATGGATGCTAATGTTATTTTAAGCTGGAATAAATTAATAATAGAATTGGCATAACATAAAAGTTTTAATTCATTATATAAATGTGCCAAATTTAAAGTATTGTGGCTGAAATTTAAAAACTGGATGTATTACTACTGAAAAAGTTGCATGTCATTTTGGCTACATTGTCATCAGCTCTGCCAATTAATGCAGATGCATTTTAAAAGTACTGCCTTTAGGTAAATTTATTTTTAAATATTATTTCTATATTGAGCTGTGGATAACTTAGCTTTTGTAATTACATGATTGATTGCCTCTTTTAGGTGGCTCATTTGATTGTACAGAGCTACCTATGGTATTACATGCCACAAAGTTTGCACAAGATATTATTACACGGACATGAGGTTGTGAGGAGAATGGTCTTGCCTATTGGCACACTCTCTGAAGAGACACAGGAAGCACAAAACAAAGATTTGAATGTTTCCGTGAAAACTACACACGCAAATGCAGTCGTTTGAAAACTAACTATGATGTATTATGCTGACTTTTGTGCTCATCAGAGCCAATAATCAGCAGCATAAGGATGTCAAGTTCTCAAAATTCAAAATCTCAACTTTCAGAAGGAGTTAGTGGTTTGCTTCAGGCTCCAACTGTTGACTCACCCAAAAAATGATTTCTTATTTTATGCATGTATGTATGTTTTATAAATTGTTAATGTGTTTCAAATTGTCAATGTTTTATTGCAATATTTTTTGTTTTTATTATTAATGACCTATATCTTTACTTAAAATTAGTTACTTAAATATTTAATAGTTATTTAAAATAGGATGGTTGAAAATCCGATAAAAATTTATTCAAAAAATCCATTTATCTGCGTGTAACTAAGGAAAGTATCTGGTTGTTAAGCAATATAGGTATTCATAGCAACTAAATTAAAAAAATTATAACTTCCATATAAAGTATGACCTTGTATTGGTACTCATGCCAAACTAAGTAAATATAGCATTCATGAAAAATCTGCAACTATCAAAATAGGTTGTTGCTATGTAAATTAGGTATCCATAAAACTAGGTAACCACAGCAACCAAATGATAAATATTCCCCTCATATTAATGCAAACCTGATATTAATGCAAAAATAATTTTAAAGTACATAACATGCATAAAAGATCTGCAGCTACCAAAAATAGGTTGTTGCTAAGCAAAATTAGGTATCCATAGCAACCAAATATAAAAATATCACTTTCATAAGAAGCGCAGACCTCATATAAGTATTCATGCCAAATTTAGTAAATAAATAATTAGTTATTAATTTTGTCCATTAAAAGTGAATTCTGGCCCATTGTGCAGTGTTTAAGACAGACAGTTGAAGAACAATTTACCAAAATATGATTGGATGTATAGTTTCATTTAATGCCAAAAGCAGATTAAATGCATTGCTGACAGTGTATTTTGTCTGCTTTCAAAGAGAGCCTTTGAATGCTGGTTTCTATAAATATTTCTTTCTCTCATTGCTAAAGATCGTGGACCAAAAGTCATCACTATTAACATTTTTGTCGCTTTTTTTTCTTAGCCATTAAGGCTGCTCAAGCAAATGATATTCATTTCACCTGTTTGGTACCAAATGTAGCTCATCTCCTCCAACCATTGCATGTTACAATCATTGGATCCATGAAAAAAAAATTGAGGAGAATCTTTGAATGTTGACGCAAAGAAAGTCGCATCAAAGGCACAATACCAAAGACACTTTTCTGGGTTGAAATTGAATTAAAGACAGTAAGAACAAAACCTGATTTCTGGCTTTTCTGTTTGCAGAGTATCCCTACTAAACAGAGATGAAGTCTGGTGGTGAAAAGGTTAAATAAATGCTTGGTAGATTTGTTGAATAAAATTCTAAAAAATTACTATGAATTCAAATAACCTGGCAAACAAACACAAAAAAGAGGGAAAATATTATTCATGGCAAAGAGATAACATCAACTGATTTCAATGTGAGAAAAAAAAACAAAAGATTTCAATAGACCAGGGAAAACGAGCATGATGTAATGGTACTGGTGCAAAATCAGTTGTTGCAAAAAAAAAGAAAGAAAGATAGAATAAAGAAATTGAGCCTTCAACATCATCAGATAGAGATTCTGAAATTAAAATAAAACTTCAAGATGACAGTGATGACTCTATGGAATCAATTGATAAAACAGCTGACATTCCGTTTAAACCAAAGCAATGAGTAGTTGTAGCCTACACTAGGAAGAAATCAGTTGTCAATTACATTGGTTAAGTCGTTAAGGTGTTAGAGATAGTAAAACTGATTCATATAAAACTTTTGAAAAAACAACAGACAAGTAAATTCTTCAAATTTACAGAAAGCAAAATTGTTATGAAGATATTTCATTTTCTGTTGTGATGGAGAGAACTACAGATGAATAGAGAAAAAAAGAGGATCAATATTGTTAAAAGTAAAGTATTGTTACTTTAACAAAGTAACTTAATATTAAGTATGTTCCCAAATCAAGCTCACAGAATAATATAAAAAATTATGACAGCATAGCAACTTGCTATATGAGATTTTGAAAATAAGTTGGAGTTGGTTTTCCAGCTTATTTAGCCCTTATTTTGTTTTCTTTTTAAATAATGAAACATCTTCTAGTTCAAATTGGTTAAAAATCAAAAAAAAAGATATGCCACATTTGATCACAAAATCATTGTCAAATCTTTCAATATCTTAACACTGATTTTTAGAGTGCACAGATCACAATATGCAACTACTTAAATAAAATAAGCTAATTTTATGTCTACCATACATGATAACATTTTCACATTTACATTAAATTTTTTTTCCCATTTATTCATAAGGAAACCTTTACTATTCAACTCTTTAATGTTTGGATTAAAGACAGACACTCATTGAAGAGTTTTTCTTGATTCTTTTTCTCATTGGGAGACATAGTTCAGTGGATTCAGTGAACTTTGCAACTATTTAGTAAACCTGTTTCTGTTTCAAGTGAAAGTGGAGAGATTGTTAGTATGATATTGTTAGTGCTAATACTATTTTTTCAATTAAATATCCATCTAATTTTACCATCTAATTTAAACGTTTTTTTCTATTGTATATTATCAGAACTCTTGTTGAATAAATGTCTAATATCCTTTCAATTGTCAGTTTAGTAGACTGAAATAAAAAAAAAATATACTAAATTATAGTTCAAAATAATTCATGAATTATAAATCATGATAATTGTTGTATCTAAATGTTTTTAAGTAGACAATATATTGAAACAACCAGATAAAAGGTTTTCAAGTTGTATAAAAAAATAGAGACATTAATATTTAGCCATATTCTATCAAGATAACATTATCATTTCTATAACCTACAGTTTAAGCATCTTATTATATGCAATTATAACATTAGTTCCGCTAATGTTATATTTGTTAATAACCAAAACCTCTGAATTATATAAAAAAAAAATCACAGGCTCTGGATTTTTAAAATGACTTTTATGGATTTTTATTTAAAAAGCAATCTGCTTTAGAAATATATATACTTTTTCAATGAACTGGAAATTTATTTGGTTTTTAAAAACAATTAATTTTAATGAATTTGGGCAACATTGATTTTTCACAAAGCACATAAACATTTATCAAGTTATTAATACAAAAAGTTAAAAAATTATTATATATATTATACTTTTGCAAGTCCAAGAGTTAGTTGACTTTTAAGTGCTGGACTTAAACTGAAACTCTTTGCTCCACCTGTAACTGATATCAACAAACGGGGCTGTTCCAAATCCATAACTGCTGTCAAAAGTTCAAATATTTTTTTTCCTTCATCATTTGCATTAACTCTGGCAAACTAAATAAAAAAGTAATAAATAAAAGATTAGCACAATACAAAATACCACTGACAATAAATAGACAAGGTCAGATTTACTTAGAGACCAACTAGGTAGCATCCTTGGGCCTCAAATTTTAGCGGCATGGAAATGGCTCTGAAAAATGTTTCTACTTGCTAAGGTTTTTAGAGAGTTACTATTAAAAAAATTTTATGATTAAAAAAATTGGTACACAACAGTTCCCTTCAAACAAAATATTAAAGTTTTTTAATGTTCTACTTACACATCTGCCAATTTTTTGAAAATCTTTTCTACAATTTCAACTCATTATCTTGAAGCATTCTAAAACTATGGCAATTTGAAAAATTAATGTCTTAGCCTATTTTGAGCGATTTTTTTTTTAAACATCTTTGCTTCCAACAAGGCTACAAGCAACCACTAATTAGAGTTGGAAATTACTGGAAGAGAAAAGATGAAGACTGTAGAGCAAGATAACGATTGACAGATGACTTAAAGGATTGCAAATTATATGAATCAGGAAAGCAAGGTGAAGGAAGCGAATTCCAAAGAACTGATGTTTGAGGAAAAAAACTAGACAAATAAGAGTTTTTGATGCACTTAGGAACAGTCACATAAAAAGGATGAGACTTAATTGAATGACGAGTAACACGAGAATGAATTTTAGTAGATGGCACAAGAGATGCTAGCTCTTTAGAACAGTGCGCATTATAGTATTTGTAGAAAAGAGAAAGTGAAGCAACATTACAACGATGTGATAATGGTTGGAGGTTGGCTGCAAGAGCAGGTCTAACTATGTTTACAATGCCTTTTTGCACCTTGTCTAAAAGAGAAAGGGCATCATTACGAGATCCGCCCCAGATATGGCAATAGTATTCCATACAAGGCCGGATTTGAGATTTATTGAAATAGAGAATAGAATCCGGAGTAAGAAAGTGTCGAGCTTAACAAAGAGATGCAACCTTAGCAGATGCTAATTTTGCAACAGATTTGATAAATGGTTTCCAAGAAAGATCGGAAGTAAGAGTTAATCCTTGAAGATGAAGGGTAGATGTCTCATCGAGTACATTACGTTCATAAATATTAGAAGATTGAAATTATTGTGATAACAATTGGCTGAAAAAAATCGAGTCTTTTTATCTGAATTAAATTTCACCAGCCACTGTGAGCCCCATACTGTAGCAGAAGGGAGATCCTTTTCAAGTTCAAATGCCCCCTCCAAGCAATCAGAAAGTGTTGGGTTCTTATCATGACAAGAATTAATGGTAATATCATCAGCGAACAATGCCACCTTAAATGTCATAATATCTGGAAGATTGTTAATGTAAATTAAAAAGAGTATAAGGCCAAGGATTGGACCTTGAGGAAATTCAAGATAAGAGATTAAGAGTTTGTTAATTAAAGATTCAAAAACCTTGCTTATGGTAGGAAGAAGACTAATGGGACGGTAGTTAGATTGCTCTCCAGAATTTTTGTAAATAGGGATAACAGATGCCGCTTATCAGAGGCTCTTGTTTTCCAGCAGGCTGAAAACAAGACTCTGATAAGCACTTGTTGAATAATTTTGAATAATAAGTATAGATGACAACTCCGGAGAACACTTCTGCAAGACTATAACAGGTATGTTGTCCAAGCCACAAACTGTAGAAGAGTCTAAGCAGGAAATGACTTTAGGTACAGAGGCTTGAGTGATACGAATGTCAAGCAATTGATCAACCTGTTTGACAGTTATACCAGGTAGAATGCAACTAGTGTAATCAAGATATGATCTTGATGAAAAGTTTTTAGCAAATAATTCAACTTTGTCTTTAGGTGAGATGACAAAGTCTAAACCATACAAGAGAGGTGGAATTACAGATTTGCCCTTATCATTGATACTATTAAAGATTTTCCAGAAGTCACGAGAGCCTAATTTTTGTGATGAAATACGAGATTTCATAACCTCAGAATAGTGGGCTTTGGTGTTAGACAAAACCTTTTTACGATGGTTTCTAGCAGTAATAAAAAGACGTCTGTTTTCTGGAGAATTGTTTGGCTGATAGATATGGAAGTAACAGTTCCGATTTGAAATTGCAGCAGCACAATGTGAGGAAAACCATGGAAAAACTGTTATCAGAAGCACCTTTATCTTAAATAATTAAAAACCAATCTGATGGCAAAATCTACCTCAACTTTCGAAAAAATAAAAAATTTATTTTACAAAAGTAATTATTTTTGGCCATCTTAAACCTCAAAGTTACAAAAAAACACTTTAAAGAAAAAATTTAAATATTAAAAATGCAAATGAAACCGGAATACACAAGCTAATGTGAAAACTATGTTATTTTGTGAGAATAAAGGTGGTAGTCATCATTCATGATAAGTTTTGTAACATTGGATTCAAAATTATATAAGTTAGACCCCCCTAAAAAAGCCTCCAGGCTTAAAATCGTAAAATTAGCTCCATTTTAGAACTGAAAAATACCCGGGTGTCCAGTAAGGTTAACACTTGAAACTTTCAGGAATGTGTCTTCAAAAATTGTATCTTCAATATAAGAAGAAATGCAGAAGAATTTTGGAATGTCTTGTTGCTGCTGAGATATCCGAACTTAAACTTTCTATTATAATAGGATTCTGGAATTCAAAATTGGCCATTTTAAATTTATAATTTAGTCAATATCTTTAAAACTGATGAACATTTTAATGTAAAAATTTATTTATTTAATCATTTTTAAAAAAGGAATTTAAAAATAAATTTTAATATAAAGGTATCTGTACATAAAGGCTTATATTTTTCCAATATATGAATAAATTTGAAGGGACATTAAAGTTTACTCCATTTTATTGCAAAAATTTTATATAAATATCTGAATCATCTGCAATTTCTTGTAAAATTCCAATGTACAATTCATTATCATAGACACATGCAAGATATGTTCCAGCATGTAAATCACCTATGTGGTCCAAAGTCCGGCCTTCTTCATTATCAGTTGTATTAACTGTTGTAAAACATGTATTACCTGATATACGTTTTATTTCTAGCTTCTTATCATTACATGGAATAAAACAATGATGTGAACGCATTCCTAGAAATCTTTTAGAATTAGAGTAGCAGTCATCAAGCTTACCTTTTCTATATGATCTGTTATATTAGTTTCAGAAATATTAATGAACCTAATAACTGTTATATTTTTAGTACACCATTTAAACATTTCAGTAACAAATAATATTTTGTTATTTTGCAGACTTGTCCTTGCTACAAGTCGTTTTACGGTCCTACCAGTGCCATCACATGAACTTTTACCATGACTTGTTGCAAAAATAATCCCACTCTGCATGTATTCCATGGTCTTGAAAATGATGACATAGATTGCTAAGAGCTTTATATTTTTTGTATTTGCTAGCTGCTCTATCACTAAAGTAATAACATAAGGTCAAATTTGGCAAGACAATTTTTATATATTTTAAAACTCTAGCTAAAAATGCATTAACAGCATTAGCATTATGTTGCAGACAGCAAAATATTATGCAATAGTTTATTGGTTTGATTTTATTTTCAAAATCTTTGTAATATATAACGAATGGATGTAGTGTTGCTTAGCTATTATTTCAATGAAAATCTTGGACTGCATCTTAAAATGGCTATAAAACTATAATTTGTGTAAAATCAAGCAAGATAATAATTTGGTTTTGTTGAAGATTTTCTTTCAGAATTTAAAGGAATAAGAACTGTGTCTTTGAAATACAAGTTTTCAGTTGTAGAAACAGTTTCTTTAAGAAACTCCTCTAACAGAAGTTCTCTAACAGAAGTTACCAAACCAATTGCGTTCTCCTTTTTTAACCACGATTTGTATGGCACTATATCCTCATATTCAAAACCATGTTGATTGAAGATATCACTTATATACTGTTTTAAGTTTTCTACATTAGGACAGTAATCACAAGCATACAGCTGCGATTCTCAATGCTATATGCTGTTTTTGATAAAAGTTCTTTATATTCAATGTTACCGGGCACTGCATAAGTAATCAACTTTGAATTTTGGTGTACTTGACAGACACAAACTGAATGCACACCAGATGCACTATCTACTGTTACACACCATTTTGAACGAAGCGGACAAAACTTTAAAAATCCTTTTTTCTCTCCTGTTTTTAGAAAATCTAAATGTAGCTATTTTAGATTTACAAGTAATAATCGCTTTTGGATATGTTGTTATTGACCATCAGTTTTAAATGAAACAAATTCTTTCTTACCAGAACAAATCTGAGAAAATTCGTCACACTGATAAAAATTCTTAACATTTGTTTTAAGTGCTTGTGATATCTTATTTCTAGTAATTTTTTTACACTCTCCTAAGATACCTTTAGACGCCTTTAGTTTACGTGCTTTTTTAAACATTGACTTTGGTACAGACTATTTTTTTATTTTTTTGAATAACTATTTGGTGTTAATGTTAATAGGTTTAATTTTTTATTTCTGTCTGATTTAGCAATTTTTTACTTAATGGTTTCACAAAATAAATCTTGGTCTGTCAATTTTTTCAAATACCCATTGTTTATTAAGCAACAAATAGAAATTTAATTATTGGAAATTCCCAAATAATTTGAAATTAATGTTTGGCAAGAATTTGAAACCTTCTTTAACTTTTTTTCCATAACTAAGTCTGTCTCGAATAGACACTGATTTCAATGGAGAACAATCCAACATCCTGAATGTTTTATTTGCAATTTCAGAACAGTCGGAATGTATGATTTATTGATTTCATCATTGATTCTATTGTTTTCAACAGTTTCATCTTTCTTACGACTAGTTATACAGAGCTTTTGATCTGGGCATAACTTCATTCGTAAAGCGGTTTCTTCATTGACTGACCAAAGAGATTCTAAAAAAAAGAAGAAGAAAAGCAATCTATACAATCATTAAAATTTTTATCAAAATTATAAAACCTTGTATAAACATAAAATTTGTTAAAAACCTCCACCACCAATTTTTTTGTCATTAACATAAAGCAAAGACAAAAAAAAAAAAATTTTAAATTTTTGCAGAAAATCTTAACTTTGAAAATATTTTCAGAAAAATTTTTTTGTAAGATTTTCAACTATTACTTACTAAATGCTTTAGTTTTATGAATTTTATATGGGTCACAACAATACCTTTGTGTAGTTTCATAACGTGCAAGGAACATCTTTTCATGATGAAAACATATAGAACTACAGTTATTTAAAGTCATATCACATAAGCATGCAAGCATTTTTTTTTCTTCTTCTGTGAAGAATAACTCTTTCGCCAACTATTTGAGTAAACAAGGTTTTATGGTAATTAGGGTTTAGTAAAACCCCGATATTACACTTTTTGTTACTCATTTTTAACCCTTAGTTTTAAGATACTTGTTATTATTTTATCTAAACAAAAAAGAAAATGTTATTTCGTTTATCAAAATTAATAAAATATATTTGCATCATACATACTCAATAAGTTGAAATAAAGATTGCATCATTATAAAATGAAGTAATACTTGGCCACTCTTTTTTTTAACCCTACTTAAAAGTAATTTACTTTTTAATTTATTTTTAAATTCCTTGTTTATAAAAAAAAAATTAAACAAATTTTTACATTAAAAATATTCATCAGTTTTAAATATATTGAAGAATCCTATTATGATAGAAAGTTTAAGTTAAGATATCTCAGCAGCTACAAGACATCCCAAGATTATTTTTTTTGCATTACTTCTTCTTATATTGAAGATATATTCCTGAAAGTTTTAAGTGTTAAACTTACTGGACATCTGAGTAATTTTTAGTTCTAAAATGGAACTAGTTTTACCATTTTAAGGCTGGAGACTTTTTTAGGGGGTATAACTTCTATAACTTTGAATCCAATATTACAAAACTTATCATGAATGATGATTACCACCTATATTCTCACAAAATAACACCATTTTCACATTTGGTTGGGTATTCAGCTTTTATTTGTTTTATTAACATTGAAATTTTTTCTTTCAAGTATTTTTTTTTATAACTTTAAAGTCCAAGATGGTCAAAAATAATTATTTTTGTAAATTTTTTATTTTTTCAAAAGTTGAGGTAGATTACTTCCGTCCAATTGATTTTTAAGTATTTAAGATAATTATTGAATCCATATAAATAATAATTTTTATTTATATGGATTCAATAATGAGACTTTTTTGAAAAAGACAATAAATTACTCAAAATAGGCTAAGACATTAACTTTCAAATTGCCGTAATTTTAGAATGCTTCAAGATAATGAATAGAAATTTTAGGGAAATCTATTTTTCCATAATACCTATAAGGGGAGTAAATTTGGAGATGGTCTCCTGGGAATGTTTGACTCATTTTATATGGAATGTTACTATTAAGTTGGGAGTTACTAGAAAAAAAGAATAGAGTTAAAGAGCTTGGAAGCAGTTGACAATAACTTGAAAAGTTTTAGGTTGTATGAGCCAGAAAAATATGAAGATGGAAGAGACTTTCAAAAGGGGAAAAAAACTAGACAATCAAAAGTTTTTCGAGCATGCAGGGACAGATACAATAAAAGGATGTGACTTTGCTGAAAGATGAGTTGAGCAAGTTGAATTTTGGTTGATGGAGGTAGAGATGATGGCTCCGTTGAGCAGCGACCATAATAGCATTTGTGGAAAAGTAAAAGAGATACAACTTTATGGCAACGGGAGAGAGGCTAAAGCTTGGCAGATAAAACAGGTCCAACTGCATTTACAATGCAATTTTGAACCTTGTGTAATAGAGAAAGAGCATCATTAGAAGAACCAACCTAAAGAAAATGACTCAGTGATAGGGTTGCCATTCATTAATAGAGAAATGTCAACAGTGTTGCAATAGTGATTTGCAATAAATAACTGAGATTTGTTAAAGCTAAAATTCACAAGCCACTGCCAGCCCCAATCTGTTATAGGAGTGAAATCAGATTCAAGTCCAGTTGCCTGTTCTAAGTGATCAAAAAAGAAGACTTTTTGCCAAGACAGGAGTATAAAGTTGAGTCGCCCACAAATAGAGCCACTTTAGAGGTAAGGTTTTCAGGAAGATCATAAATGTAGATAAGAAACAAAACAGGACCAAGGACAACCTACTATATTACCTAGCTGTGTGTTACATTTTAGAGGCCAATTTGAATAGGCCAATTTATGCAATAAAAATGACAGTAAAATATAAAAAAACTTATAACCATATATATATATATACATATATATATATATATATATATATATATATATATATATATATATATATATATATATATATATATAATATATATGTATATATATATATATATATATATATATATGTATATATGTATATATGTATATATATATATATATATATATATATATATATATATATATATATATATATATATATATATATATATATATATATATATATATATATATATATAGTTATAAATATATATATATATATTTATAACTATGTATATATATATATATATATATATATATATATATATATATATATATATATATATATAAAACTCTTATATGTTATCCGAAAGTTTTTTCCATAATTTGTTGACAAAAAGTAAAAATTAAAATGCAAGACCAGAATTTTTTTTTTATTAATTAATAGACTGCCTGCCCCAACCAAACCCTCAGTCGATGTAGCAGCACTCCCTTGCGGGTCAGGCTAAAAGATAGTAGATGTAGCAGCACTCCATTGCGAGTCAGGCTATTTGTCAGTCGATATAGCAGCACTCCCTTGCAAGTTAGGCTATTTGTCAGTCGATATAGTAGCACTCCCTTGCGAGTCAGGCTATAAGATAGTCGATGTAGCAACACTTCGCGCATGATTTACAGTAAAAAATATAAAAATAAAAACATTTTATTAAAAAAATAAAAAATAAAAATATTTTATTAAAAAAAATAAAAATAAAAACATTGTTTATATTGTCAAAAACATTCAGAATGTTTTAAAAACATTCTGAAAGTCAAAAGTAATTAAAAGTGACGCATGTGTTGGCATCTGTTGGCATGTGTTGGCAATCACTTTTTTCGCATGTGTTGGCAATCACTTTTTTCCTTCCGTGCTTCCCAAATGCAACAAACTATAATACTATATATATATATATATATATATATATATATATATATATATATATATATATATATATATATATATATATATATATATATATATATATATATATATATGTATATATACTTTTTTTAAAACTTATAAATGTTAAAAAAGCTGAATATCATGGTTAACAATTGTGTTGCATAAGGTTGTGAAATTGGATACAACAGTTCTTTGGAAGATATAAAAGTTGCTTCTTTTCATTTTCCGTTAAAAATCAACAATTGCTTTTTGCAATTTAATGCAAAATTTAATGGAAAATTTTGCATTAAATTGCACGTTTAATGCAAAATTTAATGGAAAGTACAATACTAAAGGTAAAAAATGCAAGTTAAATTGGAGTTTAAACCTTATTCCTGAAATTTTCTCAAGCAAATATTTAAAACAACCTTTAACACTACCACCACCTATTGCTTTGAGGAGACCACCTAAAACTGGTATTTATTTGGAACATGAACTTTGCTTTTTTTTCTGAAAATGATAAAATAACTGAATAAAACAAGTTAAACAGTAAATATTTATCAGAAAGTTTTCAATTTAAAAAACTTAATTGTGTAATTTATTTATTTAAAACTTGATCTGCTAACAGATTTTCCATCAGTTCTTGAATCAATAAAAATTGAACATTGTTTATGTGTAGCTTTGCATAATAAGGTAAATAATGTTCCACTTTCTCCATGATTAACTAATGGTCATAATGGCAAGTTAACTAGTGTGAGTAAGCTAGAAAATCTTGCATGGCTTCTTCTAATGATTAGTCAAGCTCTATTATTAAGATATACATCTTAACAAGCATATGAAATTCTACTTGAATTGTTTCCATTACCTTCGATTTCTTTATTAAATAAAATAAAACAAGTTGCAGTAAATAAAGGCTGTTCATGAGAAAGTTTTAATGTATTAAGATAAAATACAACAGACACAATATTGTAGTGGTGTCTCAGTACAAAGGAGTTGTATTTAAGATCGTTTAAAGAAATCTATTCTTTATATTATAAAAGCAGTACCTAAGGTTACCATACGTAATAAAAGGCTTTTGGATCAAACATCAGCTATTAGTTCTCTTTCTCTATCTGGTTTTAAAATTCAAGTTTTTACTGACAATCATCAAGAGAATGTAAATGCATTTAGTTTGTTTCATTCCAAATATGGTAATCAGTCAAATTTGTTTATTTATCATCCTGATAGTCTAAATGTTAAAATAAAGTCTAAATATTAAAATGTTCGCATTGTTAAAAATATTATAATTAATTTATTACACAGTAAAAAATTTTTCTTTCCATCATTTATATATAATATAAAAGATGACTTTTATAATTGTACAGCTGGTTACTTTACTTAGGGATTTTTGTTTTCTACATTCTAAAGATGAGCAACTTTAAGGCAACTTAAGAAACACTCTAAAAATTAAATATCAAAGTCATCACCCTGGTGATATAAAGCAAAATGTTTCTCTTGCACTATGGATTTTTGATTAAACAACAATTGCAAGTTTTAAAAGTTATTTTATGGAACAAAATGACTTTTCTGATTATATAAGATTTTTTTAAAAAAAAATGGTTAACTGTTTCAAATTCAAAACAGTAACTTAGTCTAAATGAACTTGGTAATGCAATTGATGATGTTAAAAAAAACTTATTATAGGCAAGCTAATGGGATTGAACAAACATCACCTGCTCTTATTACAACTCTGCATTCTAAAGCAATGCTTACAGATGAGCTTATCAATGAAGGATATTTGTATTTTCTTAGTTCACAACAGATGAGTGGTGGGAGATTTCTAGTAAACTTACTAGAAGTTCAACATGCAGAAATTATTTTAGCATGTTGGACTTTAATTAAGGAGAATTTAAACTTAAAGGGGGGGGGGGGGGGAAACAAACAATAAATATGATAACCCAATTAATAATGGATTACTAATAAGATTAGATTTAAACTAAAATGAGATATCTGAATTAACTCCTTTACCTGAAACAGAAGAAGTTGCGACAACAATTGCTGGTTATATAGCAAAAAAATTGATATAGAGAAGCAAATTCAACAATTGCAAACCTATGCTTGCTACAGATGCAGTGGTGGTGTAGTAGTAGAGCACTTGCTTCACAAGCAAGAAGTTCCGAGTTCAACCCCCATATCCCTGGTAGTACAGCGTTCAACTAGTTTCACGGCCCAGCAAACTTGTTGGTCAAGGTTTGTGTTTCAGAGTTTAAGAGTTGAGAGAGAGTTGTAATATAGCCCCTCCCCAAATGTAGTGGCCTTTCCAGTCTTGAGGAGGTGAATAACATTTAAAAAAAAGATGCAAGCAATGTAATATATGTCCAGCAATGTAATATATGTAATATATGTCTAAAAATACTTTCATGAGGTAGTGTTACTGTACCTTGACTTTCACTTAGGGATTTCACATGTGGATGTTTTAGATAATCTTTCAAATTTAATAACTAAACAAGGTGCTAATATCAAAGATATATCAAGCTTTGTTTTATCAAAATACTTTCCAACAGTTTGCTTTACCTGCGATTTACACGAAGAATGGGGGTTTAAATTTTTTTTTTTTTTGTCAGAAGAAATATCTAAATATAGAGGACTTTTTAGAAATTGATGATTGTGCCCCCCTACTTTAAAACCTGTGTTGTCAGCCCTACCATATGAATCAAGCTTATGGAGCTTGCCATATGAATGTCATACGACCATACAGCCCTGCCATATAAATCAAGCTTATGAAGAAGACCAGCTAACTTTATCAAAAGCTTTAGTTATGTCAAGAGCAAAAACCCTTGCAATGCCGCCTCCATCTAATACAGGATAGAATCATACAGTCGCAACAGTTAGCAACTCAGCCATAGAACGAGAAGATTTAAATCTGAGATTAATCCCGCATGAAAAAGTTTTAGAATGAATGTATATAAAAGCACTAAACAAAAAAACTTTAGTTACAAGAGAAAACTACAAACAGTTTTTTTTTTTATTCAAAATAATTTCACAAAGTTGTTTAGAATATTCCAAAAATTAATTTAGCCTTCAGGGTGTTAATCTTGCCTTGTAAATTAAATTTGTGGGTTGAATTATTGACAAATAAGCTTAGGTTCTAGTAATATATCTAGAACAGCAATTAGAAAGATTTAAGAAAACATTTAAAGCAGTGTTCAAAAATAACGAAATAAATTGCTGCTACTGAGCAAGTAAAACAGAGAGTAACCAAAACATTATCAATAAATTGAAGTTCTTACCTTGAAAATTAAAAACTTGGAACATGCTTATTTCTTGAAGTTATTATTAATGAAGACTAAAAACTTGGAACATGCTAATAGAAAACAGAACTAGCTAGCTTTCATCACACACTCAATGAATCATTTTTAACAACCAAATTATATACATACCATCAGCTTCAATTTAAACTTCTTTAGTCGTGTTTTTTAATTTAAAACACCAATTTGTAAATAATTTCACAAAATTACTTATGTTTTCACTAATACTAATATTAGTGAAAAAATAAGTTATTTTTTGAATAGTTTTTGAAGCTATTAGTAATAGCTTCATATAAAATTGGTTGCAGAGAAATACACAATAAAAGCAGACAATAATTGAAGAGTTCTTCTTGACTTCTTGACCCTTTCCCCCATTTAAGGATTTTCGCTGTGAATCAGTAATTTTCGGTGATTATTGCAATCGTTTAGTAAACCTGATTTAGACTTAAAACCGTGTGTTAAAACGGAGGAAAGTCTTGTTTTAAATTCACTTATTAACTTTGGCTGTATTATATTTTATATGTGAAATAAATAAACTAAAAGCATCATTCTTCTTTTTCATCAGAAATTCTTTTTTTTTTTTTAATCGGAAAAACAGATAAAGTAAGTTGCAAATATACTTAATAGAAATAATGATTTAAAAAATGAAAATTGGCGCAAGAATATTGGCGCGTATTTATTAATTCCTCGATATTTTGCAGTTGTTAACAACAACAAAATCGCGGAATTAATTATTACCCGCCAATATTATTAACTTTCAAACGTTAACAAGTTGTTAACGTTTTTTTTTAAAACAATTGTATTTAATAAGTTAATTCACATTCAAATTATGAAGAAAATAATGACAAAGTTAAAGTATTGAAAATTAGTTTGGGTGATTAGGAAATTACATTTGTGTTGGATCAACATTATAAAATGATTGGTGTTGACTACAAGTTGTATTGAGACGGGAACTGATGGGGCTGCAGCCCCAGGTCCTTGGAAACAAATAAACCCTTTTAAAATTAACTGCTTGGTAGCTTGGGAGAAAAAAAAAATTGGTAGAGTAAAGTAAAGGTGCTTAAAAAGGTGCATATTGTGCTTTTCTAGATGTCGGTAAGGAATAATAATTATCTATCAGCAAGTCACCCCATAAAAATAAAATAAAAACTTCTCAAAGGACCTCAAAAATATGCTGAAATTGATCGCAACTTGAAACCATCAAGTTTTCAATTTGCCATCAACATTCAAGCAAAAGAAATGTCCGAAAAAAGAAATTCACAGAAGATATTAACTCAGTTGATCATTTTTAAAAAATTTACCTTTCCAAGAAGATAAAAAAAAGCAACAGACTTAGAGTCATCCCCTGGTATAGCCTCGTTCCCGCTCGGCATTTTCAGGAAACCGCCACATTAGGCCCTACTATATTTACAGCCCAGACCTAAAAATATCTTAATCCGGCGCTGATTGATTACTACTTCAAGGCATTTTATTGTGTTGCAAGTAAAAAAAGTTAAATGACATCTATTAAAGTGGTGGACGGGGAGGATTCCCGAGGCCCGTATTAGTACAAATTTTTTTTTTCGTCATATTTTTTGAACTCGTATATCTAAGTTCTAAATATCAATAGTTACTAAGTATCAAAAAATATCAAGAAAATGTCACTAAAAGTTTTGTTATCATAAATAATCAAACTACAATTAACTTTGCATGTAGTCAAAAAATTTGAATTTCTTTTTTGTTTCATCATCATTCAGCTTAAAAATACAAATGCGCGAGAATATTTATGAATGAGTGAGAATATTTTTGGATAATAAATGGCTTTTGACATCCATCTTGTATGATGATCAGAATCCGCATAACGTATACGGAGACCTCTTTTAACTTCACCAGTTCTTCATATTCCTTACAAAGAAAAGTTTTCCTCTCCAAGCATTCCGTTGTCCATTTCTTTGCTTCGTGTGCTTGTTGAAATAAAAAAACTATTTTTATCATGAGGTCATTCCCATGCTTTAAGTTCTTTTATACACTTGTTATGGTTATAAAACTCTTCCTTAAATCTTTTAAAAAGCTAAACTCTTGGTAATATGTTTAAATTACAAATAGTATTGGATGCGAATATGACGTCTCCATTCAAGTTAAAATAGAAAACGACCAGTTTGCTTCTTAACTAGAATTGTAGCTATATTATACGCTCCACTGTTTGCAGCTGTTGTATCGTATTCAAGTTCATCAACAGATGCTTTCAATTGCCAATTGTCTATTAGCTTTATTTTTAATTCATAAAAAAAGTTTCTTGTGCAAAAGAAGTAATCATTAGACTTAAAAGAAGTAATCATTAGACTTAAAAGAAGTAAACTTTGAACTTAAAAGAAGTAACGGTTAGACTTAAAAAAAGTAACCGTTAAACTTTTAAAGTAGTAAACGTTAGACTTAATAGAAGTAAACGTTAGAAGAAATCAATTAATGTAAAAGAAGTAATTGTTCGACTTAATAGAAGTAAACATTAGATTTAAAAGAAGTAATCGTAAGAATTAAAAGAAGTAATCGTTAGACTTAAAAGAAAAGCTCCATTGTTGTAGTACAATTTTTTTTTTTACTTTCTGAAGCCTCTAATATCTTTATAAAATATTTTTCTTTAGTGTGGGTTAGTATTTAAAACAAGAAATTTTATTTTGAAAAGTATAATATTTTTACATAGTTCTTATTAATACTCTTGAATTAATATTTACCCTGTAAAAAATGTTTTTATTATATTCGTGAGTTTTTCAAAAATATAACTGGGTCTCAAAAGAAGCGTATTTAGGTAAAATGTCAGTATTTAGGTAAAAATTTTTTGTCTGTTAAGTTAAAACTTACAAAAATCTGGTCACAAAACTTAAATACGCCAAAACATCTGGCCATTTAATAAAAATTAGAAAAAAACATCAAGTATCCTGATTTTCTCTCAGCAATACCGTCGGTGGTTCATAGAAATAGATTGTCTTCATTAACTCCCCACCAAATTCTCTACGATTAATAATAAAAAGTCAAAAGGAACCGATGCTCGTGACTCAAACCGTTGAACCATAATCTGTTTCTCATCTTATTAGCCAGGCTCATATAAATAATATAGTACGAGATTTATACTTGTTAAAAGAACATGCTTGGCTTCTTGGATATTGTTTAAAACAATAAAGATTATTGTCACCTGGGCACGATATATCGGTATACAGAAATTTCACAGCTTTCTATTCAATGAATGATTTTAATTGCTAGTGCAATTATCAGTCAATAAGTAGTACCAAAAAGTGAATTGCGTCTTTGTATTGATTCTTCAAAACGTAGCTGGACTGTTGGACAATGGTAAGACGCAGCTATCTATTCCAGTTGTACTTGGTATTGAAATGAAGAAGATATACGAAAGTATAGAACATGTGAAGACTATCAACTACTCAAAGTATATTCTTGACAATTTTCAGCTATTTGAAAACTATTGCTCTTTTTCTATTAATACAGCTAGAGTATACAAAACGAAAGTGTTTCTTGTGGCTTCGGAAAAGCAGAGATAATGCTAGCCACTACAAACGTGGAGAACGGTCTGCTAGAAAAGAATTTACTCATGGTCTTTTCAACATAAAACATCTAAATCTTACTCACACGGCATAGTTCTTCTAGCTTTGCACATCAAATAAGGTCTTATAAAAAACTTTGTTGAGACCATGAATAAAGATGATCCAGGAAATTATGTTATAAGTTCAGAGTTTATTCATAATTTCCCAATATTCAGGAAAGCTAAGAGCTGATATTTTTACTGGCCCACAGATCAGATGTGTTACACGTGAAAGTGATTTGCGAAAATATTAAAGAACACCAAACATGCTTCCTGACTAATTGTTGACAGAAATGTATAATCTTGGTAATTTATCTGATTATTACAATGAAAGATTCTACCAGGTAATGTAAATTAAACAAAGATATCAGAAAAGGTATTACATAGCCATAATTGAATGACTTTTGCTGGTTCAGAGGAAGCAGTAGTCGACTTTGTCTGAATAAAGATAACAAAGCTGATCAATTATTCTAAAATGTGCACAATAGGAGCTTGTATGACTATTTGAGATGCCATTTCGTCGTTGATGTAGGAGAGAGTGGGGTTGGTTGTCATATTTTTTACGTTTTAGACTGCTTATATTTTATTTTTCATTAAATCAAAGCCAAACTTTCCGCAAAGATAGTTTAACTATATCTATATGTAACTGTTACAACGGTTTCATGACATTGAATTAAATATATTTTGTTCTAAAATTAATTTTGAAAGACCTCTGCTGTGTGACAACCAACCCCAACCACAGGGTTAGTTGTCACAGAGTGTGGGGTTGGTTCTCTTTATTTTGCCAATAACTGTTTATTATCCAAACATACCATTTCTTGGCATGTTTGGATAATAATCTTAATATAAATAAAGAAAACCCAACTTACACCAGAATAAGTGTTTTTAAAAATGGTTTTTTATTAATGTTGTTAAAAGAACAGATTGCACAAATAAACTGCAGTAAGTGTGCATTCTTCATGAACCCATATTTTGCAAAGCTGCCATTGAATCTACTGTTCTGTTGCTAGAAAATTATCCAAAACAGTAGATGGATAAATACTCTTTATCTTCAGATGCATTTAAGACTGTCAAAATGCTTTTTTTAGAAAAATTTGACTTTTACAGCTTTTTGTTTACTTTCATTCACATTTGGTTTAGGATTTTTAGTCTTACTATTTTGCTTGTTTTTATAATTAGTAAGCCATGCTTTGACAGGTAAGTTAGGTATAATCATTGTTAAACACTTTTTTCTACTTCTTTTGATGCTTATCTTTGATCTGCTTTAGGACAGAGGCTTAATACTCTCAGGTGATATGATTAAGTTTTTAAAAACTAATGGAATGATTGCGTCATAATTAAAATTTTTATTTGAAGTGGATCTTTTAACTTCTTTCTGGCTGGTTAGCTAGTATCTGAATAACTTTTCTTCTTCTTCGTTCTTTAAACTTTTTATTTAGTGGTTATAATTGAATACGATTGGCGTATGAATGTTGAATATGGTTATGAATGTTGAATATGGTATAGCTGAATACGGCTGGCAGATTTCTTTGATTGATGAAGCATGTAAAGAAGATGGATTTGGGCGATTGGTTACATGATTAGAAAAATAATCAACACCAATAAAAATATCAGGATTTAATGAGTAAACACCCGTTACAGCAAAACCGCATAAATATTCTTGGGAGATACAGCCTGTGAAAATGCAATGTTTACAACTTTTGGAATATCATATATTGTAATGGTTTTTCTAGGATTCATAACCAACCATGAATTCATAGGAGTATTATATAGTTTTTGAGGGGACCGTAAACTTATCCAAGGGCTGCAATCTCTGTGTGCAATGTTGAAGAAAGGTAAGCATTACTACTCCATTATTTTTTGCAAAATCTAATCTTTTAATACTAAGATGTGTATCACAAATGTCAAGCAAGTATTGCGTACAAAATGTTTCAGGTAATTTACAAAGTTTTTTTCTTTTATCGAGCCACTTAGATTGGTATCTCTGGTGCTTTCTGTTGGTGCTTATATAAGGAAATAATTTTTAAAGTTTTGACGAGGAAAAATAAAAAATGGTGAGAAGCTATTTTTAATAGTATTTATTATGCATGCTAAAGTTGTAAGTGTCCCTCGTTTAACTGATCTGGTGGCACTTGTTTTAATCCCATCTTGGTAATAATTTTTTTAGATCTCTGTCTAGTAGTTAGTGCTGTTTTGTCCATGCTCCAAATGCCATTTGATGAGAAGGAGTAATTATGCTGAAATAATTGCAAGTTATTGAAAAATGATGCACATTGCTTATTAAAACTGGTTGCTTAACTTAAACTAGTAACTTCAACTTTATGTAATTACTTAAATAGCGCTTCATAAACGCAGTAAACCAATCTTTACCAGCTTGTAC
This sequence comes from Hydra vulgaris, assembly GCF_038396675.1. Taxonomy (NCBI): domain Eukaryota; kingdom Metazoa; phylum Cnidaria; class Hydrozoa; order Anthoathecata; family Hydridae; genus Hydra; species Hydra vulgaris. The sequence goes on from NC_088931.1 coordinate 19,931,220, forward strand.
TTTTACAACCCAAGAGTTAGAAACTTTTATATTATTTTTAGTTGTAAACTGGAAAGCAAGTTTTTTCACATCAGTAGGAGTTAGACTAAAATAAATTTCTGCTGCTCGCAACAGGTTGTTGACGAGTTCTTTTTTTATAGTATCTGGCAATTTCAGTCGTTTTTTAGATTAAATATTCACGCAGGTGGAGTTTTGACTTTGTTCAAATAGATCTGCTATAGAACCATGTGATAGGTTAGTAAGAACAATTTTTTTACAATAACGTGTAAATTTTTTGTAGTTAATCTCATGGAATTTTCCTTCTGATCTAATAGATATGATATTAATCTTTATATCTTTAACAGCACGCGTTATGAGATTTGTAGAAGTTTTTCCTAATAGTTTTTTTTTTAATGTTGTGGCATATTTTTTACTACGCAAAGAATAAATGTTCACATATTCATTTTTGTTTAATTTATTCATTTTATTTGCCTTAAGAAGTGTGAATTTCATGAGAATTTATATAATTATAGATTACGTCTCTCAAATGAATAAAAAAACTTTATAAATGTACATTCAAAACACAATAAAATAATTTTCGTTTAAAAAAAGAAAAATTTTAAGTAAGTGAAATTCGACTTTTACATATCAAAAAACACATATAAACAAGCAAGTTTTTTTCAACCCGCTAAAAAAAGATGGAAATTACTGTGAAAATGTCTTTTTTGGATAAGGTTTCTGTTGCACAATTTAAAAACTCTAAATCTTATCTACATTTTTAGTAACAAATTTTGTGACAACCAACCCGCGTGACAACCAACCCCGCTCTCCCCTACTTTAGTTTAACCATTAAAATCTAATCGTTATAAAAAAAATTAGTTTATAATTATTTAATAATTTTTGATTTAACTAGAAAACTATATGGCTGAGAAAAGGTTTTAGGTCAGTTTTAAAATCAGGAACCTCAAATCACTGCAACTGAAGATGTTCATACATCATTTATCTCTTGGGTAGCAATGCAAAAAAAAAAAAAATATTGTTCTGTAATTTTAACATTTCGAAAAATTAAACTTAAATTTTACAAATCCTCATTCTGGTTGGATTGAAAACTTTGCTTTCATGCTTTTAAAGTAAGATTTTTTTCTAGTTACTACAGAACGACAGTGATAGATCCAAGGGGTATTGGGTATGCACCCCCCCCCCCCCCAGAATCTAAAAGTCTTAAAATATCTTAGATATTGAGGACCTTTTTTATTTTTTTTATTATTTTGCAGACGCAAATTTAATAAAAATACACAAATATTTCAACATATCTACAACCCCCACCATACCCCCCTTCCTCCAAAAAAAAATTTCTTGGTCCGTAACTGCAGATCGGTAGTTATATTACGAGTTTTTATTAGAGATTGTAACTTTAAATAGAGAGCGGGAGAGCTAAAACTCAGTAGTGTCTACTTATATTCTGAAAAAGTAAGATTTTAATCTCATTGATCTCATATAGATATATTATAAATATAACATATAGTATATTTTAGTAAAATATATAAAAGCACTATTAAAACATAGTGACTTACTTTAGCTGTAGCCCTTCGTGTTGCACCTTTAAAATAAACTTTTCCAAATGCATTAGTTGGATAAAGACTTCCGTCTTGGCTCGGTAACAAAATATTCTCTTTAACCCATTTAACTTTAGGATCGCACAGTAATTCAGTTTTATCAAAGTTGCTTGAGTTAAAATTATATTCCCCCATCGAGAAATGCTACGTTAAAGTTTCCCTCTAAAAAATTATTCAAAGTGTTTTGAAAATAAAACCAAGCTTTTTAACTAAGTTTTTTTTCGTTCCTGTCAAAAAAAAAATTCTTTCTTAAAATTAAATAGAAGTTTTAAAAATTAATTGAACTAAGACATTTGCTTCATTGATATCTAATTTTATAAAACCCACTAGGCTAATTACACTATTGGCCTATTCAAAAAGTGGGTAAAAATTTTTTCAAAGATATTAAATTAAAAAATTAATTAAATAAGCAAGCGTGGGTCAAAGTATTTTTAGTTTTGTATGTAAGGCCATGTATGATTAGAAAGCGCTTTTACTTAACGTTTTCTAATTACACGTAGTGTTACATTTAATATATAATTTCGTTGCTTGATGTCTATCCTTATTTGGTCTCACAGTTTTTGTTTTTTTTCTTCTTCATGAGTTTTTTTTCATTAACCTCAAACTTGAATAATTTTTGCATGTAAAATTACAAAAAAGAACCTGCTAATAATAATCTCTCAATATAATATGCCGCCGAACTACTAATCTTTTACTCAAGCTGCAATAATAATATAAAACTGTGTATAAAAGTATTATTTATATAAAGCAGGGACCCGTAAAATGAATCATTGTAGCATTTATGATAAATGGATCAGTCAAATGGATTTGTCAAATGAAGTGTTTTTTTTTTTCATTATTACAGCACTATTTTACCTTGACATTTTGAAAACGTTAGTAATTTTTATTTTTTATCAAAACTATATATTAGGGCAATTCTACCAGGCAAAATTTTTCGGAAACAAAAGTTGGTATGGGTGGGGAAAATTTTATAAGTGAAACCAAACACATTTTTATAAAAAAATAGTTAAAATATATGTAAAACTGATTCAGGCTTCAACATTTAAAAACTGACAAAATTGGGAATATTTGTGCAAAAAAATACACTTCTCACTTGGATATAGCGTATTACAAAAATTGGCTAAATCATAAAGAATTAATATAAATGTTAAAACTTAATAATATAAAAATAAAAAATATATAAAGCTTAAATGTCTTTGGGTGTCACCCATAAAATATGGGTCTGAGAGGCGCTAAAAGAGACTAACTCTCAGATCAACGCATGTAAAAAAGTGTAAACTTTACAGAGTTTATGGCATTGATTGAATAAAAACAAAACATCAGTTTAAATTTTTTTAAATTAGCAATCAATTCGTCATTTGCTTGGGATAAAATAATTGGCTTTATTAACATTTCTGTGATTTTCTTTTTTACTCTAATCTTTAAAAGAAAAAAATTTTGCCTTTTTTGAGATCATAAACTAGCTTAGATGATTTGGTTACAGACTTTACAGCATTTTTAATTGATTGAGAGTTGTTAAGAAAATATGTAAATGGAAAAACCTCTCTAGATTCTTTTGTGTTTATCAGATAAACAGATGGAAAACTAATTGTAGTAGAAGGTTCTACCTCAATTTGACATGCTCTAGGTCATTCCAACATTTACAGTCTTCATGACTGATTAGGGTTTAATCTTAGGGAAAATTTTATTTTCTTCCTTTCATTATCTATTAAGCTTAGTTTATTACTAAACTTGGTGTTTTATAGGTAATGCAAATTAAAATTGAAATTTTTTTTTTATTAAAAAAAAGTTGCTACCATTATGTTGGTTTGTTTACGATGTTTCAGATACAGTCATTCCGGGTAACTCTGTATGCTTGGCGCTAGTTTTAACTCTACATAAAATTTTTTACAAACCAATTAAATATTTTTACAAACCAATTAAATATTTTTACAAATAGGTGTTCTTATATTCTAAAATCTGCTTTTTCTAGATTTTTATAAACTTTTTTAATTTACTAGTTACTTTTTAAGAAAACAAAGTTCAAGTATGGATTCAAAGTTACACTTGCATTCACGGTAACTTTGAATAGGGTCATTTCGGATAAAGCGAGCCAATAAAACTAAAATCAGTGTGTATTAATAACTATGTGAGATATCTTAATACTTCTTGTACTAGAAAAATCTATAACAGATACCTAAACTATGATATAATGTAAAGTGAGCCACACTAATATAAAGTGAGCCAAGTAAACTATATATAATACATAGGAAAGGCTCGCTTTATATTAACAAATTTATAAAGTGAGCCACCATTATTGGTAAAGCGAGCCAATAGCTTATATGATTATTCTAAAGTGAGCCATATAGCTTTTATTTCAGACAAAAATTTACAAAATTGGAAGTATTATTACAAATAATATTTACTATATTAATATTAACTTTATTACCTACGATATAGTAAACTGGTATTAAAAGTTTGCAAACATTAACCTAAAATGCATACAATGCAAAAAATTTAAAGAACAAAAGCAATATAAAAATGTCAGCGACTAGTCTAATAAAAATAATACTGCTAAAGCTGCAGATAAATGATGCAGTACAAAATACAAAATATCATGTCTTAACTAGAGTTAATTTACTTAGTTGTTGTTTGAACACAATCAGCACATAGTTGTCCACGCACGGTTATTTCGATACAGCTCTCATGTAACCAATCACGGCACGCGTCACACTCAATCCATTCATCATCAATGAGAGGATCAGTTGCTTCACCATATGCAAACCCACAATATTTTCAAATGTCCTCTTCTTTTTGTTTCTTTTCTTTTTTGGATTCTTTCTTTTTCTTTATAACCTTCTGTTTAACAGTTTTCTTCTGTTTCTTTTCTTTGCTGGTCTCTTTCTCTTTAGCTGCTTTTTTTGTTATTGGTTTGGTTCTTTCTTGAATAAATGCTACATTTTCTTCTGATGTCAATTCATAAGATGGTGGTTTCTTACGTGGCCGACTGCTTTGTGGTCGATCTCTGTGTGGCACTGGCATCAAGTTTTCGAAAGACACATCGAGGTCTGCTTGTTCAATTGACACAATTGCATTTTCATCAGTGGTAGGTAAACAAGTACTACCAGCAATATCAGTATTGACATGTTGCTCATGCTGCTTATCTAGGCGAGTATTAGAATTAGATGCATTAATATTATCTTTATTAGCTGTATTAACAAGTTTAGCACTAGAACTATTTGAAATATCTGGCAATTGCATTTCATTCAGATTAATTATGTCAACGGATTCGGTCACAGAAATCAACTGCAAATTCATAGCTGCATTAGGTACAGGTGGCTGTTCAATACTCGATCGCAGTGGCAAACAAGAGTTTTCAATATTTGACAACATATTGGGCTGAGAATTCGAGGCTGTTGAATCTAATTTTCTTTCTGTAATGGTGCTTGGTGCAAAAGCCTCTTCGGGAATAGCTTTGGCATTAAATGGAAACAAGCTAGTAGCACGAAAGCCAGCCTGAGCCATATTTCCATTTTGCCATAAATTTTGTTTTGTGCCTGCATGACTTTGAGGCCTCGGCAGTTTTTTTGGACTTCGATGTTGTCCTCGAATTGCCGGTACCTGCTCGGACAATTTTTGTTTTCCTTGAGATTTTTGGCTTCTTCGGGCCGTGATCGGTTGATAACGTACCATTCTGTAAAAATATAAAAAATTCCAATAAATTAACAATTCATGTGGGTCAAAAAGCAAAAAAGTTTATAATATTTTTTACATTTATTTATTATTGCAATTTTTGGAAAAGTGAGCCAATGGCTCGGTTTACCTGAGTGCCCTTGGCTCGGTTTATCTAACAGTAATGCAAAACCGAGCCAGGTTGAAAATTCGATTAAAAAACTTTATCATCGCTCAAATACATATCAACACTATATTTTTTGAAATAGTTTCTCATATTACTAATATTACAATCATATTTACTATAAATAGTGTCAAATATGAAATACTCACTTTTCTTAATTGAAGCTAAACAAAATATAAGGTCTTAAAGCGAAAAAACGTTTTGTTACTACTCGAATGATTATAATTATACCACCGCGAAAATAATTGCTTAGCAACTGTTTTTAAAATATTCATTAGACTTTAAAATGAATAACTAATATTAAATAAATTGTTATAAATCGAAAGCATAATTTGATTTCGTAAAATTGCAATATTTAGGCGACCGGCTCGCTTTATCCGATGGCTCGCTTTATCCGAAATGACCCTACTATTAAACTGAATGTCAATTTTAATCTTTTTATTCTAAAAAGTTGTTTAGATTTCTTTCCATTGCATTAAAATAATTTTTAAAGACATCTAATAAAAATATTTTGACAATAAACATACAAGTTATTCAATAAGATAATGCAAATCACTAATTAAACTTGTTGATCAAATTTTAAGATTATGAAAGAAAAAGTTTTAAAGACATATATAATTCTCTACTCATAAACATCATTTACTATAAAAAAATTACAGTGTTTAAGGTTTACAAAAAATCAAAGTTAGAATATCTGAATATGAATAAAATTAATGCAACTCTGTAACCAATATGTCATTTATTGTATACACACTTTCATCAGTTGAGAAGAACTCATTTGGAATGTTTCCAAAAAATCTATCAGCAATTTAATTTTTTTTGACTTGGCTAAGGTATAAGTTCCGTCATACACGATGCGTACACGATGCATACACAATGCGACAAAATGAATTTTAAACAGGTTGTTGGTTTTTGGTGTTAGTAGTAATAAGTACTCTGTTTTGAGACACAAACTTTTTCAATATTACCATTGTCTCGTTCAACTTGAAAAATCACAATCAACTTGGGTTCATTGTCAATTCATTAGGCTGAGTGGCAATAAACTCTTTTATAGCATAACCACGGTCTTCGAAAGCATGTGCATTATAATTGTTTACTTGTTCCAATAAAAGAACTGCACAATTTTTAGACATGTAAAACTTCAATAAAGTGCTCATTGTTCCCAATAACCTAATAAACATCAACATATTTCTTAAAAAATGATCAAATATTGAGTTAAGCATCAATATTTCATATTATACCCACGTTATACATATTATTAGGAATTACTCCATGTAATTCGTTTTCTAGGTTTTGAATAACTGAAAAATAATTTTATATGACAACCCTGTATACGTTTCCTTGAAATACTAAATAGCCTATCAAAAATGGGTATCTGTCAAGATATATATATATATATATATATATATATATATATATATATATATATATATATATATATATATATATATATATATATATATATATATATATATATATATATATATATATATATATATATATGTTTTATATCGTAATCAGTTTGATCATTATATGATTAGCGTATAAATAAGTTTTGACCTCAGCGCTAGAAAAGCACATTTTTATTTATTGCCATTAAATGCATATTAGCTGGTGTTAAAATACTTAACTTATTCAGTAATTATGCTTAGCGTGTCGCCCACGAAGAGTGACTCTGTAATCTTTTTTTTTTCTTCTATCAATTTTAGTCTCGTAAAGGTTGTTCACCTTCTGATGATCTAAAATAATCAGTTTTCACAATGCATCACTAAGATTTTGTTGAATAAAATCATGAAGCACAATGTTAAAAAGTTTCATTTCAAGGGAATGTTCAGGGATCTCATAGCAAAAACTGCATTTTCAGGTTCATCGTAATTTTACTATCATCGTTCATTTTGATGAAAATTCATAGCCACAACGAGTTATCTGCTCATCATGGGTCAATATTTTAGTTAAACTTTAGGCTGCGAATTCACGGCAGCAATGATTTCCCGTGGTCGTATTGCAATTAGTTTTCAGCGGCAAACTGAGCTAAGCGTCAGGTGTTCGAAAGCTTGTAAAGCTTTCATCTGGTGGAACTGCAGCTGAGTAATAAAAAAATAGTCTTACATTTTATTTATTTATTACAATAATTAATAAAACTTATAAATAAAAAGTTTAATATTGATGAAAGGAAGCAACACCAAAATTTTCTATGCTGACAATCAACGTTGCTGCAAATTTAAACTCCTGACATATTTAAGTAGTTGTCGTAAACTTGGCCACGGCATTTCCGCAAGTCAAACCTTTTTTTTATATGTAAATTAACAATACTCTCTGTTTTCTCTTTAAATCTTTCACACAAGAAAAGCATTTTATTTTCTCCCAGCTTTCCTACTTGAAGTCAAAGTGAAAAAAGCAAAGAATAATAAAAAATTGATATGTAATACATACATCATCTCATCAAAGAAGACGATATAGTGTTATGGCAAACTTTATATTAAACAATTATTAAATTAAAATATTTTAATCGGATAAGATCTAGCGCCTACTTTAATGTCGTCAATTTAAAAAAAAGTCAACATTTTTTATTAATACACCAAATCAACAAAAACAATTTTTTAAGGTATACAGATGTTGGCTAATAAACTGTAGTTCTGCCGAATTTCATTTTAAGTCTGAATTATTTGAATAGCAACATAAACACATAACTTCCATTACATCTGTTCCGTTTTTTAATTTATTCGGTTAAATACTTTTGAATAATGGTGTATTTCAAATTTATTTTTATATAAACAAACAACATTCATGCATCCTTTTTAATTTTACCACACTTAAAGATTGTTTCGCATTGCAATGACTTTATTCTCAAAAAAACATGCTTAAAACACTGATTAAAACTTTATATTACACAATATGCTTATCATATTTTAACAAATTGTTAAAACTAGATATAACCGCTATTTAAAATAACAATAATCTATAATAATATTACCTTTTTTTTGTAAGGAAGTTGACGATTTTTAAATAGTCGTTACTAAATAAATTTATATTATAATACTAATTGAAGTATCGTTTTAAAGTAAAAAATAAATCATCGTGTTTTAATTGTTAATATTTTCTATGAGTCATAGAAGTCTTAATTCATTTTAAAAATGGCATTTCTAAAACAAAAGAAATATAAATCGAAAAAAAAAACAGACTTTTAACAGACTCTGGCGGAGTCAATAAAAAAGAAATACACAAAAGCATTGCAATCATCAGATGAAATTTAGTTAGTTGGATGCCTACTACATGCGTTGTCTACAATTTTTTTAGGTTTATATATTTTTTAAATTTTTTCAAATTTCAGTTGGGGTATTACAGACTTTTTTATATATATGAAAATAATGTACTTTAATTGAATTTCTGCTTTTGTTTGTTAAGGTATCACTTAAAAAGTGATGAACAATTCATTTCAAGTTTTTTCCAAATATAAAAAAGAATTAAACATTAAAAGCGATATTTCAAAATTAAAGTTAGCTGCTAAATTAACAATAAAAACTGTTAAAGTATTTTGGGATAAAGCTGATATTCCTTGCAAGCAGGACAAATACATTGTTGAAAGTATTCTAAACCTTCATGATAAATGGAGAAAGCTTGCAAGATTAAATGTAAAAAATGTTTAAAGAAAGAAATACTTGCGTAAGGTTTCAAAAAAATAATGGATGATATCAGTTTTCTATATTGGAAAGATTATGTTAAAAAAACCAGACCATGTAATGATGCAAAAGAAGATATTGCCTGGTTTGCAGTTCTCAAATGTGGAGTTAAAACAGGAGGAATAGGTGGTAGAGATATTTTATTAAAAATAAGCTTAAAAAGAAAAAAACAAAAGAAGAAAAAAATGAGAATCGATAAAGAAAAGAGACAAAAGTTTAACTCTGAAACTGATTTTAACATTGATAATAGTAGTGACTCAACTGAAGAATGGTTTGTTGCTGGGTCTAGAGGGTCTGAGCACTCTGATTTTCAGAGCTCTTATAAAATTAATCATAAAGTAAATAACTTAAAATCATCTATCGAAATTGCGGAAGATGCTGTGTCACAAAATATAAGTTTAACTTTACCAAGAAACTTTATTTGTCATCCAATGATAACAGCAACAGCTGACAGATCTAAATTATCAAATGCACAGCTAATAATGAATATTTCTGCAATCCTGGTTTTAGGTTTTTGTTTTGTTTTTAAATTGCTTTTATTTTTGATAAGCATAAAAAACTATAAAATGTATTATTAGATGGTGTTAAAGCTAAAGAAGTGGACATTTTATGTCAAGAAGTATAATTTCAGAGTTTAAAACAAAAGTTAAATTAGATTATTTAACTCTTCACTGGGATGGGAAACTCATATCTTGCCTGGAAGGTAAAGTTTTATTTGTTAAAACCTATTCAGTCTGGTACAGGAATTTCTATCTGTAAAGGAATTATAGAAGATCTAAAAGAATGGGATCTTAAGAAAAATGTTGTTGCCAAAGTTTTTGATACAACGGCTTGTAATACTGGAGTGAGAACGGAGTGGCAGCTCTTCTTGAGGAAACCAAATCTTTGAAAACGCTTCTCTGGCTTGCATGTTGCCATCATGTTTTAGAACTGATTCTTGGGTCATTTTGGAATGCTTTATTTCAAAAGGAGAAAACATATGATGATAATATAGAGTTTAAAATTTTTAAAAAGGAATGGCTTAACTCTGAAAAAATTCCTCTCAAAATTTCTAGTAGGACCCTTGATTTTGAAAATCCTTTCTTAAAAAAAGAAAGCAAACGAAACTCGCAATTTTTTAGAGAAAGTATTGCAATCTAAGCATCATGCACGAGACTATAAAAAAGCTGTAGAACTAGCAATTAAAATTTTCTATTAGGTGGTGAGGAGTCTAAAAAATGGAAAGCATGAGGTGCTAGTCATCAAGCCAGATGGAAGGCGCATTGACTGTACGCACCAAAGATGTTAAATGACTCTAAATGATAAAGAAAGAAATGCAAAAAAATGTTAGATTGTGGAAACCACTTGGTATCAATTGCGGTAAACCTACTCTTCTATTATTTTAAAAAAATTCTGAAATATTTTCTTATATTGGGAAAAAGTCTTGGTTAATTTTTCACAACTTAAAAGATGATGGAAAATGGCTCAAAACTCCTTCATCGGAATGTGACAAGAATACTAAATATTTGAAGATGAAGCTATTTGTCAAAATTTCAAAGGTAACTAACGATGCGCCTGAGAGAGGAATCAAGTTGTGTTCCGATTACCTTTAAATACTCACAAAGGTATACGAGAAAATTAATAATTTAGAAAAAAAAACCAACACAAACAAAACAAAACATTTAAAACAGATTAAAATAATGTTTTTAATGATTGAAATATTTCTATTATTTCCACTAAGTGGAAAATATTGTTTCACTAAGTGGAAAGTCTTTCCCACAAAATTTCAATTTTGACATATTTTAGGTTTAAAATGAAAATAATCAAATCAAATTCGGCAGCACTCAATAATGTTTTTATATAATTTTTTAAATATAATTTGTATTCTTATGTGTAAAGGATCGTGTTTCTTTGCAGATAAGTGAAATTATCGAAAAATTTTGTTTTTGGCCTACCCTAACTTTCGGAATCGGCCTATCTCTAATATATATATATATATATATATATATATGTATATATATATATATATATATATATATATATATATATATATATATATATATATATATATATATATATATATATATATATATATATATATATATATATATATATATATATATATATATATATATATATATATTAGAGATGGGCCGATTCTGAAAAATACCGATTCCGATTCTTTACCGATTCCGATTCTTTTGCGGTTCTTATTATTTTAATTAAAACTGGTAGTTAAATTAATAATTTAACCGTTATATCATGTTAATTTAATATTTATGCAGATTTTAAAAGTGAAAACACTAAAATTAGTTGTATTGGTACAGGTGAAACAGAACCAAAGACACCAAGGCCCAGGGGCATGCCCCTTTTTAAAAAAATTGACCTATAAATAGACTTTTTTTTTCGAAATAAGGGAGTGTTCCCCCTCTATTTTGAAAACCGTGTCGTCGGCCCTGTGAAATAATAGCAAATAAACAACTAACTTAATATTAAACAATATATATGTTTGTATGGAACTTATTATTATTAAGAAACAAATAATATAGTCATAAGTAATGGTAAAAGTGATCAGATACACAGAATGTTGTCTTTTCAATCAGCTTTTACATATGATATTAGTACCGTTAGTACTGATAGTTAAGAAACGGGAGGTTCTTGTTTAAAAACACAAGCATTTGCACTCGTTCCGGAGTTAACCGGCTTCTATTCCGGTCGCAGATAAGACCCGCAGTACTAAACAACCACTCCGAAAACACTGTACATAGAGGCGTCCCTAAATATTTTTGTGCTAGTTTTTTCATGTTAAAAAATTTGGATTTCCTCCAGTATTCAAAGACGTCCTCGTGACTTGCAAGTAGAGGTTCTTTCAAGTACACTGCTACTTCGTCTGACATTGTGCAATGCACAGTATAAATCTAAAACATTAAAACAATTTATAGGCTTGCAATATTTAAAGTACAATACTAATATAGAAGCACAATACTTACTACAGAATTTGTGTTGATTAATTGGTTATATAATGACCAGACAGCACCTGGAGCAGGTGTGGTAGGTTCTTGATTTTGAGCAGCTTTAATTTCACGACCCTCATCTATGTCCAATGCATTTAACTCGCCAATTAATAAAGTAGCAGCTTTCTCAGCCGTCGTCCTGCTCCTGAAAATCTTGTTTTTAAATCTGGGATCTAGTATTGTTGCAAAAGCATATATAGGTTCGTTCTCGCAGTCTCCGTAACGTCGATGCAAAGATTGACACAGAGATTCTTTAAAACTTCCGTAGTCCTTGATGCGATCAATTGACATGTTAACTGCATTTATTATTAGGATAACTTCTGATGTGGTCACTTTCGATGAACTTGCAGTAAGCGTGACCTCTTCAAACACTTTTAAAGCAGCAACGAGAGGAACCAAACTATCCCATTCTCCGGTTGACAACTCCTTGTTAAGTCGAATAGCTTTTGGGAAATGTGGCGTTACCAACAGAATTAAATCAATTAAACGGTTCAACATGTGGAAGGTGCTATTCTATCTAGTTGGCTCATCTGTGAATAATGCTGTGTTTAGACAGTCCCAGAATCTCCTGAGATTGTCTCAAAAGTTTGTATGACTTAACCGAATGTTTAAAGTGTCCTACTATTCTTCTACAGGTAGCAGTTAGTAAAGATATGCGTTCATTGTCGAGGCAGCCTTCTTTCACAACCAACTGAAGTATATGGGCAAGACAAGGAATATTTGTTAACTTCCCGACTTCCATAGCAGAAACAATATTTCTGGCATTATCTCTTACTACTATATTGAGTTTTTCAAGTAGTCCCCAACGCTCAAGTGATTCATTCATAAAGTTAACAAGATTGGTTGCGGTGTGGGACTCATAAGGAAAAGGTACCACGTCAAGACAAATGTGAATTTGTTTCATATCTTCTGTGAGGAAATGTGCTTTTAGGCTCATGTAATCAACATTGGCTGTTGAGCTCCACATGTCGGTAGTTATACTAACATCCCAGTGGGCACAGTACGTTTTAAAAACGTTTTTTGAACGTTTTTATTAGGATTAAACCTTATAAAAACGTCTTAAAAACGTTTTAAAAACGTACCGTGTCCACTGGGATGATAAGCTTTTTTTGCCAAGAACTGAATTTTACTTGATACCTTCTGATAAATGCTAGAAATTTCAATAGTCGAGAAGTATTTTCTGCTTGGTATCGTATACCTTGGCTCTAAAAACTCTTGAAACCGGGATTTTCTACTATACTAACAGGTTGGTTATCTATGCATATCATTTCAGCAATAAGCCTTGTAATTTTTATTGCCTTCGGATCTGTAGATTTGAGAGGCCTGGTCTTTGCAAACACTTGATGTATTGTTGGTTTTTTAGTAGATGAAGATCTAGGCTTCATTTTTATAGAACTAATTGTGGAAGAAGAGCTTTTAGTATTGATCTCTGCATCCTCAGACTTCGGGTTGAGACTTGTGAATGCGGATGCGAGTGTAGTAGATCGAAGTTCCCTTGGCATAGGAGTTTCAAAAGCAGGGTTAGGACTGGATTTACAAAATGGTCCTGCGGTAGAGCTATCCTCGCATATATTAAAATTGATAACGCTAGCTTTATCATGTTTCTGATTTTTGATTTCAGATTTATGAAAGGTTTTTAAATGCTTTAGCATGTTCGATGTTGTGTATGACTGACAAACTCTGCCGACATCCCTGGATATAACAGTTTTGCAAAAGTTGCATATTGCAGAGTTAGTGTCATTTGAATTGATCACAAAATACCTCGCTTTTTTTACGTTTCGGCATGATAATGACATTATATATATATATATATATATATATATATATATATATATATATATATATATATATATATATATATATATATATATATATATATATATATATATATATATATATATATATATATATATAAAATCTCAACGGCAAAGAGTGTATATGTTAACTTAAATTATCAAGGAAGTAAGAATAAAAGAAGTGAAGTCGTTAAAAAGTCTTTTAAAAAAGAATCGGAATCGTTAAAAAGTTGAGAATCGCGATTCTTACGATTCCTTGAGAATCGGAATCGGCCCATCTCTGATATATATATATATATATATATATATATATATATATATATATATATATATATATATATATATATATATATATATATATATATATATATATATATATATATATATATATATATATATATATATATATGTTGAATTTAATTAAGACTGCAGCGTATAAACTTTTTGTTTTAAATATATTTTTTTAATGCTTCTATTCATTATATTTTTTTGATGTTTCTATTCATTATATTTTCACCTTTGAATTTGACAAAAAACAAGCAAACAAAAAACTTGAAGATACGAAATGTAAACGTTAAATCTTCTTCAAAAAAGAATGTCAAATTCAAAGGTGAATTTATAATGAATAGAAACAAGAGAACTTGGAGACCATTTTGGTCAAAATTTTAACTGACGCCATTATATTATTTATAAAAACTATTTTTATTTTACGCCTGTAATGTCTTCCTTTTTTGACGGTTTGATTTATGTAGTTTTGTAGCAATTTTTTGTAACGTTTTGTATTACACCTGATGACGCTGACCGTTATAGGTCAGCGAAATATTGTAAATATATAATAACATCAAAAAAAATATTAAATTCAACAAATATGAAAATATTGTATAACAAGAATATGATTTTAAAAGATATATATATATATATATATATATATATATATATATATATATATATATATATATATATATATATATGTATATATATATATATATATATATATATATATATATATATATATATATATATATATATATATATATATATATATATATATAAATATATACATTTAGGGTTACCATATGGTAACCATCGAAAAAGAGGAGATTTTACTAAGCGTGTTAAATGAATAGGGAGTCCCCATTATTTAGCAAGGTTGTACCAGAGTGGACTCCTTTTAAGAAAATTAAATAAATCAAAACTCTTTTTTTTTTAAAAAAAGCACGTAAAAAAAATAAAAAATGTCATTCGTTTTTTAGTGCAAATTGCTGAATTTGTAATTAAAATTAATCTAATTAATCGCAAAATGTTTACATTCAATTTTATTGCTGTCTAACAATTATTGAGTCTTGATTAAATAAATCTTTTAAAACGGTATATTTTAATATAGAATAAGTTATTCTATATTAAAATATTTTAAATAATATACGAAAGATAAAAACTATATAAATGCAAGCCATGAATTAAATCTTCATTATATAACTTGTTTCTATTGTCATCTTGTAACCATTATTTACTTGTATCTAACTAATCACTTGCATCAGTTATCAATTTCACTGTCATTTACCAATCAATTGTCGGAACAGAGCAAGAACTATAAACAGGGGAAGATGAATCATACCAAATATACATTTTTGTTGAAACCATCTTTTCCAATAAGTTTTTGTTTGATAACAAATACTTATTGAACTCATAAGTTAGAAAATTGGTAACGGCACAATATTTTATTAACATTAAAAAATGCTCATTCATTTACAAATAAAATAGAGTCTCAAACTTGATCCAAAATAGGAATACTCTCAAGTTTCATCCAAATAAAAGCTTTTAACTCTTAGTATTAGGACTAATAACAGGTCAATCGGTTATGCAAATTGCGTAATCTTGACTAATTTATTACTGTAAGATGCATTAGATAAATAAGATTACCATAGGGAAATTTGTTTATCTTTTTGAGAAACAAAAATATATGATCCAGCTGGCCAAAATTCGAACTTGGCTTCACAATCATTTCTCCCTTTCTTAAACTAGAAAACATTTTTTTGGACGACATTATTGATAGTGTCGCAATTCTTTTACTTTTTAAACGTCAAATTTAAATTCAAGAAATAATTTCTTGTGTAGTAGCAACCAAAATACTTTATAACCTTAATGTAATTTAACGGTCGCAACTTTCGTTTTCGCAAGTTTGTATGCGCGCATTTTTCAATATTGTGTAAAGAAGAGAAGAGAACACGTGTTGTTTGAGCATTTTCAATAAATTGGTAGAATGACAAAAAAAATTGCATTTAATAGTTTTTAAATTTTCAGTTCTATATATACTCAAAATAAGTATTAAATATGGAATTTTTATAAAAATTAAATAAAAACCTTCAAAAAGAGGAGATTTCATGTTTTTTTCTGAAATCCCCCGGAGGCTTATTTTTTGCCTTAAAATCCAGAGATCTCCGGGCAAATCCGGAGATATGGGAACCCTATATATATATATATATATATATATATATATATATATATATATATATATATATATATATATATATATATATATATATATATATATATATATATACACAGCGGTGGCCAAAAAATAAAGACTACTCATTTTTTTTTTCAAAATTTATTTTTAACCTTGGTGTAATTTTACTTTGGAAAAAGGTATCAAAAAAAGAAAAACATTTTTAGAAAGAATTTTTATTGTATTTTATATTTATTATAAAAGAATTTAAAATTTTTTTACAAAATAATGTTAAAAAATTAAAAAACTGGCTGGTAAAAAATATAAATGGGAAAAAATATTGGACATAATTTTAAGACCAGTTTCAAAAATATTTCAAAAAAATAATTTAGAAACGTGTTGTTCCTCCATTTGTTTTCAAGCACTCTTGTACTCGTTCTGGCATTGAATTCATTAAAGTTTTGATTACTTCATCAGGCACATTTTTCAAATGATGAGAGATAGAAGATTTCAAATCTTCCAAATTGTAAAGTTGTTCTTTACCAAGCTTGTGATCAAGCCAAGACCACAAATTCTCTATTGGATTCAAGTCTGGACTATTGGCAGGCCATGGAAGCACTTGAATTTTATTAGAATTGAACCAATCGCTAACAACATGCGCTTATGACACGGCGCATTATCTTGCTGGAAAATAAATCCATGTTGCAACTGCAATAAATCAATGCTAGGAATAAGCGAGTTTTCCAAAATTTCGATGCACCCTTCTTCGTTGAGTCTACCATCGAATAAATGAAAAACGCCAACTCCACAGGCACTCATACAGACCCAAATGCCTATTGAACCACTGCCTTGTTTTGTTCGTTTAAAAATGCATGGTTCATTGAACCGTTCGCTTGGAAGTCTACGCAACATTACGCTACCTTTTCTGTTGTCTACCTCAACGTTCATTTCATCACTAAAGACCACACGGCTCCACTGATCTGTGGACCAATTTTTATGTAGTTTGCACCACTCTTTCCTGGCAAATTTTTGTTTTTTATTTAAGCGTTGTTTTTTTGCAGCAGCATGCCATAAATAATTTAAATTATGGAGGACTCTTCGCACAGTTCTAGGGCTTGCTTTCAGACCATTTGACAGTGTCCATTTCGTAGACAAGTCTGTAGATGATGCTTGTCTGTTTTCTTTCATTAATCTCACTAACGAGCGAACATCACAGTCATTTGAAATTTTATTGCGTCCAGTCCTATGACGATCATTAATTGACCGGGTCTCTTTGTATCGTTAAACTATGTTAATAATGCAAGAGTGAGACCTTCCGAGCTTTTTTGCTATTTGTCTGATGCTATAGCTTTCTTCTTTTAATACAAGAGCCACGTATCTGTCTTTTTCTTCGATCTTTGCACGCATTTTTGCATTATTTTTATATCCTTATTGCAATTCAAAAAATGAATGTTTATTTGATATCGAAACTCAGGTTTCGACATTTTATTTTATAGCCAACGTAATAAGCAATTAAGATAGTTAAAAAAGATAATGGATTATTATTTTAACTAAAGATTTAAAAGTGGTCGTTAAATTTTGTCCAATTTATTTAAAGAAGATTTATAAGTACTCATCAGTTTTTTAACAAGTTAAACGCTATTTAATTAGAATTAGATTAAAAAAATTATACCACTTTAATCCGTATGTTTTAATTAACAAGATATTAAAAAAAAATTTAATATGTCAATTAGAATCTTCTTAATTTTAATTTAAAGATTAAGAAACCAACTCAAAAATAAGTGGTCTTTAATTTTTGGCCACCGCTGTATATATATCCTATTTCATATGCAACATGTTGTTTTTATTTATTTCTTATAGTTTTATTTATTGAAAGTTTTAACCTGCATAATATTTATAATTTAAATTGTTTCTTTTTTTTCTATTTTTCCATTTAGGTTAAAATTCAAATATTTACTGTATTAGGCATCCTATACTTTTCAATTATTTAAAATTTAGGTAACATTTAAAATGAGGCAGGTGACATTTACAATGAAACAGCTTTGATGAAAAAAGAGCTAGTTTGTTGCCCAAAACTAGATAGCAACTCTTTTTACACCACAATATTCCTAAACTTCTAGAAATCCTTACATAATTGATTACTGCAAATAAATTTACACATTTACTATTGTTTATTCAACCAAAAATTGAAAAATTACAAGTTTTTTATAGTTTAACAAAATTAGGTTAGGTGTCACTTATATATTTAAAAACTAGTTATTACTATTTATTTTAGTTACTAGTTATTGGAGTGACACCTAAAATAAAATAAACGAACAAACAAAAAAAATAACAGCAATAATAATAAATAAAAGTATTGTTAAATTAAATTAATTTAAAAAAAAATTAAGACAAAAAATAATAAATAATAAGACAAAAAAGTATGAAAACACTCAATAACAACAGCAAACAAAAATGAAAATAATTAGCAAAACAGAACAAATAAAAACAAACTTTACACAAACGAAAAGACAAAATGCAAAAACTTATGTTATTTTTCTTAAATTTTTTAATTTTTATCTATTTTAACTTTAATGGCATTGAAGTAAGGGTTAATTTTATAGCTAATTTTGTTAGTACTATTTTCTCTTGTTCGTTCATTAAAATTTCTAAAGTAGACTTTTTTAAGTTTTCATTGTCTAGAAGGTGTCCTTTTTTTAGTATTAATTTTTTTAAATGTAATTTGACATTTAATGATAACAGTTGATTCAAGTTTGTTATTTTGTTTAAATTTTTTTCTCTAGATTAATTTATAAAACACCTCAAGAAAACGATTTGATCATTAAAGGCACAGTATCATGTTCTTACGTAACAGAAGCTGAAATTAGATTTTGACATATTTTTGATGTTTAAAAACTTTAAGATTTAAATCATAATGTTTAAAAACTTTATGATTGTATGAAGTAGGTACACTATATGTACAATTGAAATAAATTTTGATATATGCTATTATTCTACAGATTGATTATATTGATAAATTTCAAAAATTCCATCGATAATTAAATCAAAAGTTCTATCAGTATGATACAACTTTTTAAATTATGTAACACTGAGCGATAAATAAATGAAGTTTACCGGTGACTTTTTTTTGTCGTAGTTGAAAAAATAATTAATATTTATTATAAACTTAATTCCCTACCAAGGGAGACACAAAACTACGCAATCTAGCAAACCTGGCCTTTGAGCCAATGTACAGATTCCAACATGTTTACTTTAAATTTAAAGATTTTAAAAGTGTATATTATAATATATTAAAATTATACTATCAAATATTTTTAGCTCTGTAATTAAACTTTTAATATTATACAAATGATGGATTTAACTTATCTGCATGTTTTTTTTCATGCCCTTTTAAACTTTTTTTTTTCTTTTTTTCAAACATCTTCGCTTCCAACAAGGCTGCAAGCAGCCACTAATTAAAGTTGGAAGTTACTAAGAGAGAAAAGTTGAAGATTGTAGAGCAAGATAACGATTGACAGACGACTTAAAAGATTGCAAATTATATAAGTCAGGAAAGCAAGATGAAGGAAACGAATTCCAAAGAGCTGATGTTCGAGGAAAAAACTAGACAAATAGGCGTTTTTGAAGCACTTTGAACAGTCACAGAAAAAGGATGACACTTAATTGAATGACGAGCAACGCGAGAATGAATTATAGTAGATGGCACAACAGACGCTAGCTCTTTAGAACAGTGCCCATTATAGTATTTGTAGAAAAGAAAAAGAGAAGCAACATTACGACGATGTGATAATGGTTGGAGGTTGGCTGCAAGAGCAGGTCTAACTATGTTTACAACGCGTTTTTGCACCTTGTCTAAAAGAGAAAGGGCATCATTAGAGGATCCGCCCCAGATATGACAACAATATTCCATACAAGGCCGGATTTGAGATTTATAGAGATAGAGAATAGAATCCGAAGTAAGAAAGTGACGAGCTTGATAAAGAGATGCAACCTTAGCAGATGCTAATTTTGCAACTGATTTGATATATGGTTTCCAAGAAAGATTGGAAGTAAGAGTTAATCCTAGAAGATGAAGAGTAGGTGACTCATCGAGTACATCACCGTTCATAAATATAGGAAGATCAAAATTATTGCGATAACGATTGGCTGAAAAAAATTGAGTTTTATCTGAATTAAAGTTCACCAGCCACTGTGAGCCCCATGCAGTAGCAGAAGTGAGATCATTTTCAAGCTCAAATGCCCCCTCCAAGCAATAAGAGGGTGTTGGTTTTTTATCACAACAAGAATAAATGGTAGTGTCATCAGCAAACAATGCCACCTTAGATGTGAGAATATCTGGAAGATCGTTAATGTAGATTAAAAAGAGTATAGGGCCAAGGATAGAACCTTGAGGAACCCCTGAAGTTACAGAATAAGAAGAAGAGTGTTGTCCATCGAGGACAACTTTTATGCTACGATTGGAAAGGAAGGATTCGATGATCTAAAAGAGGTTGCCGGATACACCATAAGAAGGAAGCTTATGGAGAAGACCAGCATGCCAAACTTTATCAAAAGCTTTTGAAATGTCCAGAGCGATGGCCTTAACCTCTCCACCTTTATCTAATGCACGATAAAACCTGTCAGTTATTACTGTTAACAAATCAGCTGTAGAACGAGAAGATAGAAATCCATATTAATGGTCAGAAAGTAAGTGATTAGAATCAAGATGAGAAATTAAGTGTTTGTTAATTAAAGATTCAAAAACCTTGCTTATGATAGGAAGAAGACTAATAGTACGGTAGTTAGACGAATCAGATCGCTCTCCAGAATTTTTGCAGATAGGGATAACAGATGCAGCTTTCCAGCAGGCTGGAAAGCAAGACTCTGATAAGCACTTGTTGAATAGTTTTGAGAGTATAGACGACAGCTCCGGAGAACACTTCTGCAAGACAATAACAGGTATGTTGTCCGGGCCACAAGCTGTAGAAGAGTCTAGACAGGAAATCACTTTAGATACAGATGCTGGAGTGATATGAATGTCAAGCAATGGATCAAGCTGTTTGTTGTCAATATCAGGTAGAAAGCAACTAGTGGAATCAAGAGATGATATTGATGAAAAGTTTTTAGCAAACAATTCAGCTTTGTCTTTAGGTGAGGTGACAAAGTCTGAACCATACTAGAGAGGTGGAATTATAGATTTGCCCTTATTATTGATATTACTAAAGATTCTCCAGAAGTCACGAGTGCTTAATTTTTGAGATGAGATACGAGATTTCATGACCTAAGAATAGCGGGTTTTGGCGTTAGACAAAACCTTTTTACAATTGTTTCTAGCAGTAATAAACAGACGCCTGTTTCCCGGAGAATTGTTTTGCTGATAGATATGGAAGTAACGGTGTTGATTGGCAATCGCAGCAGCACAGTGTGAGGAAAACCATGGAGGAGAGTGAGGCTTGACCTGGAATCGTCGAGAGGGAATAAAAGATTCCATGCCAGCCGGAATCCACGAAGTTATTTAAGATGCACATTTGTTGACAGGAGGACGAAAGATTTCTACCCAAGGGCCATCACGAAGAAAATCACGGAAAGAATCCCAGTCAGCTTTACTGCAGTTGTAAGAGGTTCGATAGTAAGGGGATTCAGGTGATGAAGAAGAATGAGATATTAGTTTTAGAGAGATCAAACTGTGATCAGAAGCACCTAAGGGTGAATGTGGAGAAACTGAGCACTGACTAGGATCAGAAACAAGACATAAGTCAAGTAGAGAAGGTAAATTATTCGGGTTGTCTGGAAAGCGAGTTGGAAAGTTGACTATTTGAGTTAGAGATTGAGAAAGGCAAAAAATGTGGGCTTTAATGCCTGCCGAATCACTGACACTAGAGCCAAGTCATTCAGAGTGGTGAGCAGGGACACCACCCATGCGCAACATGGCACTGTTAATACTCTGATATTTTTCAGCTGTTGATGGAATCAGCCTCTCTGAGAGCTACCACAGAGTTCGGAAAACCTGACTACCAGCCGGCCTTAGAACCATAAAACTGAGTTTTAGAGCTGTACCCTCATTAGGAGATGATAGAATGAGTTGCCTAGTCATAAAAACAGAGACACAAGCAAAACCCATGCATTAAGTCAAGAAGATCCAGCATTCAACATCCTAAACTGGAATCAATGTATTAAAAATACATCTGCGCCAGTCTAATAGATGAAGAAGGGGTGCGAGGCTGGTCAACGGATAGAAACTGTCGACCCCTTTAGTCTTTGCCTAGGAGGTCTTCTACAAGACAGTAGCTGGGTGCATTTAACATCTGCCCAAGATGAGTAATTTTATCGAGACATCATCTCTAGCCTTTACTCAACCAAGAGCCCCAAGGCAGGGGGTGTTATAAATCGGAGTTGGCATCCTAGCCTTTGCCTAAAAAGGGGTATCCTACAAGGCAGCAGGACATGAATCAGATTGTACTGGGTTACATGTTACCAGTAGCAGGATAACCTGATCTGACAGGATAACCTTATCTGACAATTACCTCAAATTACCTCAAAACTACCTCAAATCGAAGTTGTTAACAAGGCCAAGGTCAAGGCCACATGTTACAAGGTCAAGGCCAAAAGTTTTAAGGACAAGGCCAAGATTAAGAGTTTCAAGGCCGAGGCCTACGCAAACATTTTCGAGACCAAAGACTTCAACTTTTGCCTTACGATAAGGCTAATTATTAACAAAACTGTAATTAGCAAGTGCTTAGACAATAAAACCACATTTTGTAAAAATAGACCAAGGATATGCGCAGAATTCAACGAAATCAATAAGAAAATACTCCCCCTCACTCGCTCTTATGTGACGTGACATTTGTAAACAAAATATATATAAGTTGGCAATTTTTTCTAAAAGTTAACTAATTCCGTTGCGATAAGAATTAAAATTCAATTTAAATTCTTATCACAACGAAATTACATCAAACAAAAAAATAGCCCTTTATATTTGCCCTTGACATTATTAAGGCCTTATAATGCGTACGTAAAGGGCTGACACAAAGGATTGAGGAGTTGTTCTTTAAAAGAACCTGAAGAAACGTTAGATGTCATAAAATAAGCGTGCTATGGGGAACGGCGGTGCCATAAAATAAGCGTTCTATGGTCCCCATTTATGGGTGTTTATTTTATGGACACCCATAAGAAGAAGTTGTATTAGGAGCGGATTTAGTATAGTACCCCTTAGAAAGTGCCTTGGAGAACAAGTAGGAAAATATACATATTAACTGAGAGTTTTAACAGCGTTTAGTCGTGGTAATAGTGAGTCTAATATCATGACTAAAATATTTTATTTTTAAAAACTAGTACCTAAGTAAGGAACTTTAGATCTGAACAAACCCCGTAAGTTGAGACCGTTGCAGTTACCTATTTTTTTCAATTGCAGTTACCTATTTTTTAGGTGCTACGAAATAAAAAATTTTAAATGTTCAAAATAACAAAGTTTTTAATTAAGTAACAATTTAAAGTTCTTTCCCCAGGATTGCCAATTTTTCACCAGTTACAAAGCGATTATCGCTTTATAACTGGGGCAAGATTGAAAACCCGAAAATTAAAGACGCATGATTCATTTAAGAATCAATAAATAAATTTACGACTATTAGGGAACTATTCATCAAATCGAGAAAATGAACTATATACTGATCAACTTTAAAATACTTGGAAAATTAGCCAAGATGAATCCAAATATTTAATAAACAGGGTAGGGTGAGGGAAAAAAGAGTAATAATATCTGTTAGCATGATATTACATACGGATGTAATTAACAGTGCTGGAGTCCAAAAAAAATCGCCCTTGGCAACAAAAAGTCATGACCTGCTAATCGTATATGTTGATAATAATAATAGTAATTATTATTATTAAATATCGATTATAGTTCAACAAGTATGAAATGCAACCAACAAAGAAAAAAATGTATTTGGTAATTTTTATATATTTTGTAGTATTTTGCTTCTCTGCTTTTATTTTTTGTCAAATACTTTAATCTCTTACATATATATTTTTACATTATTTAGGCTTATATAGTTGCATAATATAATGTTTTTTCTTTTTCTCAAGGTTGTTTAAGCTTTCTGTTAATAGAGTTACGTTTTGATGGTGTGATTTAAGAATACTTTTTAAGTCTTTTGTTGGAGAAGGGATCGATATATGGTAAATAATTTATTAAACTTGTGATGAATGGATTCGCCTCCTTGTTTGTAGCATCCAAACCCAGCACCCCATTTTTTCAAAAATGGAATAGCATGATCTTCCAATATGCATAACACTGATAGCACCTGTATTAAATCAGCAACATATTTTTCTAAAGATATTATACAGTAATAGTATAAAGCATATCTCTTTTATCTAATACAAATTTTATTTCTCAAACATACAACTCTTTAATATATATACTAATATAATACCCTATAAATTACTTATCAACCAATAAATTTTTAGGAATATCTAATCTAAAAACAAGACATTTAGAATAATATACTTTCAAGAATATTGTTCTGATTATTTCCTTTACTTTCTATCCAAAATTATCAAATTACATGTTCATCTATTAAATTATCAATTTGTCTGGAATCACACGCAAGTTACCCTACCTCTCTCAATCTGTTTTTTCTTTCCTGCTATAAAAAAATCTCATTATTATCTTCTATCTTTTAGTAAACTTAAACTATATATCCTAAATCATTTTTCAGTTGAGTACGGTCATAAATCTATCACAAACCAATGCATAAAATTATGAAATAATCTGCCTCTTCACTTTAAATCACTAAACTCTATTACTAAAACCTGTCTTTATGCCTTTTTTTTTGGAGAGATACTGTTTGTAAAATGTTGGGCTCGTTGTGGGTTATTATTTTTTTTTTTGGTGTTGTTATATGTAATATAAATATTATTATAACGCTATTTACTATGATTCATATCGTTATTACTTATTGTTACTGTTTAATATTTAATTTAAATATTTATCAAACTTATTATTACTATTATTATTGTTATTATTATTATATGGATTATATTTATTAATATAAATATTATTGTTAACATTGCTATTAGTGTTATCGTCCTCGTTATAATTGTTTTAATATCATTGCTATTATTATAAAATTTTTATTTTACTTTAGATTAGTACTAGTACAATTTTTAATATCTATTAAATGTAATAACCTTTTTTCAAAATATATATTGTTATTGTTATCATATATATATATATATATATATATATATATATATATATATATATATATATATATATATATATATATATATATATATATATATATATATATATATATATATATATATATATATATATATATATATACTTGTTTGCATGTGTATATTGCATGCATACACACAAACATGATATATGTGTGTATGTTTTCTATTTAGCAATAGCAAGTTTCCAAATGCATTTTTCTACCAAAATTAAATTCAAGCAAGAACTATAAAGTAATCAACTATAAAGAAAAAAATATTAAAGAAGTTAACGAAAAAATTTTCAAATTCGTACAGTTAGAAATTCTGAAAATTTATTCAAAAAAATAAACAATTCGCTCTTCTACAGCAAAATAGCTTACACAGAAATACAACTATACGCATCTTAATTTGTTTTTAAACTTATTATATTTGTCTAACATTAAAAATATGTTGCTTGTTCATTAATTCATAAAAAAAAAGTTTATAATACTGAACAGCATACCAAAAAAATGCAAATAAATGGTTGTCATCTAAAATTTACTCTGTTGTTATGAACCGCAGCCATTTTAAAAGCTCTAAATTTTTTACCAAACACTGACGCATGCGTACCTAAACATAACGCTTTTTCCTAATATCTAAACGACCGCGATAACGCCTAAAAAACGTGTAATTCTTAGAACTTTTATCGTTTTTACTAGCCAATGAAAAAATCGGCTCGGATTTCTCATTTTTTAAAATTGATATTTGTTTGCTTGTGATCGCGTGACAAAATGAATATGGCGAAATACGTAACATAAATTTTTGTACATTTAATTTTAGTTTGACTTTGTAAATTTAAATAAATAGTAATCTATGATCAGCCATGGTTGATATTAATATAAATGCAAATAATAACACACAAATGAATATTCAACCGACAAACCAAATTGATAAATGGATATCAAAGCACATAAAAATACCAGATGAAAACAAAGTTCTAGTTAAAACAAATTCTTTTGGGCAAGTTTTATTCAAAGGTGCTACAAGGAGAGCAATCGCCAAGGTGTTTAAGAGATAAAGTTTTATTAATATAAGTTGAAAAATATTTTATACACCGATGGTGTATTGTTAAATGTAGATCACTATAATACAGCCATTTGTGAATTTTGCATAACTATTTATAACATTTTTAGTTTGCAAGATTAGATGTAAACACAAAATCAGCTGATATTTTTACACTTCTTGTTGATGTTTGGCAGTTAGAGCAGCCAAGGTTATTGATATCTGTTACTGGAGGAGCAAAAAGCTTTACTTTAGCTCCTGCACTTAAATATCAGTTCACTGATGGACTCTTGAAGGTAAAAAATATCATTTTCTACTGAATAATGTATTATTAAATTATCCTTCTATTTAATGATTTTTTTATCAACTAAATATTTTCACATCAAAGATTTAAGGCTTTAAATATTTTTTATATACTTTTATTTACAATGTTTTATTTAAATTCAAAATTTGAAATTTTAAAGTATATCAATATATATAAATAGTTTCACAGCATTTAAACTATAAAAATCAAAAAACTATAAAAATATTAAAAATATAAACCTAATAATTTAACTTATCAATTTTTTATTAGCCAGAGTTGTTTAAAAAGGTTTTTTTATACACATAAAAAATGATTTTTTATTTTTATGGAGGTTGTTTTTTCATTTATTGCAAATATGTTGTTTGAGTAAATATTAAAACTTGTTTTGAATTAGTTTTTAAAAGTGTATTTCTGTGTTTATTATAATATTGACTTGAGGTTATACTAAAATTTTGCATTGTTTTTATGAATAAAGTTTATTTGAGTAAGATTTATTTTTGCTAAATGTTACAGTATCTATAGAAATTGATACAATTTGTTTGTACATTATTATTTACAAGTTTAATTGTATAGTTTAGTGAGATAGAGTTATATTTTTGACACCTTATTTTTTTTTTTTTGCTTTAGAAAAACAAATATTTATAGGAGACTTTTGAAAAATGTATTTTTTATATGTACTTTACATTCCGATATTTCTTTTTTTTACAACAAAGAAATAATTTTTACAATAAAAAAATCAATAAATATTTTAAATCATTGATATAATTTTAATTATTATATAAATGTGTTTTTAATAATGCATAGAAGTACATATAGAATCAAAATAAACATATAAATGTATTTAATAATGGTAATCGCTAGTAAAAACATCTGAAATTAGTTGAAAAAGGCCACCTTTTATTATTGTTTCATTGCTATTCTCTAAATCTTTTACTAAATCATAATCATTTTCTAAATCATAATCATGATTGTTATCATGATCTTGATGATGATAATGATGATGATGATGATGATGATGATGATGATGATGATGATGATGATGATGATGATGATGATGATGATGATGATGATGATGATGATGATGATGATGATGATGGTAATGGTCGTGATGATGGTAGGGGTTAGAAGAAGACACCAAATAAGTGAAAAATGTGCTAGAACACAACATTACGATAAAAATATATTATCGTTTCATAAAAAATTATCAATTATTTGTTTAGCAAAAAATGTTTTTTTTTTAAAATAGTGATTTTTACTGAAATTCTGATTTGTATGATTTTTACTGAAAGCAAATTCTGTAAGTAGGTCACCTTTTATTATTATTATTATTATTATTTTGTTATCTTTTTCTGTTATTAAGGTGGTTCTTTTTTCAATTATTAAGGTGCTCTGTGTGAAGATCTAATAGTCTTATCACAGAGCACCGTGGGAGAGCATTTAACCAAGAAGTTCATGTCTCCTTTTACACCAATATTTCTGTTTTGGCTAGAGCCAACAACTGCTTATGAGTAAATTTTTAAACAATTTTAAACATAGTTTAAAATTGTTTAAAAAAAATAGGCTGACATTGATCAATTAAGATTCAGGTCCTTTAAACTTTTTTTGTAGTAACTTCATAATAAATATTTTGCAAATTTTTCCACTTATGAATAAAAAAAGTAGTTACATAATATAATATAGCAATTGTTATAGTAAAAAAAAAAAATTAAAAAAAATAAAAACAACGTATTCTTTGATATAGTTTCTGATATTATTGTAGGTTGCAAAAACACCTGGAGCTTGGGTTATAACTGGTGGAACAAACACTGGTGTCATGAAGCATGTTGGTGAAGCATTGCATGGATCTACTAAAGCGTGTATAGGGATTGCAACATGGGGGATTGTTACAAATGCAAAAAAGTTGATAAACCTTGATAACACTCAAGTATACAGTAGCAAATTATACAGTGCCCATACAGAATATCAAGTTGCTTGCAGTTTAGTGCAACCAGGAGCATTTTTAGACCATAATCATACTCACCATTTATTAGTTGATGATGGTTCTGTTGGATGCTTTGGTGTAGAAATACCTTTAAGATCAAGACTAGAAGAATATATTATGAAAAGTATTTCCTTTTACTATTTTATAATTAGTCTTATTTCAGGTTAATACTCTTGCAAATTATCTGAACCCTAAAATATCTGTTTTCAGATACTAAAACTACTTTAATTATTTGATTAAAAAAATTAATTAATATATATATTATGATATAAAAATATAAAGATTAAATGGAAAACAACTTTTTTTAAAATACGTGATTTTTTAAAAATAGGTAAATATGAAATAAAAATGAAAGCCATAGCACTAAACTGTTAGAGAATAAAGTGGTCAAAATTTGGTACTTTTTGTGTCGTTTTTAATAAAAAGTATTTTGTATATTCACCTACTCTTATTTTGAGTCATCTCATTTGTCAGGGATGTCTGATGTAAAACTATTCACTTGAGTTAAGAGTAAATCTTTGTAGTATTACTTAGTTTTTTCACAATAATTTTAATTTTTGCTTTGTAAATACTATATGTCGTTCTACAGACTTGAAAGTTAATACTTAGTTTATCTCCCTAAATGGATGTGAAATTAGTTTAGTTTCTCATTGAAAGGTTGTTTTTCTTTACAATAGCTTATTTTCAATTTATCCAAATAAACATTTTGTTTTATTTTAAATAATAAAAAGTATTTACTTAAAAATGTAGTCATTTTTTACAATGTCAAAAATTTTTATGATTTTAATGGCTTAATTGCTCTTTGTACAATCTGTAGCTGGTACAAAAAATCATGTATAGAGGTGCTATTGAATATCACCACTTAGCTTGTTGATTACAAACTACACATACAAAATCAAATATTTTCAAGTCAAAAAACTGTTTCAACAGGTTTTTTTTAGAACATTTTTCGTTTTTGGCGAATTAATTTGATTCACTATAAAATAGTACTCTTTTAAAAAGAAGAAAAAAGTGATTTTTTAAAGAAAGAATGAATCTTAGTAGACATAAATATTTCAGGATATAATTAAAAAATAAAAATTCAAAATTACCTTTGAGACACCCATTAAGATTATTTCAAAATTAATTTATTCAATAATGAGAAATAATTACAAAAGCTACTTTCGAGTCCTTAATACAAGCATAGAACAAAGAAAGAGGGGAATTTTTCTAAAATCGAATAAACGGAGGGTTGTATTGATAGTTTATAATTTATAAATTGAAACTAATATTTTTTACAAAACAAGCATAAAACTATTTAATTCTAGCGTGGCAAAATGCTTCAAATGCAGTCAAATGCGTGTTATCTAACAGTTTTCATAAATAAGCCAAAAGCTCATTTTCGACAAATCAAAATTTACTAGGTTGACAATTTTTAAAGCCTGTTTACACTGAAAGTTTTTGTTTTTATCAGTGACTGAAATAATTAATTTCTAATTTTAAAGGTCGATTTTCACTGATTATTTTTGGTTTTGAGGTTAAGGGCTCGAGAGTATAAGTGTTTGCCAATAAAAATAAAAAAAGCATTTAACTTAAGTTTACTTAACTAGCATAGTGTAACCACAGTCATAGTATTCAACGCAAGTTTAATCTGGCCTAATAAAACTTAATAACATATGTGTTCAAGTTTTTTGTGTATTATAATAGTAAATTTTTGTAAGACCTTGTCATCTATTTTTTATGAAATAGTCTAGGAGTAAAACTCAAAAAACCAATGGTTGTGGGAAAATTTTTTGATGAAGCTGAAACTTTGCGCAGTGATGCACTAAAGTATACATCATGTTAAAAGTATAGATCATGTTAAAAGGTATTCCATGATTCACAATAGGAGAACCTTATTTCTGGGCCCTATTCTGAAATGGTGCATGCAAACAGTCGTACTATCACAAGTGCAACTACACAACTACCCAAATATTAAAAAACGTTTTTCTAATAAGAAATCACACTAAAGATTTAAGAAACTTTTAGTACTAAGTTACTTTTTATTTGCACACAAAATCAAATAAAATTTCTTTCAAGAATAGAACTTCGCTAAATCTAAAAATTAATTGAATGGAAACAATAAAGTACGATAAATTTGGTAACAATTTAATTTGAAAAATGTTTATACATAATAATTTTGTTGTTTTATTACTTCAAATTATTATTATTTTTTAATTATTTTGGTAACATTTTAAAACTCACTCATCCCTTAATTTACATTTAAATACAACATTTAATTACCTCGAATGTTGTAAAGATGTTATGAAAGTTGTGCACAAGAAAATAGAAAGGCAGGTTCAAGTTGCAAAATTAAATAGATAAATAGTTCGATGAATTTTTTTTTAAAAGAGGCAAAAAATTTGTCAGTTTTGAACACTACTTTAATCAAAATATGTAGTTTAAATGATAAATCTCAACTTGGAAACAATAATTTAAAGAACATATGAATAAGCCATAACTTTAAAACATTGATAACCAGCACAAGAATGTAGATAGTGAATCAGGATCCAATAGCATAACTATTGAGAATTTTATATCTGACAATATTTCAGAAGTTAGTAATAATTCACAAATAGAGAGCAGTACTTTATTAAAATTCATTTATGATATACTAGATGGCGTAACTTTGCCTGTTGAAATCAACAGCAAACAACAGATGTTTATGGTAGAGCAGTCACCAAAAATAATAAAGGTATCCATGTTTTCATCAATAAATATAAACTTAATTTCAATTGGATTTTCTGATTATGCGCATACAGTTATATGGTTATCTGAACATGAATCTTCAAAGGAAGATCTTAAATTAGCATATAAATGTCGAATTCTAGAATTTAACATAAAATTAAAAAATAAATTTAAAAAGCTGTATTGTTTTTAAATGAAGCTTTTAGAGGCAGCAGCTTAAAACTCATTGAACTGAATAAAGGTATTTTTTAGGAGTAATTGAATTACTTTTTGATTTTGTTGTAGAACTGAAAATGTATTTAAAATCAATTACTGAAAAAAGATACATTATTTAATAAATAAGGCTGGAAGCTGCATGACGGATTATCACACCTTGAATGACTCTTAAAGATATTACGCCAGAAGCACTAATAAAGGTCATTAGATATAATTGCAAGGCATATTTTTAAAATTTTTTTTTTTTTTTACATTTTTGCTTCCAACAAGGCTGCAAGCAACCACTATAAGAGTTGGAAGTTGAACTAGAAGAGAAAAGATGAAGTTTGTAAAGCAAAATAATGATCGACAGACATAAAAGATTGCAAATTATATGATTCAGGATAGCAAGATGAAGGAAGCGAATTCCAAAGGACTGATTTTTGAGGAAAGAAACTAGACAAATAAGAGTTTTGGAAGCACTTAGGAACAGTCACAGAAAAAGGATGAGACTTAATTGAATGACAACAAACACTAGAATGAATTTTAGTAGATGGCACAAGAGACACTAGCTCTTTAGAGCAGTGCCCATTATAGTATTTGTGGAAAAGAGAAAGAAAAGTAATGTTACAACGATGTGATAATGGTTGGAGGGCTGCAAGAGCAGGTCCAACTATGTTTACACTTCGCTTTTGCACCTTGTCTAAAAGAGAAAGGGCATTATTAGAAGATTCACCCCAGATATGGCAACAGTATTCCATACAAAGACGGATTTGAGATTTATAGAGATCCGGAGTAAGAAAGTGTCAAGCTTGATAAATCCAGAGTAAGAAAGTGTTGAACTCGATAAAGAGATGCAACCTTAGCAGATGCTAATTTTGCAACTGATTTGATATATGGTTTCCGAGAAAGATCGGAAGTAAGAGTTAATCCTAGAAGATGAAGAGTAGATGACTCATCAAGTACATCACCGTTCATAAATATAGGAATATCTAAATTATTGCGATAACGATTGGCTGAAAAAAAAAGTTCTATCTGAACTAAAGTTCACCAGCCACTCTGAGCCCCCTAATAAATGGATGTTTTAGAATTGCTCAGAAAACATCATCCAAAACTTCATAAATAATATTCGAAATTACAAACAAATATTTCCACAAAAAAATTAAATTTGTTGAATTTATTTTATGTAAAGCATCAATGACGATGATGAGGAAAATAATAAAATAAAAGATTAAATAAAAACAAAAAATATTCAAAATAAATAACTAGTTACTTTTTTTGTTAGACTATATATTTTTTAGTCCATGTTTATTTTAAGACCATATTTTCATGTTTTATTTAAACAGTTTATCATAAAAAATGATTAATAAAGATATACAATAAGACTATGTTTAAAGATAAAAGGTTTTGACTATTTTGCGCATTTTCACATGTTTTTATAAAAAATTTCATACAAATAATCTAACTCAACTGGACTACTATACTTAATCCAAATTTCTAGTTGGTCAATATTATTGACAGTCGGGCCATCAATGTCCACTTTTGTTTAACAATTCCCTCAGAATTTTCAATATGACTTACTTCTGGGAATTTTGCTTGATACATCTCATAAGATCAATAATTGAAAGGTCATTTTTATTGACTTGTCGTCACATACTTATCTAAAAAATATAATATGCACTAATGATTGACCTTTTTCTTAAAATGAATTTAATAATTTTTTTTAGCTGGAGTTCCATCAGTACTAATGGTTGTGGAGGGTGGTCCAGGTTCACTAAGCACAGTTCGTGAGGCTATTTCTAAAAGCCCTGCTTTATCTGTACTAATAATTGTTGATAGTGGTCGTGCTGCAGATTTGCTAGCTTATGCCTATAGTTTAAGCAACCTCAACTGCATATATAATGAGAAAAATATTAACGAAGTATTACTACAAAAAATTCCAGAATATCTTCCTGAGCTTAACACAAAAGAAAAACAAGTATCAGCTTATAAAGAGGTTTTGGAATGCATGAGCAAAAAGGAGTTTGTATGTTTTTTAATTTTTTTTCTTTATATAATACATATTTTTTATTTGGAATTTAATTTATTTTAATTTTGATTATAATAATTAGATCACATTATTTCGGATGTCTGAAAAAAGAGGGGTTGATGAGGCAATTTTAAAAGCACTTTTGAAAGGAAATCAAGGTAAATAAAATAATTTTTATTTTAATTTTTTTTAATGCTCTTATTTTTTATTATTATTTAATTAATTACTATTTGTTATTATGTTAAACTTTTTCTGCACTATTTTTGATTGCTAAGTTAAATCTCAGTATCTTGTTACTTTTGAGGTAGATGTTAGTGTTGTTCATAAGTTACATCATGCAATTTTTTTTAATCTCCTACCACCCTCCCCCACCTCCTATGTTACAACATGGTAACTCTTTAGTTGCAAGTCTGTTACAAATCATTACAAAACACTAGCCCCTCCTTCTACCTCCCTATAGCGTGGTGTTATTTATGGGCAGCCATTTATGGAGTTTTTCATTAAAAACTTTTAATAATAAAGCTTACTTAGAAGTTTAGGCATTTTTTTGTTACCTTTTTATTTTCATGTCATTTAAAATTTTTGTCTTACTAGGTAAAGGAAATGAATTGTCACTGTATAGTCAGTTAAAGTTAACACTATTGTGGGATCGAGCTGATCTGGCAAAGGAATGCATTTCGCTAAGAAGCCAAGTTGTAGTCAAGGAAGAGGAGGTAAATAAACATTTTTTACTTTTTATGATTAGTATAAACTGTAAAAATTTCTTGTGATTTTGTAACCACCCAACTAAATTTTATCTAGATCAAATTGTTAGAAAAAGTTATCCTAACCAAAAATTTTATGAAAAAAAGGAATATATTGATGTCATATCTATTGTTTAGAAAAGTACAAGCTGAATCTTATGTTGTAAATTTAAGATTCAGCTTGTATGTTCTCTCTATTTCTGAAAGACTTTCTTTTAAAAAACATAGCACAGTTGAAATAATGTGGTGGTAGTTTTATTCTGATGCAAGGAATATACAACAAATTTTGTTGTTTGAAACAAATGAAACAATTTTGATAAGTAATTTTCTACTAATTTATATATTGATGTAGCGGCACTCCTTTGCAGTAGCAGGCTATTAGATAATTAATGTATGTACTCAAGCTCCCAGCAGCAGGCTATTTCAGTTTGATGTCAGAAATGTTATCTAAGCACACATTCAAAGTTATATATATATATATATATATATAAATATATATATATATATATATATATATATATATATATATATATATATATATATATATACATATATATATATGTATATATATATATATATATATATATATATTTTATATATATATATATATATATTCATATATTTCGCTGATCTATCGTGATCAGCGTCATCAGGTATAATAAATAAAATAGTTACAAAGAAATTTTTATAATAAAAACAAACCGTTAAAAAGATAACACTAAAAAGCCAAAATATAATACAAAAAATTTTCTCAAATAACTGACGCCAGCAGATTTTATTAAAAAATGGCCCCCAGGTTTTAGTTGTCACGTTATCATCGTCATCCCGATTGAGAACCACATCACCATTTCTCAACTCCTGTCGAACCCTAGCTATGCTTAGTTTGAGTGACTCTCTGATTTTCTGAGTTCGATATTCTGGGGCTACAGATGTGTTGGGGTGCAACCAATTAAACTTACCATGGCATGTTTTGGAATGTTCAGTTGCACCCAAACTGGACCATTTTTCTTTTAAGCTGTTTTTCTGGTGTTCAATACATCTCGATATCACCTTCTTTTTAGTTTCACCGATGTATATCGAATAGCATGAACATTTTAGCTGGTATACGCCAGGGTCTGTGTTTAGTGGTAGTTTTATTGTTGCAAAAAATATTTTTTAAATTGGGAGTTGATGTGAAAATAACCTTTATGTTTTGTTTTCGAAATTCTTTACGAAGTTTTGGACCAACAATTGGTATCTAAGGTAGTTTTATAAAAGGTTGGGTATCTAGTGGCTGACATGTGGTGTTTTTGAACTGTTATTTAAATAGTCTATAGTAATATTATTTAGAATGTTCTTGTCATAGCCATTTTCAACAAATATGTCTATAAGAAAATCAATTTCTTTTTGAAGGTGTTTTTGAGAGCAATTCTTTTTGTACGACATAAAAATCCTTTGAAATTATTAAATTATTAATAAAAATATATTTTAAAAAAAGTTTATACGCAGCCGTATTTATTGAATTCTACCCATATTTTAATGTATAACAAGAAAATGACTTTCAAAGATTATATTACTACTTTTTACGGCAAAGAGATTTACGATGATACCAAAAAGTTGCAAGGTTTGAAGATACGAAATGCGAACTCAAAAAATCAACTCGCTTTTCTTCAAAAATGCTTATCCAATAACATAACTCCAAAAGCGTTTAAAATAAAAACTCCAATCCATACTAAAAAAGCAAAAAACATAATGAAGGAATACAGTAAAAAACTACTAATTCATGCTCGTAACGAAGCCAAACACAGATTATATTCAAGTTAGAAATTAATTAATGAATTAAATATATTTCTTCAGACAAAAGTAAGATTGCACGGTTATGAGTAAATTAATAATATAACCAACAAATCAAAAAATTACCATTATATTAAAAAAAAAACGGAAATGAAAGAAAAATATTATAAATTACAAATTACACCGATTATAAAAAATACTTTTGATCCTCCCAATCAAGTTATTAAACCTGCTATACTCAATTTAACTAATGTTACTCTGGATAAATCAACAACCATGTATGAATATGTAACCATTGAATTACAAGACAAAAAGATGAAAAGTAACCAAAATTACTGCTGTGTACAATTCACCGCTAGTGACTGTATATATATATATATATATATATATATATATATATATATATATATATATATATATATATATATATATATATATATATATATATATATATATATATATATATATATATACATATATATATATATATATATATATATATATATATATATGTATATTTAGTTAAAAAATGTCATTTTTTATTCACTAAAATCTAAAATAATATTTTATTTACAAAGGGTTCATATTTTCTTCATGAGACCCATCATGACCTTACTTTTTCTTTGATAACATAAAGGTCTTGGTGTACTTAAAATATTTTCAATTTAAAAAATATTTGAATCCAGTATTATTTTATTATATAGAACACATTTAATAGTTGGAGAACATCTGTTTAAAAAAACATTGTTTTTAGAAACACTTTAATATATAGAGTATATAAAATAAATAACAAATATATAAAATTTATCAAATAAATAACAAATATATAAAATAAATAACAAATATATAAAATTTATCAAATAAATAACAAATATATAAAATATATAAAATAAGTAACAAATATATAAAATAAATAATAATTATATAAAATATATAAAATAAATAACAAATATATAAAATAAATAGCAAATATATAAAATAAATAGCAAATATATAAAATAAATAACAAAAGTTTTTAAATAATATATAAAATATATAAACTATAAATATCATAGTTATAGAAGAAATTATCTCTTGAAAAAAATCGAAATTAATGCAATCAAATGTTAATATTTTTTTGAGCTGGTTTTAGCTGTAGCATACATAGCTGTACTGTCTTCTGCATTTAAGGATGATGATTTCATACATAAATGATCTTTTCTAAGAGGTTAGTTAATCAGAGCGTTAGCCACTGCCCTCTTTATCAGCTCCAACACATTTTCAATAGGGTTCATATCTGAGCTATTACCTGACCAATCCAAGAGAGATATTTTGCTCTTCCAAAAAAGCTTTAACAGTCCATGTTGTGTAGCATGGAGCTCCATCTTCCATAGTATATATAGTTCTCTATTTGGAAACCATTCTCTGAGCTGCGGTATCAACTGATTCTTGGACTTCATTGTATTGATTTTGCCTCATACCTTTTTTACTGAAATTTTTATGAAATAAATCTATTTTGCAATTTTTTTTTTTGTAAAAAAAATAGTTTGGAATTTTATTTTATTTATATTAATTATGTAATTTTTATTGATTTAAATTAATTATTTCAAATATTGAGAGTTACTTTTTGTAAGAAGTTAATACATATAAATTCTAATTTAAAAGTTAAAAAAAATCTAAACTAAGAAAAATTTGAGTGTTTGCAGAAAGTTATTGAGGAAACTGAAACTGAAAAGCAAATATTTTGATGTAAATAATGCAAG
This sequence comes from Hydra vulgaris, assembly GCF_038396675.1. NCBI lineage: Eukaryota > Metazoa > Cnidaria > Hydrozoa > Anthoathecata > Hydridae > Hydra > Hydra vulgaris. Next base: position 19,969,277 of record NC_088931.1, read on the forward strand.
TATTTTAACAACAAAGCTGAAACTCTTGCTTCCCAATAACTTATTTATACTCAAATAGCAATCTGTATTTAAAACAATAAAAAACTTTATAATCTATCACAAATAAGTATATTCAATTCTTTTTAAGGCCTCTCACATTAGGCTTTGTTACTTTGTACTAAATGTACTTTAATTCTAAAATATACTCTATGCGTTTAATTTTAAGTGTTATAAATAGTGTTTAATTTAAACAAACAAAAAACTGTTGCTAGTCATTTTCAGAATTGAACAAACTTTGTAAAAGTTTCCAACTTTTTAGAATTTTTTTCACTAGTTTGTTGACTGCTAAATTTTCCTGGGTTTTCTGCTATTATTCCAAAAATAGTTTTCCGGGATTTTCATAAGGTTAAAAACTATGATAAAACATCTCCTAAATAAAAAACCACTCCATCTATTTTTAAATAAAAAAATATTATCCATATAAACTCATGCAAAACCTATAATTACTGTAACTACTGTGTGTCTCTATATATGTCTATATATACAGTCACGTTCAAAAGTTGGGAACATTTAAAAAAATTAAAAATAATATTCGAAACTTTGAGTAATAATAATATATATTCAAGTAGTTTATGTTTAACACCAAATTTATGTTTAACGCCAAATTTATGTTTAACACCAAATTTAAACCACTAAATTTATAGTCATAGTTTTTATTATTTTAGAAAATTAGGAAATTAAGAAATTAAAACATTAGTTATTAGTTAAAAACAAATTAACAACAGGAAAGCTCATATTGCTCAGATTCTACATGAACATAGATTGACACCTGCCCCAAAATCATGATATGAGGTGTCATCAACACAGAATCATGATTTTTTTTAGTTTACAATCAAAGTGATGGTTTATGGTTTACGGCTTCTATCACCTTAAAAAACAGCCAAGTTTACCTTGGATTACTTTAAGGAAAACTCAATATGTTTATGAATATCACAAATATTCACAATTTTTAACATGATAAAGCACCCTGTCACAGACGCAAAACTTGTAAATAGTTAGTTACATGAGTATGGGGTTGAGGTTATTAGCCCCTGTCCTGTTAATTTACCCAACCTCAATCCTATTGAAAATTGCTGTATTCATCTTTGATGTTCATCTTCCGATGACCTACGAGAGAAAATCAAGCAGGTATAGATTCAACTTGTGACTTCTGAATACTTAAGTAAACTTATTCACTGTATGCTTACTGTTTAACTGGTTGTTTGAAAGCTCAAGGACACCATACAGAGTATTAAATTGAATAGCAGACATTTCTTAATATTTTAAAGTTACTTTTTATATTTAAAATATGTTATACTAACATATTTTGATAAAATGCTTAATTTAATAAAAATTGTGTTTTTCATTCAGTGTTTTAAACTTTTGATGCTGACCCTGCATACATACAGAAAGTAAAAGTTTGATGCTTTTAGTTCACTAAAGTTGATGCATTTGTTCAACCACTTTACAAGGATAAAAATTCTTCACTTTGAATTTTTTGTTCTAAATGGTCTGCAGGGATTTTTTAAAATCCAAAAGAGTGTGCTTAAGTTTGGAGATCCTTGGTGGATGATACTAAATGATAAAATTATTGTTTCATGTTGCAAAAAAAAATTTTTTTTGCAACATGAAACAATAATTTTATTATTTTTTTCAATTGATTCTTGCAAAAGCAGAAACTCAAAGATAGAAAATAGAAGATAGCTCTTTTAAAAAATTAAAAGAAAATATTTATGTGCAATTTCTGACAATAAAGTTTGTTTGAATAATAATAATAGCATAAAAACCTTTATAAACATAGATTTCAGTTTTTTTATTTTTTATTAATCAAAATTTCAGTTTCAACGAAAAAAAATCCCATTGAAAACTGCGACTTTTGTTGTAAAAAAGTGGTAGTTTGTTTAATGGGAACTAGAAAATCATCAAGTATCCAGATTATCTACCAGCAATACAGCCAGTGCTTCATTGAGATGAGTTGCCTGCACCCCCTTCACCAGCAGATTCTCTAAACATTAATGGATCTTCATATAATGATAGCGAGTTTCAGAAACTGGATGTCTGTGTGCCTAGCCCTACAAGTGAATCATCATCTGACCCTCATTTTATTAGTAAGGCATAACTAATTAACTTTGTAACAGGTTTAAGCTTGTCAAAAGAACATAGTGAGATTCTTAGAAATTGATTAAAATAATGGAAATTATTGTCACCAGACACATACATCTAAAGCTCTCAGCTTTTTATTTAATCAATGATCTCATTTGCTACTGCAATCATGTTTAAGATTTATTTGGTGAGCTTAATATTCAGTATCTATATAGTGAATGGCGTCTTTTCATCAATTCTTCAAAATATAGTGTCAAGGCTTCACTGTTGAACAATTAGTGTCCTATTTACAACAATTAGACAATTCTGTTGAGATTGTCAATAATCTCCTTCATAACTGCAATTCCCTGAAATATTCTTCAAACATAACTTCTTACATTCTCATTTGGGTTTTTTTTTTCCAGAAAACCATGGTAAATTGTCTGATAAACACTGTTGAAAAATTTCGTTAGGAATTGTTGTACTTGAAGCAAAGATATTTAGGAAGGTGGCGCACAGTCTTAATTAGTTTCTGCAGAGATGTAGAGATGTTGAATATAGGCAACAAAGCCAATCAGTTTATTTTTAATAAATACTTAATTGGAACCTGTATAAATATTTGAGATTAGATTTAATAGTTGTTTTACTTTAATCATATTGAAAACTGACAGTTATTTAGAAAGACATTAATAAATTAATGTCTTTATTTAGAAAATCATTCTATAATAGTTTCTAATGTAACTACAAAACTGTATTTCAGAAAAAATATGTCAGTTCCGGAATTAGGAACCTCAAATTATTGTAATATGACACTTATATCTTCAGTAAGAAAAAATATTTTTATTACTTAGTCTTATCAAAGTTATCAATATTCATTTTATTGTTTGCTATATAGTTTGCATTCATTTTTTCATATTTTTTAAAGTATCTGTCAGATGCTCTTCAATATGAATAACTGGTATGGAATCCATTTCATCCATAAAACCATTTTTTATTTAATAAATTCACTCTTAACAAACTTGCAAACAGCCACCATTTAATATGGGAGTTACTAAGAAAACAAATTGTTGTTGGTGACATTAATGCTCATCTTAATGGCTTTAATATCTCTGACCTTGCTGGTT